>NC_092334.1:101317500-101633461 GCF_046630445.1 Rutidosis leptorrhynchoides | reverse complement strand
TATATATATATATATATATATATATATATATATATATATATATATATATATATATATATATATAAAGGCAAGAACTGTGAGAATCATTAAATTACATGATTTATATGCAATTATATTCAACAAATTACATATAACTGTTATCTGATGTTCATATCATTTGCAAACAAATGTTTACAACCACAAATACATGTTCAACTGTGAATTATATAAAATGTTCGAATGTTTATAAACACATCTGCACATGTGTGATGACCCGGAAATTTCTGACCAAATTTAAACTTAATCTTTGTATGAGTAACATTTTCGACACGATAAACAAAGTCTGTAAAACTGAATCTCAAAATTTTTGAAATATTTTCATATATTCAAATACCTTTCGGTTGTTCTCGACGATTCGCGAATAATTATATGTATATAGATACATATATATATATATATATATATATATATATATATATATATACTATAACTTGAAAACGTAACAATGTATTAATTTTTTTTGATACCGTACATTAAACTTATTGGTTTAAATATTTATTTGAATATATATGATAAGTTGGAATATTAATTGTATGAATAACTTACGACGTATATTTAAAACGTGTTTATGAATGTTGAAAATATATATTAACTTGGTCATAAAACGATTTGTTATTATATATATATATATATATATATATATATATATATATATATATATATATATATATATATATATATATATATATATAATATATTAACAAATAGCGAGACAATGATTTATAGAAGTAAATGACCAAAATACTCGAAAGTTTAAGATACACTTTGAATGATATAGTTTATTGATAATTTAAGACTATATTTTGACAAAAGTACGAGTCACAAAATGTAAATTGCGAGTTTTCTAAGCGTACGAAAATGAGTTCGAGAAACCGGAACCGGGACATAAGTCGAGTGACAACGTACGAGTCATCGGAACGAAAATTACAAGTCAACTATGCACATGAATTTAATATAATATATAATTAATTATTTAAATTATATATATTATATATATTATATTTAATTATGTCGACAAACAAGAAAACAAAAAATATGTGAGCTGGATCTGACGGCCATGCGATCGCATGAGAAATAGGCATAAAACCCATGCGATCGCATGAGCATCAGAATCAGGAATTATGGCTATAAATACCAGGTTTCTTGCGCATGTTTTTTTACACATATTACTCCTAAGTATTTATTTATTTATTTATTTATTTATTTATTATTATTATTATTATTATATTATTAAGATTATTATTATTAATCTTAATATTTTTAGTAATATTATACATAAAATATTACGACGAGGTCATGAGCGTGTCACTTTCAAAACAAGCTTCAAACGGGATAGAACTAAGGAAATTATGGGTTATAGCTATGGAGGTTATGGGTAATGTTCATGGGTATTGTTCGCAAGTCAAACCTAGTATTTATCATCTCTGTTGCGTCTACGTACTTTCCTGCAATATTGAATCTCAATATTGATACGTGAGCATTTATATCTTATCTTTTATATATTAATAGTGTATACATGTCTAGTGCTCGAGTATATATTTATACATGCTTGTATGCTAAATTTCGTCGTTAAACAGTTTATAATAAATCACGAATTAAATACATATATTACTGGTAAAAGGTATATGATATACACGTTTTCGGAAAGCTGGCGAAAAATCAATAACTTTTCATTTAGAAATCGCGTAATTTCGATGAACGAATCAAAAGATATGGTCAACTAAATTATAATTGACGTTAATTGGAATTGCTTTTGAATCCGCAATTAATATTTAAACAACCTGTTTATGAGATTGATAAAATACTACTAGCCAAGTAAATGAATCCTTATATAAGGCACGTCTCGTTTTGTTGAACAATTGTCAAAATTGACTTTTTGAAATGACTTTTGATAACTTTTGTATGTTGATCTCGAGCATTAGGATTGTGATACACTATAACCCAACCTAGTTTATTAGACATGTATTGACCAACATATGTTCTCTAGGTTAAGATCTACGGTTAATCTTGCATTCCGAGTTACGGTCACTTTTTGATGAATGACCTTATGTGCTGCTAAGGTGAGTTTCATTTGCTCCCTTTTTAATTGCTTTTGCAATCTATATTTTTGGGCTGAGAATACATGCACTTTATTTTAAACGCAATGGATACAAGTACATACTAAATTCTACACCGATTTTGAACCGAAAATCCCTTAGCTTTGGCAACTAGTAACTGCCGGTTATAAGAACTGGTGGGCGCGAGTAGTAGTATATGGATCCATAGGGCTTGATATCCCCGTCTGAGCTAGAGCACTAGCTTTTTAACGGACGTATGCTATTTGAGAAGCGTACACGTTGGTTTGCGTGTATTATTAAGATGATTATACAAAGGGTATAAATTATATATACGTTAAGTTTAGTTACCAGGGTGCTCAATTTCATAGAATATTTTGATAAACGTTTCGGATGAAACAACTGAAATCTTGTGATCCACCTTTATATACAGATTATGCGAAACACTAAAACTATGAACTCACCAACCTTTGTGTTGACACTTGTTAGCATGTTTATTCTCAGGTTCCCTAGAAGTCTTCCGCTGTTTGCTTATATGTTAGACAAGCTATGTGCATGGAGTCTTACATGGCATATTTATCAAGGAAACGTTGCATTCACCAAATCATCACCATGTATCTTATTTTGACTCCATTGTCAACGGAATTACTATTGTAAACTATTATTTACGGTGATTGTCTATATGTAGAAATCATCAGATGTCGAAAACCTTTGATTTAAATATTCATTTATGGTGTGCCTTTTCAAAAGAATGCAATGTTTACAAAACGTATCATATAGAGGTCAAATACCTCGCAATGAAATCGATGAATGACGTGTTCGTCCATATGAATTTGGAGCGATCGTCACAACATGTGAACGGGAAATTATATATTTGATTATATAGTTAAATTATAGGTTTTTTCAAACATTTTTCTTGTCCAATCTTACTCTCCATCAACATTTATATGTGATTCAATTTATTCTTTGACACCCCCAAAATAGGGCCTGGGGTATTTGTGTCTAATTATATCAAATCACAGTTGTATAAACGAGAACGACTCTACATGAGACGTTTTGTTGAGTTTTGCAGCAGAAGATAAATATGTCTTTAATTGATATGATATGTAATGAAGACTCCAAGCATAGCAAGCAATCATCATCAAGGCAGTAGATATACAGCGGAAGTAATATTTAAGTACCTGAGAATAAACATGCTTAAAAAGTCAACACTAGCTTTAGTGAGTTCATAGGTTTGTCATAAATAATGATTTCAGGAATAGTGTTAGACCACAAGATTTGTTTTCATAAGTAGATCACTCAGATCCAGTCAAGTTGATCTCCCGCAGGATCAAAAGTTATGCCAGTGCGTGATATTTAGACTAAACGTTGTTTGCCCCGTGACAAGTTGTTCTGTCCTTGTCGTTTAATTTCATTATCAAGTAATACAAAGACTTAGTCAAATGTATCGGGGACGTTACTCCCGATAGGCCTATCTCCAATAATTAAGAATGCCGCAGCAATTAAAAATATCACTGTAGGGACTTAGTCGGACATAGCCGGGTATAACATAGTTTAACAGTTGGTACTGATATTTAGACTAGACTTTCAAGTTTACCCCGTACAAGTTATCGTTTATACTTGTCGGTTGGGGACTTGCTGGTCATAGCCCAACATATCACAGTTTAATAGTTGGTACTGATATTTAGACTTAGACTTTCAAGTTTGCCTCGTACAAGTTATCGTTTATACTTGTCGGTTGGGGACTTGCTGGTCATAGCCCAACATATCACAGTTTAATAGTTGATACATGTAAAACAGTTATAAAAGTTGCGCATGTATTCTCAGCCCAAAAATATATAAAAAGGGAGCAGATGAACTCACATTAAATAGCAGTTGAAGTATTCCACGCAAGAAGGAAAGTAAAGCAAGTAAGTGATCTGGATATCAACCTTGAGGTATAACGTTTGATTAGTTAATGTCTAACTTGACATAAAGTATGTTTATTAATATAGCAACTATATTGACAGTGACGGTTTTTGAGAAAAGTTCCTATTTCTCAAAAGTTTCTATTTTTGGAAACCTACTATTTATGAAAAACTTCCACTTATAGTAAGCTTCTAGTTTAAGAATGTTCGGGTTATAATTCTTAACAAAGATGTTGTACAATCTAGCCCAAACTTCGTCGCTAACATGCAAGTCACTCGAATGATCTATTGTTACCGAGCGGCCCAGGATCTCTTGACCAGAATCTAAGTCTTGGCATTCGAGATCCACAAGCGTCCCATAATGGTAACAAGGATCACCCTAGGCCACAAGTAGCGGTGATGTTTGTAGTCTTTGTACGCTATCTTTAATTATAACCTTCACGTTAGGTGCGTATATACATATATATTCATTAATTCGATTTTAATTATAACTCCTATATATTAATTCATAAAAATACTTTTGTAATTTTTAGTAACATATATTACTAATTATAACATGTTATTTATTTTAATTTTAATTGCATATAATTTATAACATTATTTACATGTTTCGGTAAAAAAAATAATAAACCGAAGTAAATAGGAAAAATTAAAAAGTAAGAAAAGAATACTTACTAGTAGTAATTCTTCAAAGAGAGAATGAGAGAAATTTTGGTGTGAGTTTGAATGAGAAATGAGGGGTATTTATACTTGAAAAAATTAGGTAAAAAGAATAAAATAATTAAAAGAAAAAGAAATATTTTAATTTTTAATGGGATTTTAAAATTCAAAAGTATTAAATGTTAGGTCATGGGATAATGCACAAAATAAAATAATAAAAGTAATTTTCCATTATAATTTTTAATTAAAAAGTAATTTATTTATTTATTTATTTATTTTATTAAAAAAATCATTTATTTTAAGGATTTTTTTTATATTTTTTTTTTTTAAAATAAACAAATTGATTTACTACTTTTCCAAGAATATTTGTCAATATTTTTTTTATTCATAATAACAATACTGATAATAAAGATATTAATTATTGATATCTTGTTTAAAAAGGATATTAATAATAATAATATTAATATATCAAATTAATGCGTAATTATTTACAAATAATTGTTCGTGAATTGTTGGAATTAGTCGAGGTTAAATGAAATCATATAAAGATTTTTGTTTAAATTTTGCCGGAAATTTACGGGTTGTCACAGTATCCCCCTGTTAATAGAAATTTCGTCCCGAAATTTAGTTGTTGCCATCAGTCGGCATTGTTTGTAAACAGGTGAGGATATTTTCGTTTTATTTGGTCTTCACGTTCCCAGGTATGCTCGGGGCCTTTCATGAATTCCAACTAATAGGATATTGTTTTGTTTCTAGCGTTTAAATCTTACGATCCATAAATTCTACGAAGTGCATTTTATTATTAATGCGTAGGTTATCTAAAGGATTTAATAAGAGTGTCATTGATTAGGTTTTCCTCAAAAAAAGATGATGTCGCTATACAAGCATTTCAGTACATATGAAATGTGTTATGAATAATATTGAGCTTATTTAAAACCTTGAGCGTTTATGCCACAATATTAGGGTAGACAAAATAGAAAGTAGTTCATGAAAATCAAGGTCACGATATTTGATAGAGATTGTCATTGTTTACAATAGGAACATCTTAATGATGAATATGAGTTGGGAAATAGAGTTTTACCAATATTGGGTAATATGGATGAAACGATTTGATTACAGGAAGAGTATAAACGAAGCTATCGTAAAAGATTGAAATGAGGAAATTAAATGCTCGCCTTAACTTTTGACATAGTTAAAGTTGATTTCCGGAATTCAAGGGATTTAAAGAAATCTTCGAAATCTTTATAAGATTTGATTCTCCGGTAATTAAGGAAATTAAGATTTTCTTTAATTAAATGCGGCAAAATTGTCTCGATTGACGTGTCTAGAATTTTGCTATAAATTAGCTTCTTCCATTTCATTATCTTCACCACTTCTCAATTCATACTTTCTTCCTCAATTCATACTTCCAAAGATTGTGAAAATGCTCCATCCAGTTCTTATCCAGAATTCGTAGGTATAAAGTTTTGAATGATCATAATATACAAAGCAAAAGGAAAGGTAATAGCACGATTTGATTTTGTCAAATTACCAGAATATCCGGAAAGATAGAACTATCAAGAAAATATGTTCTTGATATGTTTAGAGATTTAAGTAGAATGTAAGAGTCGTGTAACATGGCAAATGATGATTATAAAGTCTATGAATCATCATCTTCCATTAAAAATTTAGCATGACTTACTGTAATATAATCACGTTGGCCTGACGTTATTATATTATACTAACTCATGCTTCAATTCCCAACACTTCTTCAAAACATTTATAATTTAAACTTAAATTTTACAGAATTTAGAAACTTAAACAGTTTCCTTTATGATGTGATAAAGATATCGCAAAGAGATAATTAATTGTGGACAAGAATCATTATGAAGATATATTTAGAAATATGGAGGATATTCATAACGAAGAATACGATGATATCTTAGAATTTTTTTTTAGATCCAATGACGAGGAAAATTCTTTTGTTTCCTCTGCATTTAATACTACCATATCTGAATCATTGGTTATCAATCCGAGATGGTTTCAAGAAATTTTATTTTTAGATGATTAAACGCTGATTGTAATCGTCAACAGATCTAATGGTTAACGAATAGGCGTTATTGATTTTAAAAGTAATGAATGATAATTTTAGTGGTTTGATATGATAATTCATCATAGAATATGAATGAATACAATTCATGAGAATCAGAATTGAAAAATGTACAATGTAATATATTAATGTGAGATATAAATATTTCTAGGGTATTACCTACCCGTTAAAATATTTTCACAATTAACAGTTTGTACAAAAGAGTTTTAATTACAGTCTTTATGAAAATATACATACATATATATTTTCCTTCAGATGTAATCATGGATTTAATGAGTTAGTATAATATTAAACTCATTTGATTTACGGTTGAAATGAGAATGAATAATCTCCAAAACCTTAGAGATTTCATAATTGTCACGAAATATTTCGCTAATGAAGTTATGAATCAATACATTCATCGTTACACTTGATTTATTATGAAATGGAGTTTATTGTGTTGAAGCAGTGATTAACAATTGTTAAGTCATTAACAAAGGATGTACATCGTAGCATATTAGTGATATGAATTAACCAAGTAGTACATACTAGTTAAGATTCACACGTAATAGCTTAGTACGAAAAGATTTATTATTGTTCCAATTCATATATATATATATATATATATATATATATATATATATATATATATATATATATATATATATATATATATATATATATATATATATATATATATATATAATGTATACATATATAATTCTTCAGGAAGAATGAGTCAATACATCTTAACTCATTATTACTAATATTCCTTAGTATCTAGGGGGAGTATGATGTTGATGTTTGAGGTACTGAGTGTGATGTGGGATGCGGATGTTGTTGTTGGTGAAGCTGATGCTGTTGGTGTTGATGCTGATGGTGCTTACAATTCTTGTGGTGTTGGTAATGTTAGTGGTACTGATGGTACTAGTGGTGTTGCTGGTGTTGGTTGTGGTACTTGGGTAGTAGGTGTGAGCCTAGCTTCCAAATCGTGTACTGTTTTCTCTAGGATTTCTACTTTACGCTCGAGTCTATGGATTTGTTCTACCCATTCCTCCGTAAGGTTTGTCAATTCTTGATATGTAGTTCGAAGTCTTCTAACTTCTTCTAGTAAACCTATCTGATTAGAATTTGGGAGTAGAGGACGAATACTGTCTTTGACTACGGTGAGACGACCTTCGAGGCGGAAAATCCTTGCAAAAAGAGTGAAAACGGTATTGCGAACAGGTTCGCGAGTAAGTGAATCGAGTACTCCGACGTTTGGTGGTAAGTTTGGCTCGTGATAAGGAGTACCTTCTTCATTTCTCCATAGGGTGAGTATTTCACGAACCCATCCCCATCTTCTGAAGAAATCACAGTAGTTGATCGGTTGGTGGGTCCCCGTCATGCTGTCTTCGGAACTAGAGGAATTAGAAGAATCGGGTGAGAAATTCATATTATGTGTTTGGAATAGAGTTTGATATGAAATGAATACTGAATGATATATTTGTCTCCTTGAATACGTATATATAGAAAAAAGATTTTCATAATTTACGGAGGAAATTTAGGAAAAGTGTTAGACAAAGTTTATTGGGATAGATATGATAAGATATGATTTGTCTATACTCCAATAATGGCAGTATTAAGTGTCGAGATTATAAAATGATAAGTATGTAATCTAATAATCTTTCGATTAAAGACTTTCAATTCGTATACTGTGATAACCCAATGATATTTTCCGGTTCGCAAACCAATGCATAAAGGTATAAGGCATATAGGTACGTGATATAACAGGGAGTTATATACGTTTGAGTATGAATAGTAACAATTATAGGAGTTTCAAAAATCATGGATAATATTTCATGTAATACACATATAATACACAAAACCATGATAGATGACATAGGAATGTCAAGAATTTCAGAAATCATGTTGTCGCATTTAAATGCGGTGGCGTAATTGGATAATACTTAGGAAAGTGAGCAGAGTTCTTAGGTTGGCTCGGCATTCTAAGATAAGTAAAGTTTCTAAAGTATAGTGTAGCATTTAATAGTTAAAGGCAACAAGTAAAGGCACTACGGTCAAGGAAAGTTGTAGTCCTACATTGCTAAGGTACCTAATTGTATAAGGCACACATAAAATGCAATCCTGGTTCTCTACAACAACCTGCTCTGATACCAATCTTTGACACCCCCAAAATAGGGCCTGGGGTATTTGTGTCTAATTATATCAAATCACAGTTGTATAAACGAGAACGACTCTACATGAGACGTTTTGTTGAGTTTTGCAGCGGAAGATAAATATGTCTTTAATTGATATGATATGTAATGAAGACTCCAAGCATAGCAAGCAATCATCATCAAGGCAGTAGATATACAGCGGAAGCAATATTTAAGTACCTGAGAATAAACATGCTTAAAAAGTCAACACTAGGTTGAGTGAGTTCATAGGTTTGTCATAAATAATGATTTCAGGAATAGTGTTAGACCACAAGATTTGTTTTCATAAGTAGATCACTCAGATCCAGTTAAGTTGATCTCCCGCAGGATCAAAAGTTATGCCAGTGCGTGATATTTAGACTAAATGTTGTTTGCCCCGTGACAAGTTGTTCTGTCCTTGTCGTTTAATTTCATTATCAAGTAATACAAAGACTTAGTCAAATGTATCGGGGACGTTACTCCCGATAGGCCTATCCCCAATAATTAAGAATGCCGCAGCAATTAAAAATATCACTGTAGGGACTTAGTCGGACATAGCCGGGTATAGCATAGTTTAACAGTTGGTACTGATATTTAGACTAGACTTTCAAGTTTACCCTGTAGTGACCCGAACTTTTCCATGTTTATATATATATTAAATGAAATTGTTATTTACATAATTAAGTGTTTCCAACATGTTAAGCAATCAAACTTGTTAAGACTTGATTAATTGAAATAGGTTTCATATAGACAATTGACCACCCAAGTTGACCGGTGATTCACGAACGTTAAAACTTGTAAAAACTATACGATGACATATATATGGTTATATATATAGTTAACATGATTTTATTATAAGTATGTATCTCATTAGGTATTTTAACAATGAGTTATATACATAAAAATGAGACTATTAATTTAAGAAACTCGAAAACGATATATACAACGATTATCGTTATAACAACGTCTTACTAGGTACATATGAATCATATTAAGATATTGATACACTTGGTTAATTATGTTAAATGATAAGTAAATATATTATTAAGTGTATTAACAATGAAATACATATGTAAAAATAAGACTACTAACTTAATGATTTCGAAACGAGACATATATGTAACGATTATCGTTGTAACGACATTTAACTGTATATTTATCATACTAAGATATATTATATATCATAATATCATGATAATATAACAATTTAACATCTCATTTGTTATAATAAACAATGGGTTAACAACATTTAACAAGATCGTTAACCTAAAGGTTTCAAAACAACATTTACATGTAACGACTAACAATGACTTAACGACTCAGTTAAAATATATATACATGTAGTGTTTTAATATGTATTCATACACTTTTGAAAGACTTCAAGACACTTATCAAAATACTTCTACTTAACAAAAATGTTTACAATTACATCCTCGTTCAGTTTCATCAACAATTCTACTCGTATGCACCCGTATTCGTACTCGTACAATACACAGCTTTTAGATGTATGTACTATTGGTATATACACTCCAATGATCAGCTCTTAGTAGCCCATGTGAGTCACCTAACACATTTGGGAACCATCATTTGGCAACTAGCATGAAATATCTCATAAAATTACAAAAATATGAGTAATCATTCATGACTTATTTACATGAAAATAAAATTACATATCCTTTATATCTAATCCATACACCAACGACCAAAAACACCTACAAACACTTTCATTCTTTAATTTTATTCATCAAATTGATCTCTCTCAAGTTCTATCTTCAAGTTCTAAGTGTTCTTCATAAATTCCAAAAGTTCTAGTTTCATAAAATCAAGAATACTTCCAAGATTGCAAGTTTACTTCCAAGTTTTCTAAATCCATTCCAAGTAATCATCCAAGATCAAGAAACCTTTGTTACTTATAGTAGGTTATCTTTCTAATACAAGGTAATAATCATATTCAAACTTTAATTCAATTTCTATAACTATAACAATCTTATTTCGAGTAGAAATCTTACTTGAAATTGTTTTCGTGTCATGATTCTGCTTCAAGAACTTTCAAGCCATCCAAGGATCCTTTGAAGCTAGATCTATTTTTCTCATATCCAGTAGGTTTATCCAAGGAACTTGAGGTAGTAATGATGTTCATAACATTATTCGATTCATACATATAAAGCTATCTTATTCGAAGGTTTAAACTTGTAATCACTAGAACATAGTTTAGTTAATTCTAAACTTGTTCGCAAATAAAAGTTAATCCTTCTAACTTGACTTTTAAAATCAACTAAACACATGTTCTATATCTATATGATATGCTAACTTAATGATTTAAAACCTGGAAACACGAAAAACACCGTAAAACCGGATTTACGCCGTCGTAGTAACACCGCGGGCTGTTTTGGGTTAGTTAATTAAAAACTATGATAAACTTTGATTTAAAAGTTGTTATTCTGGGAAAATGATTTTTATTATGAACATGAAACTATATCCAAAAATTATGGTTAAATTCAAAGTGGAAGTATGTTTTCTAAAATGGTCATCTAGACGTCGTTCTTTCGACTGAAATGACTACCTTTACAAAAATGACTTGTAACTTATTTTTCCGACTATAAACCTATACTTTTTCTGTTTAGATTCATAAAATAGAGTTCAATATGAAACCATAGCAATTTGATTCACTCAAAACGGATTTAAAATGAAGAAGTTATGGGTAAAACAAGATTGGATAATTTTTCTCATTTTAGCTACGTGAAAATTGGTAACAAATCTATTCCAACCATAACTTAATCAACTTGTATTGTATATTATGTAATCTTGAGATACCATAGACACGTATACAATGTTTCGACCTATCATGTCGACACATCTATATATATTTCGGAACAACCATAGACACTCTATATGTGAATGTTGAAGTTAGCTATACAGGGTTGAGGTTGATTCCAAAATATATATAGTTTGAGTTGTGATCAATACTAAGATACGTATACACTGGGTCGTGGATTGATTCAAGATAATATTTATCGATTTATTTCTGTACATCTAACTGTGGACAACTAGTTGTAGGTTACTAACGAGGACAGCTGACTTAATAAACTTAAAACATCAAAATATATTAAAAGTGTTGTAAATATATTTTGAACATACTTTGATATATATGTATATATTATTATAGGTTCGCGAATCAACCAGTGGCCAAGTCTTACTTCCCGACGAAGTAAAAATCTGTGAAAGTGAGTTATAGTCCCACTTTTAAAATCTAATATTTTTTGGATGAGAATACATGCAGGTTTTATAAATGATTTACAAAATAGACACAAGTACGTGAAACTACATTCTATGGTTGAATTATCGAAATCGAATATGCCCCTTTTATTAAGTCTGGTAATCTAAGAATTAGGGAACATACACCCTAATTGACGCGAATCCTAAAGATAGATCTTTTGGGCCTAACAAACCCCATCCAAAGTACCAGATGCTTTAGTACTTCGAAATTTATATCATATCCAAAGGGTGTCCCGGAATGATGGGGATATTCTTATATATGCATCTTGTTAATGTCGATTACCAGGTGTTCACCATATAAATGATTTTTATCTCTATGTATGGGTTGTGTATTGAAATATGAAATCTTGTGGTCTATTGTTACGATTTGATATATATAGGTTAAACCTATAACTCACCAACATTTTTTTTGACGTTTAAAGCATTTTTATTCTCAGGTGAATACTAAGAGCTTCCGCTGTTGCATACTAAAATAAGGACAAGATTTGGAGTCCATGTTTGTATGATATTGTGTAAAAACTGCATTCAAGAAACTGATTTCGATGTAACATATTTGTATTGTAAACCATTATGTAATGGTCGTGTGTAAACAGGATATTTTAGATTATCATTATTTGATAATCTACGTAAAGCTTTTTAAACCTTTATTTATGAAATAAAGGTTATGGTTTGTTTTAAAAATGAATGCAGTCTTTGAAAAACGTCTCATATAGAGGTCAAAACCTCGCAACGAAATCAATTAATATGGAACGTTTTTAATCAATAAGAACGGGACATTTCAGTTGGTATCCGAGCGTTGGTCTTAGAGAACCAGAAAATTTGCATTAGTGTGTCTTATCAAGTTTGTTAGGATGCATTAGTGAGTCTGGACTTCGACCGTGTTTTCTTTAAAAATGATTGCTTAACATTTTTGTTGGAAACTATATATTATTAACATGTATATATTATGTGATATATTAATCTCTTAACATGTTTGATATTGTGTGATAGATGTCTACCTCTAGCACAAATCCCATTGACTCACCTAATAATAACGAAGAGTCAAATATATATTGGACTGATTCACAAGTTCCCGAAGAAGAACCGGAAGAAGAATCAGAACCGGAAGAAGAATCAGAACCGGAAGAGGAGGAACCGGAGGAGGAAATAGAACCGGTGGGGGAAATAATAAAACGGTTAAGTAAAAGAAAATCCTCAACCAACCAACCAAGGTTAATTATGGTCAATGGTGTTTCCGCCAAGGAAGCAAAATATTGGGAGGATTACCAATTCTCCGATGAATCAAATTCCGACGAGAATTCCGATGATGTTATAGAAATTACCCCAACTGAATTTAAAAAGGCAAAAGAAAATAATAAGGGAAAGGGCATAAAAATAGAGAAATCTAATTCCAACCCCGATGAACTTTATATGTATCGTCAACCCCCGAAGCCCTTAAGTTGTAACAATGACCCGGGAACCTCTAAACCACCAGGTTTTTCTAAACCGTTGTGGAAAACGACAGCTCGTATTAGGGGAACATCATATATCCCTAGAAACTTGGCAAAACGAACCAAAACCGAAAAAGAAGAAGAAACGAGCAAGTCAGAATAAGATAGTTGTATTTCTGTGGTGTAATATATGTAATATAGTGTGCTTATGCTTTATGATATATGTAAAAATTGCTTGTATTAATAAGTATTTTTTTTATGAATCTAACTCTTGTCTATTTTACAGTATAAAAACACAAAATGGATAGACAACCCAATATTTTAAGAGACCTACCCGGAGACATGATTGATGAAATCTTGTCTAGAGTCGGTCAGAATTCTTAGGCACAACTATTTACGGCGAAATCAGTTTGTAAGACATTCGAAGAACGTTCCAAGAATGTCTTGGTTTATAAGAGACTTTCGTTTGAAAGATGGGGGATATCACATTAGGAAACCCATAAGTTACGATGTGTTTACTTTGACGCATATATTGCGGGGAACCCAAATGCTATTTTACGCAACGGGTTAAGAAATTATTTTGACTCAATGTATCCGAATATAGGACTTCATGATTTAGAAAAAACGGCTAACATGCAACATAAAGAAGCATGCTATGCTTACGGGTTAGTAATGTTCGCTTCTCACCAAAGTGAGAAAAAGAACATCGGGCTACAACTATTAAACAAAACGTTCCCACAAGTGACGGAGTCGGTAATTGGGGTAAGAAATGAGGTTTTTAGGTTATTACGAGACTGTTGGTCATTACGTAACCCTCGTCCCTTTGACGACATTACAACACGTTGTCTTATCAATGGCCATAACAGTTATGTTCCACAAGACCAAGGATGAGAAGTAGTCCTAGTAAAACCAGAATGCATGACTTGTTTCTGGACGTATGAATTACATGTCTTTATTGCCTTTGCTGAACGACTTATGTACTAGCTAGAATTATCTTCACAACTATCTTGTATCAGAGTTATTGTGTGCTATATTTCATGCTTTATGTAAAATAAGCGGTATTGTAAGTTTGTAAAATATTGTATAAAAGTTTGAACGCGAAATATTATTATAATCAGTTTTTCATATAGAATTGTAGTAGTTGAATTGTATATTAGCTACTAAGTATGAACTTAACGGGTAGGTACTACCCGAATTTAAACTTATAAAACGCTAATATGAAGAAAAAGCTTTTATAAATGAGTTCATATTATGCTACAAAATAGTATTAACTACTCTTAATATTCTGTATGATTAACTTGTTCCATTTGACTATTTTGAAGGAAATGGCACCGACTACTCGACACACCGTGAATATGAATGAAGAGGAATTCCGTACTTTTCTAGCTTTAAACATAGCCGCAGTACAGGCTGCGCTACATACCAACAATAACCTTGGATCTAACAGTACAGGAAATCGTGTAGGATGCACCTACAAAGAATTCACTGCCTGCAAACCTTTGAATTTGATGGAACCGAAGGACCGATCGGATTGAAACGGTGGACCGAGAAGGTCGAATCGGTGTTTGCCATAAGTAAGTGTACTGAAGAGGACAAAGTGAAGTACGCTACGCATACCTTCACAGGTTCTGCGTTAACATGGTGGAATACCTATCTAGAGCAAGTGGGACAAGATGATGCATATGCACTACCGTGGTCAGCATTCAAGCACTTGATGAACAAGAAGTACCATCCCAGAACTGAGGTCAATAAGCTCAAGACAGAACTTAGAGGGTTACGAACCCAAGGATTTGATATTACCACGTACGAAAGACGATTCACAGAATTATGCCTATTGTGTCCAGGAGCGTTCGAAGATGAGGAAGAGAAGATCGACGCGTTTGTGAAAGGATTACCGGAAAGAATCCAAGAAGATATAAGTTCACACGAGCCCGCCTCCATACAACAGGCATGTAGAATGGCTCACAAACTAGTGAACCAGATTGAGGAAAGAATTAAAGAACAGACGGCTGAAGAGGCCAATGTGAAGCAAGTCAAAAGAAAGTGGGAGGAAAACGGTGATAAGAATCACCAATACAACAACAACAGCAATTACAATAATAATCGCAACAACTATCCCAACAATCGCAACATCAATCGCAACTACAACAAACGGCCCAACAACAACAACAACAACAACAACAACAACAACAACAACAACAACAACAACAACAACAACAACAACAACAACAACAACAACAACAACAACAACAACAACAACAACAACAACAACAACAACAACAACAACAACAACAACAACAACAACAACAACAACAACAACAACAACAACAACAACAACAACAACAACAACAACAACAACAACAACAACAACAACAACAACAACAACAACAACAACAACAGCAGCAGCAACTACAACAATCATCCCAACAACAATAATAACCGCAACAACAATAACAATCAGAAGCAGCTATGCCAAAGGTGTGAAAAGTATCACTCGGTGTAACGTCCTCCCAATAGGGTCTGGAAGGAACGTCACTAATATCAAAACATACCAACATATTATAATAAACGAGAACAATACTAAATGATGAATTTAACTTTAATGAGTACGCAGCGGAAAATGAAATGTCGTTACAATGACAGGAATAACAGTATCGTAAATGTTCACATGCAGAAGTAATAAATGCGATATCTCTTGATCCTATGTCCAAGTAGCATCACATAAGCAGTAAGTATAAGAGCTTGAATCAAATAGTACCTGAGACAAAACATGCTAAAGTGTCAACCAAAAAGGTTGAGTGAAGTTCATAGGTTTAACAATAAATTTGTCGTTGTTTTAGACCACAAGATTTAGTTTGTAAAGTTGATCTCCCGCAGGATCAAAAAGTTATGCCAATGCGTGATATTTAGACTAAACGTTCAAGTTTGCCCCATGACAAGTTGTGTCTGTCCTTGTCGGTTTAATTTCATTATTAAGTAATACAATGACTTGGTCAAATGTATCGGGGACGTTACTCCCGATAGGCCTACCCCCAATAATTAAGCATGCCGCAGCAATTAAAAATATCACTGTAGGGACTTAGTCGGACATAGCCGGGTATAGCATAGTTTAACAGTTTGGTACTTGTGTCTAAAGTGTAAAAAGTAAAAACAGCATGTGTCTCACCCCAAGTAAAAGTAAGTAAGTTTGCTAGCAATTAAAGAGGGGCTATGAATTCACCTTAGTAAGTAGAGAGAGAGTTATTCCTCGGAATAAAGAATTGAACGAGTGAGCAGGAAAGTCAACCTATTGACATTTAAGAGTAGTTAAGTGTTTTGCCCATGTTTAAGTTTAAGTATGTGTTTAAGTATAGTTTGTTTTACTAAGTTTCTATTCCTAGTAAGTTACTATTTTTATGAAGTTTCCATTTTTAGAAAGTTTCTTATTTTACTAAGTTTCTATGACTAGAGAGTTTCTACTTTTATCAGTGTTTTCCATTTTATGATACTTGTCGTATTAGATAAGCTTCCAATCACCCCTTTCCCTTCGAATGGCTAATTTAGATCTAGGGGCTTGAGCCATAGGACCCTTTAAATCGGAAATCCAAACCCTCTGCCTAGAATCTCATAGAAACCATTCGTCAAGAAAGTTCGAAGATCTATACATCTCTAATACATATCCCAAAATGTTTTTATGTTACAATATAAGTAGTAGGTTATAGGTGCTAGTAATAGTAATAGTGTATACATGTTATTTATTTTATTTTTAATTGCATATAATTTATAACATTATTTACATATTTCGGTAAAAATAATAACCGAAGTAAAAAGTAAAAAGTAAAAAAGTAAAAAGTAAAAAGTAAAAAAATAAAAAGTAAGAAAAGAATACTTACTAGTAGTGATTCTTCAAAGAGAGAATGAGAGAAATTTTGGTGTGAGTTTGAATGAGAAATTAGGGGTATTTATACTTGAAAAAATTAGGTAAAAAGAATAAAATAATTAAAAGAAAAAGAAATATTTAATTCTTAATGGGATTTTAAAATTAAAAAGTATTAAATGTTAGGTCATGGGATAATGCACAAAATAAAATAATAAAAGTAGTTTTTCCATTAAAATTTTTAATTAAAAAGTAATTTATTTATTTATTTATTTATTTATTTTATTTTTATTTATTTTAAGGATTTTTTTTTTGTAAATAAACAAATTTATTTAATGTTTTTCCAAGAATATTTGTCAATAATATTTTATTTTTTTTTATTTTATTTTTTTTATTTAATTAATAAATACAAATTTTGCATAAAAATAATAAATAATTCGGTATTTTGTATTTTTAATAATAATTATGATTTTAATTATTAAACTATAGCTTTAGTAAGTTTGTAAATATTATTACATTTATATATAATTGGATTTATTATATAGTTAAATATATAATACATTAACTAAATAATAAAAGTGATACAAAGTTTATATACTTAGTTAAATTATTTCAAATTATATAAATTAATAATATATTATTTATTTAAGCGTACATTGTTGACTAAAAATTACTATTCGGTCAATATTTAATTGTATATAACAACCCTTAATACATATAGTCAGACATATAATCCTAGGGTTAATTCAGTAATTTAGAAGTCGAAAAGTGAGGGTTGTTACAGTACCTCCCCGTTAATAAAAACTTCGTCCCGAAGTTTTAGGTAGACTTCTCGGATGCATCAGCGGTTGAGAAGAGATGGGGATATTTCTGTTTCATTTAGTCTTCACGTTTCCAGGTATGTTCGGGGCCTTTGCGTGTTTTCCAAAGGATAGAATATTGTTTTGTTTCAAGCGTTTAAGTCATACAAACCATAATCTCTATAGGTTCTTCTACGAAGTACATTTTATCATTAATGCAGAGATCATTCAAAATGATGATGTTATGCAAGTCATTTCTGTAAATTGGATACATGAAATGTGTTATGAATAATATTGAGCTCATTTAAAACCTTGAGCGTTTATGCTGCAATATTAGGCAGACAAAACAGAGAGGAGTTCATGAAAATCATAGTCATAAAATTTGATAGAGATCGTCATTCTTTATAACAAGAATGATGAATTAGAGTTTTATCGACATTAAATAATATGGATAAAGTAATTCGATTATAGAAAGAGTATAAACGAAGCTATCGTAAAAGAGTAAATGAGAAAATTAAATGTTCGCCTTAACTTTTGACGTAGTTACGATTGATTTCCGGATTTCAAGAAATTAAATAAATCTTCGAAATCTTTATAAGATTTGATTTTCCGGTAATTACGGAAATTAGGATTTTCTTTAATTAAATGCGGTGAATTGCCTCGATTGCTGTGTCTGAAATTTTTGCTACAAATTAGCTTCTTCGGTTTCATTATCTTCACCACTTATATACTTTCTTTCTCAATTCATACTTTCAAAAGTTTTGTTAATATGCTCAATCCAGTTCTTGTCTTTGACATTATATTGGTTATCGCCACAATCATCCTTCTTTTCCAACTCCCACCAGAGGAGTCTGTTTACTTCTACTATGCTCTAGGATTTATTGTGTTTTTAGTTCTCCCGTGTCTTTATATTGCTATACGCATTGATATACACGGTTTGTAATTTCAGTGTTGTTATCGGCATTTATATTTTCCCTTATATGTCGAAGCTTCATGCTTTTGTAAAGCAAGTAACGGTCCAGAATTTGTAGGTATGAAGTTTCGAATGATCATGATATTCAAAGCAGAAGGAAAGGTAATAGCACGATTTGATTTGTCATATTACCAGAATATCCGAAAAAGACCGAATTATCAAGAAAAATATTTTCTTGATATGTTTAGAGTTTAAATAGATAAGAGTCGTGTAACATGGCAAATGATGATTATAAAGTCTATGAATCATCATCTTCCATTAAAAATTTAGCATGACTTACTGTAATATAATCACGTTGGCCTGACGTCATTATATTATACTAACTCATGCTTCAATTCCCAACACTACTTCAAATCATTCATAATTTAAACTTGAACTTTACAGAATATAGAAACTAAAACAGTTTCCTTTATGATGTGATAAAGATACTGCAAAGAGATAATTAATTGCTGACAAGAATCGTTATAAAGATATCTTCAGAAATATAGAGGATATTTATAACGAAAGATACAGTGATATCTCAGAATTTCTAAGTTCCAATGACGAGGAAAATTCTTTTGTTTCCTCTGCATTTAATGCTACCATATCTGAATCATTGGTTATCAATCCGAGATGGTTTCAAGAAATTTTATTTTTTAGATGATTAAACGCTGATTGTAATCGTCAACGGATCTAATGGTTAATGAATAGGCGTTGTTGATGATAATTTCGGTGGTTCGATGTGATAATTCATCATAGAATACGAATGAATATAATTCATGAATGTAGTGATCTTTAGGAAGATAACACCTGCTAAAGCTTTACTTGAATTCTGGTATGTTAATTTCAGAATGTGTAATTAAATTTGTATGAAAATGATTGTGTATCACAGTGAAGGCAGTGAGTATAATTAATGATTTATGAATCGAAATTGAAGAATGTACAGTGTATTTATGTGAGATGTAAATATTTCTCGGGTTTTACCTACCCGTTAAAATATTTTCACAATTAACAGTTTTTACAATCTTTATGAAGATATACGTTCATATATGTATTCTTCAGATATAATCATGGATTTAATGAGTTAATATATATTAAACTCATTTGATTTGCGGTTTGGAACGAGAGTAAATAATCTCCAAAATCTTAGAGATTTCATAATTGTTGTGAAATATTTCGCTAATGAAGTTATGAATCAATATATTCATCGTTATACTTGATTTATTATGAAATGGAGTTTATTGTGCTGAAGCAGTGATTAACAATTGTTAAGTCATTAGCGAAGGGTGTACATCATAGCATATTAGTGATATGAATTAACCAAGTAGTACATACTAGTTGAGATTCTCACGTAATTGCTTAGTACGACAAGATTTATTATTGTTCCAAATCATATATATATAAGGTATACATATATAATTCTTCACGAAGAATGAGTCAATACATCGTAACTCTTTATTGCTAATATTCCTTGGTATCTATGGGGCGTATCATGTTGATGTTTGAGGTACTGAGTGTGTTGTTGAGGCGGGGGATGCGAATGTTGTTGTTGATGAAGCTGATGCTGTTAGTGGTGATGTTGATGGTACTGATGGTACTGGTGGTGATGTTGGTTATGCTCCTGGTGCTGCTGCTGGTGTTCGTAGGTTTCGCACCAGATTTTCCAGAGCCACTACTCGAGCGCGAAGCTCGTTGACTTCTTCTATTATTCCGGGATGATTGGTGGTTGGAATAAGGGGGTGAATAAGATCTAGAATCTTCGATATTATATATTCGTGATGGGATACCCTGAAAAGAAGAGAGAAAATGGTGTTTCGGACTGGTTCGCCGATAAGCGCTTCAGGTTCTTCGCCAAGAGGTGAATTCGGTTGGTGGAAGGGATCACCTTCTTCTTGTCTCCATTGATTGAGTCTGCTACGAACCCATCCCCAATTCATCCAGAATAGATGATGGTTGATTGGTTCGTTTGTTCTGGTTACACTGCCGTGGGAGCTTAAAGTGTTTGAGAAATTCATATTATATGTTTGGAATAGGGTTTGATATTAAATGGGTATTGAATACCGAATGATATATTCGTCTCCTTGAATACGTATTTATAGCAAAAAGATTTCCGTAATTTACGGAGGAAATTTAGGATAAGTGGTAGACAAAGTTTATAGACATGATAATATATGATAAGATATGATGTATCATCCATTTATGTAATAATGGTGGTATGACGTGTTGAGATTTGTAACCAGATATTGATTAAAGAATTTCAATTCGTATACTGTGATAACCCAATAATATTTTCCGGTTCGCAAATCGATGCATAAAGGCATAAGATACGTGAGTGTTTGAAGTAGTAGCAGGAGCTTGTGGATGAACCGTTATCTTCAATAACATATAGAAGTTTGATAAACTTGATAGGTCATAAGTTTGAAAAAAAAATTAAGTGGAATAAAGATGAATATGATATAAACGAAACACTTTATTTTATTAAGAACAAGGCTTTAAACAAGCCTTCTTATTACATGATTCGGGGATAGAAATAGTTTAAGGCCTAGCCTTTGCATAGATAGAAAATAACTAGGAAATATTAAGATTGAAGTAGTCTTCATATTTCTTCTTCTCGTCCTCAACCTCCTTCATAAACTTCTTAAACTTCTTCTCCTTTTGTTCCTCATAAAGATACTCGATGTTATCATAAAGATTGGAAACATCATTGTTAATTACATGGTACTTGTGGTCCCTCATAGAAAGTTGATTATTCACGCGGTTTTCCTCCATCTTCAATCTAAGGTCAACATCTTCCCTTAGGTAGGAGAGAGATTGCTTCCCCCATCGGGCATTTCTTGTAAGGGTGCAAACCAAAGTCCACATCGGTCATGGGATAAAACAAATGTGTGTATATAATCTCTTTCTTTAGCTCAGCATTTTCCTCAATGAGCTTCTTGATCGCTAGGTATTTTTCCTTCATTTGAGCATTGATCCTTGCAATATGGTGAATAAGGTCATCGGTAGTTTTTCGCAGATTCATGAGCTCGTACTTGGCATCAACTTCATCGTAGGAAGGAGATCGGGATCTTTTCTTTGACAGCCCAATTTCTTCAAGACATTTCCTCTTGTCTTTATTTCTCGGGGTTGGATAGTATTCAGGAGACCCATGTAACTTTAGAGTAGTATTTGGGCTATAATTTGGTGAGGGAGGACCACCAAAGCCATAAGGTAGACTTTGGATTGGTCTTTCTGTGGAAGACCTTTCAGTATCTTTTTTGGTTAGCTTGAAAAGATTCATTTTGGTCGTTTGATGATGATTAGACATCCTAACATTAGGAAGGAGATTTTGATCAGTTTTGGGATAGGATTGTAAGGCATATGTTTTAAGATTACAAGGCAAATCCTAAGTGCTTTAAAGTCTAAGGCAGGAAAGGTTATAGTTTCCTAGATTGCTAAGGCACCCTAGCTAACAAGTAAGGCACACATAAAAATGCAATCCTGGTTCTCTATAACAGTCTGGTTATGCTCTGATACCAATCTGTAACGTCCTCCCAATAGGGTCTGGAAGGAACGTCACTAATATCAAAACATACCAACATATTATAATAAACGAGAACAATACTAAATGATGAATTTAACTTTAATGAGTACGCAGCGGAAAATGAAATGTCGTTACAATGACAGGAATAACAGTATCGTAAATGTTCACATGCAGAAGTAATAAATGCGATATCTCGTGATCCTATGTCCAAGTAGCATCACATAAGCAGTAAGTATAAGAGCTTGAATCAAACAGCACCTGAGACAAAACATGCTAAAGTGCCAACCAAAAAGGTTGAGTGAAGTTCATAGGTTTAACAATAAATTTGTCGTTGTTTTAGACCACAAGATTTAGTTTGTAAAGTTGATCTCCCGTAGGATCAAAAAGTTATGCCAATGCGTGATATTTAGACTAAACGTTCAAGTTTGCCCCATGACAAGTTGTGTCTGTCCTTGTCGGTTTAATTTCATTATTAAGTAATACAATGACTTGGTCAAATGTATCGGGGACGTTACTCCCGATAGGCCTACCCCCAATAATTAAGCATGCCGCAGCAACTAAAAATATCACTGTAGGGACTTAGTCGGACATAGCCGGGTATAGCATAGTTTAACAGTTTGGTACTTGTGTCTAAAGTGTAAAAAGTAAAAACATCATGTGTCTCACCCCAAGTAAAAGTAAGTAAGTTTGCTAGCAATTAAAGAGGGGCTATGAATTCACCTTAGTAAGTAGAGAGAGAGTTATTCCTCGGAATAAAGAATTGAACGAGTGAGCAGGAAAGTCAACCTATTGACATTTAAGAGTAGTTAAGTGTTTTGCCCATGTTTAAGTTTAAGTATGTGTTTAAGTATAGTTTGTTTTACTAAGTTTCTATTCCTAGTAAGTTACTATTTTTATAAAGTTTCCATTTTTAGAAAGTTTCTTATTTTACTAAGTTTCTATGACTAGAGAGTTTTTACTTTTATCAGTGTTTTCCATTTTAGGATATTTGTCGTATTAGATAAGCTTCCAATCACCCCTTTCCCTTCGAATGGCTAATTTAGATCTAGGGGCTTGAGCCATAGGACCCTTTAAATCGGAAATCCAAACCCTCTGCCTAGAATCTCATAGAAACCATTCGTCAAGAAAGTTCGAAGATCTATACATCTCTAATACATATCCCAAAATGTTTTTATGTTACAATATAAGTAGTAGGTTATAGGTGCTAGTAATAGTAATAGTGTATACATGTTATTTATTTTATTTTTAATTGCATATAATTTATAACATTATTTACATATTTCGGTAAAAATAATAACCGAAGTAAAAAGTAAAAAGTAAAAGTAAAAAAATAAAAAGTAAAAATTAAAAAAATAAAAAGTAAGAAAAGGATACTTACTAGTAGTGATTCTTCAAAGAGAGAATGAGAGAAATTTTGGTGTGAGTTTGAATGAGAAATGAGGGGTATTTATACTTGAAAAAATTAGGTAAAAAGAATAAAATAATTAAAAGAAAAAGAAATATTTAATTCTTAATGGGATTTTAAAATTAAAAAGTATTAAATGTTAGGTCATGGGATAATGCACAAAATAAAATAATAAAAGTAGTTTTTCTATTAAAATTTTTAATTAAAAAGTAATTTATTTATTTATTTATTTATTTATTTATTTATTTATTTTTTATTTATTTTAAGGATTTTTTTTTTTTTGTAAATAAACAAATTTATTTAATGTTTTTCCAAGAATATTTGTCAATAATATTTTATTTTATTTTTTTATTTAATTAATAAATACAAATTTTGCATAAAAATAATAAATAATTCGGTATTTTGTATTTTTAATAATAATTATGATTTTAATTATTAAAATATAGCTTTAGTAAGTTTGTAAATATTATTACATTTATATATAATTGGATTTATTATATAGTTAAATATATAATACATTAACTAAATAATAAAAGTGATACAAAGTTTATATACTTAGTTAAATTATTTCAAATTATATAAATTAATAATATATTATTTATTTAAGCGTACATTGTTGACTAAAAATTACTATTCGGTCAATATTTAATTGTATATAACAACCCTTAATACATATAGTCTGACATATAACCCTAGGGTTAATTCAGTAATTTAGAAGTCGAAAAGTGAGGGTTGTTACAGTACCTCCCCGTTAATAAAAACTTCGTCCCGAAGTTTTAGGTAGACTTCTCGGATGCATCAGCGGTTGAGAAGAGATGGGGATATTTCTGTTTCATAAGAAAAGGGCAACATGAAGCTACATCTTATTAGTAATTTGAAGGCACAAAAACTAATAAGAAAAGGTTGCTATGCTGTTCTAGCACACGTCGAGAAAGTACAAACTGAAGAAAAGAGCATCAATGATGTTCCCGTACCAAAAGAATTTCCCGATGTATTTCCGAAAGAATTTCCGGGACTACCTCCACATCGATCTGTTGAATTTCAAATAGATCTTGTACCAGGAGCTGCACCAATAGCTCGTGCTCCTTATAGAATCGCACCCAGCGAGATGAAAGAACTGCAAAGCCAACTGCAAGAACTATTAGAACGTGGTTTCATTCGAACAAGCACATCACCATGGGGAGCTCCTGTTTTGTTTGTCAAGAAGAAGGATGGTACATTTAGGTTGTGTATTGACTACAGAGAGTTGAACAAACTTACCATCAAAAACCGTTATCCACTGCCGAGAATTGACGACTTATTTGATCAACTACAAGGCTCGTCGATTTATTCGAAGATCGATTTACGTTCTGGATATCATCAAATGCGAGTAAAGGAGGATGATATTCCAAAAACTGCTTTTAGGACGCGTTATGGTCATTACGAGTTTATGGTTATGCCGTTTGGATTGACTAACGCACCAGCTGTGTTCATGGACCTTATGAACCGAGTGTGTGGGCCATATCTTGACAAGTTTGTCATTGTTTTCATCGATGACATACTTATTTACTCAAAGAATGATCAAGAGCACGAAGAACATTTGAGAAAAGTGCTAGAAGTATTGAGGAAAGAAAAACTGTACGCTAAGTTTTCAAAGTGTGCATTTTGGTTGGAAGAAGTTCAATTCCTCGGTCACATAGTGAACAAAGAAGGTATCCAGGTGGACCCGGCAAATATCGAAACCGTTGAAAAGTGGGAAACCCCAAAAACTCCGAAGCATATACGTCAATTTTTAGGATTGGCTGGTTACTACAGAAGATTCATCCAAGATTTCTCCAAAATAGCAAAACCCTTGACTGCATTAACGCATAAAGGGAAGAAATTTGAATGGAAGGATGAACAAGAGGAGGCGTTTCAATTATTGAAGAAAAAGCTAACTACGGCACCTATATTGTCATTGCCTGAAGGGAATGATGATTTTGTGATTTATTGTGACGCATCAAAGCAAGGTCTCGGTTGTGTATTAATGCAACGAACGAAGGTGATTGCTTATGTATCTAGACAATTGAAGATTCACGAGCAAAATTATATGACGCATGATTTGGAATTAGGTACGGTTGTTTTTGCATTAAAGACTTGGAGGCACTACTTATATGGGGTCAAAAGTATTATATATACCGACCACAAAAGTCTTCAAGACATATTTAATCAGAAACAACTGAATATGAGGCAGCGTAGGTGGATTGAATTGTTGAATGATTACGACTTTGAGATTCGTTACCACCCGGGGAAGGCAAATGTGGTAGCCGGCGCCTTGAGCAGAAAGGACAGAGAACCCATTCGAGTAAAATCTATGAATATAATGATTCACACTAACCTTACTACTCAAATAAAGGAGGCGCAACAAGGAGTTTTAAAAGAGGGAAATTTAAAGGATGAAATACCCAAAGGATCAGAGAAGCATCTTAATATTCGGGAAGACGGAACCCGGTATAGGGTTGAAAGAATTTGGGTATCAAAATTTGGAGATATGAGAGAAATGGTACTTAGAGAAGCTCATAAAACCAGATACTCAATACATCCTGGAACGGGGAAGATGTACAAGGATCTTAAGAAACATTTTTGGTGGCCAGGTATGAAAGCCGATATTGCTAAATATGTAGGAGAATGTTTGACTTGTTCTAAGGTCAAAGCTGAACATCAGAAACCATCAGGTCTACTACAACAACCTGAAATCCCGGAATGGAAATGGGAAAACATTACCATGGATTTCATTACTAAATTGCCAAGGACTGCAAGTGGTTATGATACTATTTGGGTAATAGTTGATCGTCTCACCAAGTCAGCACACTTCCTGCCAATAAGAGAAGATGACAAGATGGAGAAGTTAGCATGACTGTATTTGAAGGAAGTCGTTTCCAGACATGGAATACCAATCTCTATTATCTCTATAGGGATGGCAGATTTATTTCAAGATTCTGGTAGACATTACAGCAAGCATTGGGAACTCGTCTAGACATGAGTACTGCCTATCATCCACAAACTGATGGGCAGAGCAAAAGGATGATACAAACGCTTGAAGACATGCTATGAGCTTGTGTTATTGATTTCGGAAACGGTTGGGATCGACATCTACCGTTAGCAGAATTTTCCTACAACAACAGCTACCATTCAAGCGTTGAGATGGCGCCGTTTGAAGCACTTTATGGTAGAAAGTGCAGGTCTCCGATTTGTTGGAGTGAAGTGGGGGATAGACAGATTACGAGTCCGGAGATAATACAAGAAACTACCGAGAAAATCATCCAAATTCAACAAAGATTGAAAACCGCCCAGAGTCGACAAAAGAGCTACGCGGACAGTAAAAGAAAAGATATAGAGTTTGAAATTGGAGAAATGGTCATGCTTAAGGTTTCACCTTGGAAAGGCGTTGTTCGATTTGGTAAACGGTGGAAACTAAATCCAAGGTACATTGGACCATTCAAGATTATAGATCGTGTCGGACCATTAGCTTACCAACTGGAGCTACCTCAACAACTCGCGGCTGTACATAACACTTTCCACGTCTCAAATTTGAAGAAATATTTTGCTAAAGAAGATCTCACTATTCCGTTGGACGAAATCCAAATCAATGAAAAACTTCAATTCATTGAAGAACCCGTCGAAATAATGGATCGTGAGGTTAAGAGACTTAAAAAAAACAAAATACCGATTGTTAAGGTTCGATGGAATGCTCGTAGAGGACCCGAGTTCACCTGGGAGCGTGAAGATCAGATGAAGAAGAAATACCCGCATTTATTTCCAGAAGATACGTCAACACCTCCAACTGCTTAAAATTTCGGGACGAAATTTATTTAACGGGTAGGTACTGTAGTGACCCGAACTTTTCCATGTTTATATATATATTAAATGAAATTGTTATTTACATGATTAAGTGTTTCCAACATGTTAAGCAATCAAACTTGTTAAGACTTGATTAATTGAAATAGGTTTCATATAGACAATTGACCACCCAAGTTGACCGGTGATTCACGAACGTTAAAACTTGTAAAAACTATACGATGACATATATATGGTTATATATATAGTTAACATAATTTTATTATAAGTATGTATCTCATTAGGTATTTTAACAATGAGTTATATACATAAAAATGAGACTATTAATTTAAGAAACTCGGAAACGATATATACAACGATTATCGTTATAACAACGTCTTACTAGGTACATATGAATCATATTAAGATATTGATACACTTGGTTAATTATGTTAAATGATAAGTAAATATATTATTAAGTGTATTAACAATGAAATACATATGTAAAAATAAGACTACTAACTTAATGATTTCGAAACGAGACATATATGTAACGATTATCGTTGTAACGACATTTAACTGTATATATATCATACTAAGATATATTATATATCATAATATCATGATAATATAACAATTTAACATCTCATTTGTTATAATAAACAATGGGTTAACAACATTCAACAAGATCGTTAACCTAAAGGTTTCAAAACAACATTTACATGTAACGACTAACAATGACTTAATGACTCAGTTAAAATGTATATACATGTAGTGTTTTAATATGTATTCATACACTTTTGAAAGACTTCAAGACACTTATCAAAATACTTCTACTTAACAAAAATGCTTACAATTACATCCTCGTTCAGTTTCATCAACAATTCTACTCGTATGCACCCGTATTCGTACTCGTACTATACACAGATTTTAGATGTATGTACTATTGGTATATACACTCCAATTATCAGCTCTTAGCAGCCCATGTGAGTCACCTAACACATGTGGGAACCATCATTTGGCAACTAGCATGAAATATCTCATAAAATTACAAAAATGTGAGTAATCATTCATGACTTATTTACATGAAAACAAAATTACATATCCTTTATATCTAATCCATACACCAATGACCAAAAACACCTATAAACACTTTGATTCTTCAATTTTCTTCATCTAATTGATCTCTCTCAAGTTCTATCTTCAAGTTCTAAGTGTTCTTCATAAATTCCAAAAGTTCTAGTTTCATAAAATCAAGAATACTTCCAAGATTGCAAGTTTACTTCCAAGTTTTCTAAATCCATTCCAAGTAATCATCCAAGATCAAGAAACCTTTGTTACTTACAGTAGGTTATCTTTCTAATACAAGGTAATAATCATATTCAAACTTTAATTCAATTTCTATAACTATAACAATCTTATTTCGAGTGGAAATCTTACTTGAAATTGTTTTCGTGTCATGATTCTGCTTCAAGAACTTTCAAGCCATCCAAGGATCCTTTGAAGCTAGATCTATTTTTCTCATTTTCAGTAGGTTTGTCCAAGGAACTTGAGGTAGTAATGATGTTCATAACATCATTCGATTCATACATATAAAGCTATCTTATTCGAAGGTTTAAACTTGTAATCACTAGAACATAGTTTAGTTAATTCTAAACTTGTTCGCAAATAAAAGTTAATCCTTCTAACTTGACTTTTAAAATCAACTAAACACATGTTCTATATCTATATGATATGCTAACTTAATGATTTAAAACCTGGAAACACGAAAAACACCGTAAAACCGGATTTACGCCGTCGTAGTAACACCGCGGGCTGTTTTGGGTTAGTTAATTAAAAACTATGATAAACTTTGATTTAAAAGTTGTTATTCTGGGAAAATGATTTTTATTATGAACATGAAACTATATCCAAAAATTATGGTTAAACTCAAAGTGGAAGTATGTTTTCTAAAATGGTCATCTAGACGTCGTTCTTTCGACTGAAATGACTACCTTTACAAAAATGACTTGTAACTTATTTTTCCGACTATAAACCTATACTTTTTCTGTTTGGATTCATAAAATAGAGTTCAATATGAAACCATAGCAATTTGATTCACTCAAAACGGATTTAAAATGAAGAAGTTATGGGTAAAACAAGATTGGATAATTTTTCTCATTTTTGCTACGTGAAAATTGGTAACAAATCTATTCCAACCATAACTTAATCAACTTGTATTGTATATTATGTAATCTTGAGATACCATAGACACGTATACAATGTTTCGACCTATCATGTCGACACATCTATATATATTTCGGAACAACCATAGACACTCTATATGTGAATGTTGGAGTTAGCTATACAGGGTTGAGGTTGATTCCAAAATATATATAGTTTGAGTTGTGATCAATACTGAGATACGTATACACTGGGTCGTGGATTGATTCAAGATAATATTTATCGATTTATTTCTGTACATCTAACTGTGGACAACTAGTTGTAGGTTACTAACGAGGACAGCTGACTTAATAAACTTAAAACATCAAAATATATTAAAAGTGTTGTAAATATATTTTGAACATACTTTGATATATATGTATATATTGTTATAGGTTCGTGAATCAACCAGTGGCTAAGTCTTACTTCCCGACGAAGTAAAAATCTGTGAAAGTGAGTTATAGTCCCACTTTTAAAATCTAATATTTTTGGGATGAGAATACATGCAGGTTTTATAAATGATTTACAAAATAGACACAAGTACGTGAAACTACATTCTATGGTTGAATTATCGAAATCGAATATGCCCCTTTTTATTAAGTCTGGTAATCTAAGAATTAGGGAACAGACACCCTAATTGACGCGAATCCTAAAGATAGATCTATTGGGCCTAACAAACCCCATTCAAAGTACCGGATGCTTTAGTACTTCGAAATTTATATCATATCCGAAGGGTGTCCCGGAATGATGGGGATATTCTTATATATGCATCTTGTTAATGTCGATTACCAGGTGTTCACCATATGAATGATTTTTATCTCTATGTATAGGATGTGTATTGAAATATGAAATCTTGTGGTCTATTGTTACGATTTGATATATATAGGTTAAAACTATAACTCACTAACATTTTTGTTGACGTTTAATGCATGTTTATTCTCAGGTGAATACTAAGAGCTTCCGCTGTTGCATACTAAAATAAGGACAAGATTTGGAGTCCATGTTTGTATGATATTGTGTAAAAACTGCATTCAAGAAACTGATTTCGATGTAACATATTTGTATTGTAAACCATTATGTAATGGTCGTGTGTAAACAGGATATTTTAGATTATCATTATTTGATAATCTACGTAAAGCTTTTTAAACCTTTATTTATGAAATAAAGGTTATGGTTTGTTTTAAAAATGAATACAGTCTTTGAAAAACGTCTCATATAGAGGTCAAAACCTCGCAACGAAATCAATTAATATGGAACGTTTTTAATCAATAAGAACGGGACATTTCATACCCCGTACAAGTTATCGTTTATACTTGTCGGTTGGGGACTTGCTGGTCATAGCCCAACATATCACAGTTTAATAGTTGGTACTGATATTTAGACTTAGACTTTCAAGTTTGCCCCGTACAAGTTATCGTTTATACTTGTCGGTTGGGGACTTGCTGGTCATAGCCCAACATATCACAGTTTAATAGTTGATACATGTAAAATAGTTATGAAAGTTGCGCATGTATTCTCAGTCCAAAAATATATAAAAAGGGAGCAGATGAACTCACATTAAATAGCAGTTGAAGTATTCCACGCAAGAAGGAAAGTAAAGCAAGTAAGTGATCTGGATATCAACCTTGAGGTATAACGTTTGATTAGTTAATGTCTAACTTGACATAAAGTATGTTTATTAATATAGCAACTATATTGACAGTGACGGTTTTTGAGAAAAGTTCCTATTTCTCAAAAGTTTCTATTTTTGGAAACCTACTATTTATGAAAAACTTCCACTTATAGTAAGCTTCTAGTTTAAGAATGTTCGGGTTATAATTCTTAACAAAGATGTTGTACAATCTCGCCCAAACTTCGTCGCTAACATGCAAGTCACTCGAATGATCTATTGTTACCGAGCGGCCCAGGATCTCTTGACCAGAATCTAAGTCTTGGCATTCGAGATCCACAAGCGTCCCATAATGGTAACAAGGATCACCCTAGGCCACAAGTAGCGGTGATGTTTGTAGTCTTTGTACGCTATCTTTAATTATAACCTTCACATTAGGTGCGTATATACATATATATTCATTAATTCGATTTTAATTATAACTCCTATATATTAATTCATAAAAATACTTTTATAATTTTTAGTAACATATATTACTAATTATAACATGTTATTTATTTTAATTTTAATTGCATATAATTTATAACATTATTTACATGTTTCGGTAAAAAAATAATAAACCGAAGTAAATAGTAAAAAGTAAAAAGTAAAAAAGTAAGAAAAGAATACTTACTAGTAGTAATTCTTCAAAGAGAGAATGAGAGAAATTTTGGTGTGAGTTTGAATGAGAAATGAGGGGTATTTATACTTGAAAAAATTAGGTAAAAAGAATAAAATAATTAAAAGAAAAAGAAATATTTTAATTTTTAATGGGATTTTAAAATTCAAAAGTATTAAATGTTAGGTCATGGGATAATGCACAAAAAAAAATAATAAAAGTAGTTTTCCATTATAATTTTTAATTAAAAATTAATTAATTTATTTATTTATTTATTTTATTAAAAAAATCATTTATTTTAAGGATTTTTTTTTATATTTTTTTTTAAAATAAACAAATTGATTTACCACTTTTCCAAGAATATTTGTCAATATTTTTTTTATTCATAATAACAATACTGATAATAAAGATATTAATTATTGATATCTTGTTTAAAAAGGATATTAATAATAATATTATTAATATATCAAATTAATGCGTAATTATTTACAAATAATTGTTCATGAATCGTCGGAATTAGTCGAGGTTAAATGAAATCATATAAAGATTTTTGTTTAAATTTTGCCGGAAATTTACGGGTTGTCACATATTCACATGTGAAAATCCTTGTAATTTAATAGTTTTCGCAGTTATCAACATTTTTTGGTTTTCGTTTGAACTTTTGGATATATATATATATATATATATATATATATATATATATATATATATATATATATATATATATATATATATATATATATATATAATGGTGAGGATTCAAAGAAAACTAAGGGTATGTGAGAACTAAAAAAACTCACAAACTAAACTCAGTGGTGCAGATTGGGTGGGGAGAGAAGGGAGAAGAATGATGAAAAAGAATGTAATATAAAATATGTTGGTGAAATCTCGAGTTGAGTTGAATAGAATGAAAAGTAAGTAATAAAAATATACAATTTTACAATTGGCCCCTTTTAATGAATGCAAATTAGTAGAAAAATGGATTGTAAATCTCAAATTAAAGTCAAGAAAATTGAATTGTAAATCTCAAATTAAAGTCAAGATTCGTATTTCGATGCATACAACGACTATTTACTGATCTAGTCATGTATCATAATATATGTTAACTTGTACTCCTAAGAAAAGAATTAACAATCAAATATAATCAGTATTGTAATTGTAATGTATGTGTATTTGTATATGCAAATTCTTGTGTGTCTCTGATGAAGCATATATATATATATATATATATATATATATATATATATATATATATATATATATATATATATATATATATATATATATATATATATATATATATATATATATATATATTTATGTGTGTGTGTGTGTGTGTATGTTTGTGTGTGTGTGTGTGTGTATTAAGAACAAATATTTTGACATATAGATTTTAACATATAAGCTTTTAAAATCATATATCAGAGATATTCCGCATATACCAACTAATATAATATTTAATATTGTATAATTATAATAATTTTGACATAAGGTATAGCAGTATTACCTATGACGAGCTCCACTGCAATATATATATATATACACACTCACACACACACACACACACACACACATACACACACACATATATATATATATATATATATATATATATATATATATATATATATATATATATATATATATATATATGGTGAGGATCCAAAGAGAACTAATGGTAGGAGAGAACTCAAAGAACTCACATACTAAACTCACTCTGTGGTGCAGATTGACTCAATTTGTGTGCATAGTGAGCTCAATCTGTGTGTAGATTGAACCAATCTGTGTGCAAATTGAGCTCAATCTATGCGCAGATTGAGCTCAATATGTGGGTTCTATAAATTTTCTCCCACCATTAGTTCTATATGGATCCCTTCATTATATATACACACACAGACTTTTATATATATATATATATAATCAGAGTGGAAGACTAAGTTATGAAAACACAATCATAAATACATTAATTACATAAATCCATGACATCAGGTTTAACTCTTGATTATTAAAACAATGGTGTTACTTAAAACACCTAACCATTTATTAAAAAAATCCAAACATCAGAGTTCGTCTATGTCGAAAATGTATCCACCGAACAACCTCGGTTAACTAGCCATTAACATTCCTAAACCTGCAAGGGAGTAATGTGGGGGATTAGCACGAAGCTAAGTGAATGGAATCTATCTAACAGACCAAGCATAAGCATCAATCATGCAACAACCATATAAGTATGCTAACATCCTGAACTAGCATACAAACAACAATGACGACAATACGAGGATCGACTGCTTGTATGAGCCTACAACCATTAGTTGATTGGGCTACGTTGTACCGATAGTCCTTCCTGCTGAATACAGTGCATAACTCTCCATATGCAACGCATGCGTCCTTATAACTATACTTCCCAGACAGCAGGACCTGGACCCAGCCTCCTCAAGCCCAGTTGACCTCATATGGACCTCAACCTCCTCATGCTCGATTGAGAATTTCCAGCCTTCGCAGGCCCGAATGATGTTATATACAGTGTGCACATACACCTATAACAACAAGCATCAACAAACTAAGCATGACATCAACTAATTAATCATGGAAATCATCTAACAATGCATAACATTAATAACAACCATTATAATCAGAGTAAGCATGGCTCGCTACTTAAACTCTATCCGGAGATAGGCTCACTCACCGATTGCCAGTAACAACTCAGACAACAATCTACTGAGCGGTTTCTTTGTTCTTATCACCCGAGAACAACATAAATAAAGTCAATATAGTGTTTTAAACAGAATTAAACACACGAGCAGCATAGTGGCTTATAAACGACACTTAAAACAGCAAAATACATAAACATACTCTATTGATACACATCCCTACGAATACATGCCTATCTATACGGATTCACCATCCATCCGTATGGGTCCAAGCCTCATCTGTATGGGTCCAACAGATCTGCACCCGTACACTTTCAAACCAATTCGTACGACTGCAGGCTCATCCGTACGGATCTAACATGCATAGTATGTTTGATGCACGAGCAGTTTCTTACGGGTTTCGAGCCAAACTCCCCAAATCTCGTGTTTTGACCAGTTTAGAAATCATGTACATAACATGTATAAAAGTTTTCTAACTCAAATTCGTCGAAACAACATTTCAAATGCATGATTTTGACCCAAAACTCACTTTTACCACAACCTAACTCAAAAACACATTTAATCTTGAATTAAGACATGAAATCAAGCGATGCTTACCTTGTTTGAATTACTGGAAGCACAAAGGAACATATTTCACACTTGAAAACAACACAAAAACAAGATCAGGATATTAGGGTTTCAAAGAGGTGAAGGTTAGGTACGGTTGTGAAATATCAAGAAATAAATATAATGAAAATGAAGCAGCTTATACACATAAAAGGGGTTTAAAATTCATACCCCACAACACACAGGTATTTAATTATTATCTGAAATCTTACACACCACGTTAGGCAGCCCTAAGAGTGTCCAAATATAACAAACAACCATGTTTGTGACCCTTGTCACAAACTGATCTTAACCAAGCAGTCAGTAAATAAAAGCATATAATTAATTAAATATAAACCTAAGGGCAAAAATATCATCTTACATCTATGATGTGTTTCCAAAACTCTTAATAAAAACTATTATCAAATACCACAATTAAACATACAACTAACGAGCAACTAAAAACCGATCATCATAGCACTTTGCATGTAAGTATTCAATTCAAGTTCGTCCCAAGAGAGTATGTTAATTGGATGTGGAAAACTAATTATCGTCCTAGATTTTGATTGAGGGTTTTCAATAATTTTAGATTAAAACTAGATTATCAACTAGCAAACTAACACAAACGAAGATAACAATTAAGCTAAGCGTGTTCACTTGCAATGATCCCCTCTAAGTATTGGATTGGCCCCTTTTCTCTCTATTGCACAATGCTGATGAACTATTATGTGCTTAGTGTTGTCATAAAACTTTGACCAAACAAGGTTATGAACTCACGTAGACTCCCTTAGATAATCAAATTAAGTTGAGTAATCGTTAAGACTATGATCATGGATTAAATTCATATAAAACCCTTAACCAAATCAATCACTTGAAATGACTAACACTCCTATAGTTTTGACTAAAAGTCCTTTGACTCTTCAACCAAATCAAAGACATAATCACTTGAAATCTCTAACTTAGTTGTCTAGATCACCTAATTGCGTTGAAGTACAAATTGAATCCCGCTACAAATTACTAAGCAATGGTTATCAATTTATAAGATCAAATGAAGCTAAAAACTCATATAGTAGTGGTCTTCAATCAAAGCTTAATAATATACATCAACGATTCATTCAAACATCACTATTTCATTAGTTAGAGCAAATCCATACAAAGAGGTTCACAAAACAAGCAAACACAATGAAATTAGACAATTATGGCTAAACAAGCACTAATCAATGATAAATTAGCATAAACAAACTTCATGTTTCAAGTTACAAGTATTCAAAGTAAAAATAATGAAGAAGAAGGTGGGGATTACAACCAAAATTGAAGTATGATGAAGATCTAACACTAAACTTCCATAAACTTGAGCTTGAACCTTCAAATTCGCCTTAATCTCATACTAGATGATGAAATTAGGGTTTTTAGGGTGAAGTTCAAGGATAAAACTGTAGCTCTCCCCCCAAACCTAATCTCCTTTTCTATTTATAGCTGACAAGTTCTGACCTAAAAACAGCGAAGATGAGTCGCATTTAGTTACACGTGTGCCGCATTTATCATCCAGCAAGTGATGTGACGCAACTTTGAGAAGTGCGCCGCATTTGCTAACAAACAACTATATGCGCCGCATTTTTATGTTGTATGCGCGGCATTTTTATGTGAGGAAACCTACCGTCACCGAGAGGGTCCTTTTTACACTACAGGCGCGCCGCATTTGGCCATTTGGTGCGCCACCTTTTTTGGTTTCGTGCATTTCCTTTGGTGTTTGCCATTTTGGTTCACTTTTAGGCCAAACTTAGTCAATTTTACACCAAGTAATGATTTCCTGCCTTGAATCATCTCATTGATCAAATGTAACACTTTCAAGCTCAAAAAACCTCAAAAACAAGCGAAACGAAGAAGATATTGTGAGGTAAAACATGTGTAAATCGAGCAATATCAGTCTAGTCCAGGTATTTGTTTGTTATAAATCCACCCCTTAAAGAGATTTCATCCTCAAAATCTGGTCTTGGTCAAACATGTGAGGGTACCTGAGTTTTCATCAACTCTTCGGTCTCCCAAGTAATATTTGCTCCCAAACTTTGCTTCCACTCTATCAACATCATCGGTATCTATCTTTTTTCTCAACTTGGTGATCTTCCGGTCAATAATACGAATCGGTTCCTCAACTAACTTTTTATTTAAGTCAACCTTCAAAAATTCTAAGTGTAAAAACTGTGTCTCATCATCAACCTTGCATTTACGTAAATAGTACACATTAAAGGTGTCATGAATCCCTGATAACTCTAGAGGAAGATCCAGTACAACCGCCTGGTCATTCAAAAGATGACTAATTGGAAACGGTCCAATAAATCTTAGATTTAATTTATCACGCTTACCAAATCTAATAACCCCTTTCCACGGTGAGACTTTCAAATACACACGATGTCCCACGTTGAAAGTTACTGGTCGTCTACGCAGATCTGCAATACATTTTCTGTCTATCTCTTGCAGCATTCAATTTATCACGAGCAATCGCTACTTTCTCAGCAGTCATCTGAACAATTTGGAGAACCGCAGACTGTTTAGGCTAGGTTTAAGTAATTATTTTTAAGTAAACCGTTGATTAAGACAATCTATATTTGATCGGAGGAGCCAATTGTACAAGCGTATTGGTCTTTAGTCTCTAGAGTTCTCTATAAACAAAGACAAATATGTCACTAGGTTTTCACTATCAGTTTGTGTCTAAACCTTGGGGTTTATCCTAAGTAAAGCACTAGATTGGGTTAATAGTTATGCTCTAATCCCAATCTTCGTTATCGGTCTTGCAATGGAATAACGCTACCTTTGTTGATTTTCTACGGGTTGTTCTTTTCGAGCCGATGGCCAAAGAATACTTCAAGATACTTTGGCTTGAATCTCTCTAATTCCTGCGACATGTGCATCTGAATTTAACGCTAATGTTGTAGGAGGTATTTTTTGGGAGGTTTTGATGGTTGCTAAACCAACATCCGATTTGGGTAACGTGTGCTCCTTGTTTGTGCTTGTGAAAGCTTCGAACCTTAGACATATTCATCATTCTGTGGAAGTTGATGTAAAGGATGATTCGTGTTCTGCCATAACTTCGGATAACATTTGGGTCAATGAATTAAATGAATTCAATGGTATAAACCATTTGTTGGCTAACTCGTTTGATAATAATCTTTTGGTGTCAACCAATCGTTTTGCGGTTTTGAATGGTGTTTTAGGTTGTTCGAGTGAAGCTGGTACTCCTGCTGCAACTTCTGGATTGGTTAATTCACATAATCCTCCTCCTATTCCTACTCATGTGATTCCTTCTGTTTCGATCTCAGTTGACGAAAATGGGTTGGGTTTGGCAACATTCTAGTTGCTAACGAGGTAGTTGAAGATCTTAAATGCCGAAAATCAAAAATTTCATTTTTAAAGCGGATTTTGAGAAGGCACTTGACTCGGTCAACTGGGATTACTTGTTGATGGTGCTCCATCTCGGTCAACTGGGATTACTTGTTGATGGTGCTCCATCTAATGGGGTTCGGGGATAAATGGAGAGCGTGGATTTTGTCATGTCTGAAATCGGCTTCTATATCCATCCTTGTCAATGGTTCGGCTACTAAAGAATTCTCTTTGAAAAGATGAGTTAGGCAAAGAGATCCTCTATCTCCGTATCTTTTTATTCTCGCCACCGAAGGACTTAGCCTCTTGACAAAACGGGCATTAAGCATGGGGCTAGTTCATGGAGTCAAAGTCGGGTCAAGCAATACCTTGGTGTCGCACTTACAGTATGCGGATGACACAATTTTTTTCAGGGATTAGAGTTGGAAAAATGTGAATTGTTTTATGAAGGTGCTTCAATGTTTCGAAAAGCTCTCCGGGCTTAAGGTGAATCTTGGAAAGAGCTGCCTTTATGGCATCGGTGTTTCGGAAGCATCTATTTCTTCACTTGCTGAGGCACTAGGTTGTAAGGCTGGGAAATTCCCGATGATATACCTTGGATTGCCTATTGGTTCGAGGATGAATAAATTAAAAGATTGGGCCCCCTATGTTGATAAAATTAATAACAGGTTAGGAGATTGGAGAGCAAAAATGTTGTCTTTTGGCGGTCGACTTACACTCATAAAATCGGTCCTAAGTAGCCTCCCGTTATATGCTTTCTCCCTATTCCGGGCTCCCGCCCCGGGTCATCAAACATCTCGAAGGTATTCGTAGAAATTTCTTTTGGGGAGGGTCGGGGAATCAAAACAATAAAATTTGTTGGGTCGTGTGGGATTCGATTCTCAATTCATATGATAAGGGCGGGTTAAATATCGGGTCCCTATAAGCTAAAAATCTAGCTTTGTTAGGGAAATGGTGGTGACATTTTCGTACCAATGAAAATGCTTTATGGGTCTCCGTAATAAAATGAATTTACGGGTGGGACGGAGGGTTGGGTCTCAATTCAGAAAACTTGTCTTTCAGAAAAGGTTCGATTTGGAATTCCATTCAGAGGCTAAATGAACACTTTGAAAAAGTTAATCTGGATATCAACAGTATCTTTGAGACGGTGGTTGGCAATGGGAACAAAACGTTATTCTGGAAGGGTCGATGGTTTAATAACGAGCTTTTTTGTGAGAAATTTTCAAGACTTTTTAGGTTGGACTCAGACGAGAATGCTTTGATCTCTGATAGACTAATATCTGAAGGTTCATCTTGGAGGCTAAATTGGAATTGGTTGCAAGATCCTAGGGGTCGTACTGCTGATGAAATGCTACTGCTCGAGGAACTAATTAGACCTTTTAGATTCTCCTACAGCTCCGAAGACAATTGGATATACAAGCTGAATGCTAACGGGCTGTTTTCAACAAAGTCACTTGCAGACAGGATCAACGAAAAGCTGCTGTCCTCCACGGCTCCTAGCTCCCAAATTGACCGAAACATTTTAGTGCCTCAAAATTGGAGTTTTCGTATGGCGAGAAAAAATGAGAAGATTACCGGTCCGGGAAGAATTAGATAAAAGGGGAATCGATCTCAATACCCTCCTTTGTCCAATGTGTAACTCGGATATTGAATCCGTAGAACACATACTATGCTCATGTCCATTCGCCGTTAATGTGTGGTCTCGTGTTCGCCAATGGTGGAAACTGCCTAATCCACCTTATTCAAATGTAAATGACTTGTTTCGTGGCAATCGTTCTACTTCAAGCAACACCTCGACTTGCAAGATTTGGCAAGCCGTTGAATGGGTTTGTGGCTATTCATTGTGGAAGTTCCGAAATGAAAAAACTTTCCGAAACAACACTTGGATTGCACCTATGGCTTTAAACGAAATACAACTTAAAGCGTTTGAATGGATATGAAATCGATCGAGAAGGCTCGCTCTTGATTGGAACCAATGGCTTTCGAACCCTTGCATCTACGAAGACCATGGTTAAACTTTGTTAGTCTGCTCGTTTTTGTTCCATTCGAGTATCCTTTAATTCCGGTTTAGAGCTTCTGTATTATGATGTAGGTGTATTGTTTAATCTTACAGCATTATCCCAAAGCTCATGTACTCTCTTCTATTAATATAATTGTTTTGCCTTTAAAAAAAGAATTAAGGTTTTGGTCGGTTGATGCGGAAGTGAGCACTGTTATTGCTTCTGCACATAGAGAGGTATCACCAATGGCCCATGTTCAGGTTGCGTATGATGGGCCCGTTGAGGCCCAAAGAAGAAGCAGAATTGATCTATGTTTTCTCATTTTCTTGTATCATGATTATGGGCAAAGTGATTAGTTGATGTTTTTTTATGTCTTTACGTTATGTAATGGTAACGGTATTTGTTGTTATAAGATTTGCATATTTTTTATGTTTATTATGGTTGTGTTAGCTTGTTTGATCATTTAAAATCGTGTATTTATATAAATTGTGGGTCGCCCGCAAATTGTGAATATCCGCGGATGACGAGCTTGAGCGAAAAAAACAACCCGTTAACGGATAACATGTACCCGACGGGTGAAGAAATACCATGATTTGCGGGTAACGGGTGTTAAGGATCCGTGTCCATCACCCGTGTATGCCATCCCTAACCAATTCATATTAACATAACTACTCTCGATTAACTCAAGCTACTCTCATTTTATTACTCTCATAACATGTCTTACACACCAATTTTCTAACTTGATTACTTGAACCAACTTTCTAACCGACACAATAAATAAATATTAATTATAATTATGACAATATTCAAAACACCAAATACACCATGTTTAAGAACTACCCAACTTAACGATCTATAGTCGGCTCTCATGTCTTAAAAACAAATTCGAGAGTTTAATTCCCAAAATCTATAACTCACTTCTCAAAACATTGTATATTATTTCCTTTTCATACATCATATGCTTTCAAAAATAGTGTGGCGTCATGCATGTGTATGTGAATTGTCTGATTCTCAATACCCTTTTATATTGTAGTACTAGAAATACAATGATATATTGATGTGAACAAGTAAATGGGCTGGCCCAACTGGGTCAAATATGGGCTGAATATTGGGTCTGGGAAAAAAGAAAGAAATGGGAGGTTCCCATGGGATTCGAACCCAAGGACCTCCGCTCACGAACAGACTCCGAACCACTGCACCCTTGTTATTTAGATATGATATTTTATATTTAAAAATTAAAATATTTTGGGTTACTATTGAGGAATAGTAACCCATTTTTGCTCTATTGTAATATTAACAAGCAGACGGCCAACCGCGCGTTGCGGCAGCCACTGCTCCGAAATGTAGAAAAAGTTTTTTGTAATGAAAATATTTTAACGTTAATAAACGTAACATAATTTAAGGCGTAATAATTTGTTTCAATATACCAAACATCTCTTATAGTTGTAGATTAAAACATACAATAGTTTAACTTTTTTCTTTTGATTATAAACTAACTAATTATACATTTGATATTGTATGGGTGAAGAAATTAGAAAATATATATTAGTTAGGAAAAAACGTTGTAAAAACAACTCATATACTTTCATGGTTGATAAAGTTGATATAAAGTTGCTTAATTGGTTGTGTAATCAATAATCTATAAGAGAGCTATTTGAAAAAAAAAAGTTCACTAAAAATGTAATATGATCATTTCTGGGTTTTAGATACTACAATATATGGAGTAAATAAATACTTTTTAATTCAATTCTCACAACAACAAAAAAAAAGGACGAAAAAGTTACCATTCATGAATAGTAACCAAAATTTGCTATAATGTATATAGTAGTAATAATGTAAATAAAAATATGAAAAACAAAAATCTATTGCATTTAATTGTAAAGCTCTCCTCTTTTTGTTTCATTAAAATATAAGTGAAGATGTGGTATAAAAAAAAAACTCTTACAATAACTAGATTGTACTAAATACAAGGGCTGATGTGATCATTAGAGCACTGGGTGTGGTGACGCGTCAGTTCAGTGTTAGTTCAGTGTCTTGCTGATGACTGAACGCTGACTGGACTGACAATGAAAACTGACATTGGTGAAAAAACAGGGGAATTGGGAAGATGGTCAGTTCAGTGTCTTGAAGAGAGAAAATATTTTATGTTTTTATTTATTTATTAAGATTATTATTATTATTTTAATTTATCACACTATTTGATGATATAAAAGAAAAATAAAATTAAAAAAATAATATTTATTACTATATACGTAAAATACTCAACAATGACAATTTATTTATATATAAACCATAAAATTAGATTAAATGTATTGTCTACTTTTTATATAAAAAAAATAATAATAATAAGTTATTGAAACCTTTTGCAAAGAATAAGTGAGTGTTTGAAAATGTCATGTAAGTTGAGGGTTATAATATGTAAATTGAAAAAGATACTTCATCTTCTTCAAATTACAGCAGCCATTATCGTTCATCACCAGTTTCTTCAAATTTGTGATCTATTAAAACATAAAAGAGGAAAAAGAAAGAAATGGATGAAAAGGAAAAAAGAGTGAGCAACGGATCTAAAATTTGAATTGGGACCCCACAAAACCGATTGAAACCAACGTTGTGATGATCCTTTCAAATTCCTTTGAACGAATACATCATTCATCGATTTCATAGTGAGGTTTTGACCTCTATATGATACGTTTTGTAAACATTGCATTCTTTTGAAAAGGAACACCATGAATGAATATATAAATCTAAGGTTTTTGACGTCTGATGATTTCTATGTATAGACAATCACTGTATATAATAGTTTACAATACTACATCCGTTGATAATACAGTCAAAATAAGATACATGGTGATGATTTTGTGAATGCAAAGTTTTCTTGAATAAAGCATGTATGACTCCATGTACATAGCTTGTATAACGTATAAGCAAACAGCGGAAGACTTCTAGAAACCTGAGAATAAACATGCTTAAAAGTGTCAACACAAAGGTTGGTGAGTTCATAGTTTTAATGTTGCGCATAATCTGTATATAAAGGTGGATCACAAAATTTCAGTTGTTTCATCCGAAACGTTTATTAAAATATTCTACGAAATTGAGCACCCTGGTAACTAAACTTAACGTATATATAATTTATACCCTTTGTATAATCATCTTAATAATACACGCAAATCAACGTGTACGCTTCTCAAATAGCATACGTTCGTTAAAAGGCTAGTGCTCTAGCTCTGACGGGGATATCAAGCCCTATGGATCCATATACTACTACTCGCGCCCACCAGTTCTTATAACTGGCAGTTACTAGTTACCAAAGCTAAGGGATTTTCGGTTCAAACTCGGTGTAGAATTTAGTATGTACTTGTATCCATTGCATTTAAAATAAAGTGCATGTATTCTCAGTCCAAAAATATAGATTGCAAAAACAATTAAAAAGGGAGCATATGAAACTCACCTTAGCAGCACATAAGGTCATTCACCAAAAAGTGACCGAAACTCGAAATGCAAAATTAACCGTAGATCTCAACCTAGAGAACATATGTTGGTCAATACATGTCTAATAAGCTAGGTTGGGTCATAGTGTATCACAATCCTAATTCTCGAGACCGACATGTGAAAGTTAACAAAAGTCATTTCAAAAGTCAACCTGACCCAATATGATGTTTAAATCTATACATGTTTATTATATTAACATAGTATAAGTCCTGATAGTTGAACGAATTTATAGTTTATCAAACTCAAAACATTATTTATTTCAAGAGTTATATTGTATTTGAATGATCATGGCAATTGGATATATTTTAACATTTCATATAGTTTTCCAATACTTGTAAAATCAGATTATAGTGTTTATAAAGCTTTAAAACATGATAAGACAGTCAACTTTGACAATTGTTCAACAAGACGAGAAGTGTCTTATATAGAAATTCATTTACTCGATTAGTAATATCTAAAAATCCAATTTATCAATCTCATAGACAAGTTGTTTAAATATTAATTTACAGTTTCAAACACAATTTCAATTAACGTCATACATAATTCAGTTGACCATATCTTTTAATTCGTTCATCGAAATCACGCGATTTCTAAATGAAACGTTAATAATTTTTCGCCACCTTTCCAAAAACATGCATATCATATACTTTATATCCGTAAGATGTGTATCAAATTCGTGATTCATTATACACTATAAAACGACGAAATTAAATATACAAGCATGCATAATCATATATACTCGAGCACTAGTCAGGGATACACTATTAATATATAAAAGATAAGATATAAATGCTTACGTATCAATATTGTGATTCAATATTGCAGAAAAGTACGTAGACGCAACGGAGACGATAAACATTAATTTGATCTCACGAGCAATACCCCCGAACCATACCCATCACCTCCTTAGTTATAACTCATAATTTCCTTAGCTCTATCCCACTCGAAAACTCGTTTTGGAAAAATACTTGAGCAGAACCTCGTCGTATTATTTTATGTATACTAATACTACTAATAATAATATTAGGATTAATAATAATAAACTTTAATAATAATAATAATAATAATAATAATAATAATAATAATAATAATAATAATAATAATAATAATAATAATAATAATAATAATAATAATAATAATAATAATAATAAATAAATAAATAAATAAATAAGTTTTTACGGAGTATATAGATAAGAGAGATGGAGTGTAGATGAAATGAACCAAAAATCGAGCAATTTATAGAACCTCTCCTGCCCCCAGCCCCCATGCGATCGCATGGGATTTTGCCTATATGGCCATGCGATCGTATGGCCTGAAAGTACAGCTCACCATTCACTAATTCATCCATCGACATAATATGTATATTATTTAATATATATATATATTATTTAATCTTTAGAATTAATTAAATATTATATTATATTCTCGTGCATGGTAAAAATGTAATTTTTGTTCAAATGACTCGTACGTTGTCACTCGGCTCATGTACCACTTTCGGTTTCTCGAGCGCTCGTTCGTACGTTTAGATAACTAGCCTTTTACGTTATGCGACGTGTACCCTTATCAATAATTTGACTTACTTATCAAAAAAATTACCTTATAATAAATGTAACTTATAAAATTGAGCGTTGTGGTCATTTGCTTCTATAAATCAGTGACTCGTTGTTTGTCAAAATATATTATTTTAAATCAGGACGTTTTATGACTAAGTTAAAATATATATATATTTTTATTTAGAATCGTAAATTTGTACGTAATATATATGTTTGAAATATTTATCTAATGATATAAAGATAAAGTTTAAATTTGTTCAAAAAATTTCGGGTCGTCACAGTACCTACCCGTTAAAGAAATTTCGTCCCGAAATTTGATCGTGGTCGTCATGGCTAATCATAAAAATGATTTTATGACGAATATGAGTTGGTATATAGAGTTTTATCACTTTTGAGTAATATAGATAAAACAATTCGATTACTTGAAGAGTACGAGTGAAGCAATCCTAAAAGGAATGAAATGAGAACTAAAGTTTTGTCTTAACTTTTGACATTGTCTTGGTTGGATTCCGGAATTCAAGGGATTTAAAGAAAATCTTCTAAATCTAAAAGATTTGATTCTTCGACGAATAAGGAAAATAGGATCTCTCTAATTAAATGCGGAGATCTGCCTTGATTTCTCTATCAAATATTTCACTATAAATTAACTTCTTCCGGTTTGTCACTTTTACCATTCCTATACTTAATTCTCAAATTCAAAAGATTGTGAAAATGCTTAATCCAGTTCTGATCCTTGTCCTTATCCTTACTATCGCAACAATCATTCTCCTTTTCCAACTTCCATAAGAGGAATCTGCTTACTTCTACTTTGCTCTTGGGGTTATAGTGCTTTTAATTCTCCCGTGTCTTTATGTTGCGATAAACATTGATATTCACGGTTTGTAATTTATACGTTGTTATCGGGTTTTATATCTCCCCTTATATTTCAATGTCCCTACTTTTGTCTTTTATAATCATTGTCATCCACAGTTAATACTCCCTCCTATTTACTGCGATTTATACTCCAATTTCTATTTCGGAGCTTTGTCCATTCGTTTCTTCTTCTTGCGATTAAGCATCTCTTGTAATGGACCAGAATTCACGTATACAAATTTTGGAATGAACATTGTTAATGTTCTAGGAAGGAAATGGTAATGGCACGATTTTGATTTGTTAAATTACCAGAATACCCTGGAAAAGACCGAATCATCAAGAAATATTTTCTTGATATTTTAGAGATTAAATAGAATACAAAAGTCGTATAACATGGCACATGATAATGTTATGATCTGTGAATCATCATGTTTCATTTGGAAACTCAGCATGACTTACTGTAATATAATCACGTTGATCAAGTGTCATTATATTATATTAACTCATGCTTCAGTTCCTAACACTTCTTCAAAAACATTCATAATTTAAACTCGAAGGTTTCAGAATTTAGAAACTAAAATAGTTTCTTTTATGATGTAATACAGATAGTGCGAAGAGGTAAATGATTTCAGATAAGGATAGTTATGAAAATATCTTCAGAAATATCGAGGATATTTATAATGAAAGATACTATGATATCTTAGAATTTCTAATATCGAAAGATGATAAAGAAGATTTATCCGTAAAGGTTTAGAGTCAGGAGTAAGGTATTTGTTAATGACTTCAGCAGATACTGAATCATTTGGATTCTTTGAAGGCAGGTTTATTCTTTGTGATTTATCCACAGCCTCCTTCATACTTTGCTCAATCCGTTTTCCAGTTCCAAACCTTCTCTTTTTATGAGCTTTGCCAACACACTATTCTTTATCATCAAACTTTTGGCTATTAAGGTCGTTTACAGTTTTTTTTTTTGCTGCTTCATCAGCATTCAAAGTTATCATAACCGAATCGTCGGTTATCAATCCGAGATGTTTTCAAAAGTTTGAAGGGTTTGCAAGAAGATTGTAATTGTCAAGATACATATGATGTTCTAGAATTTTGAACGATACAAATATTTTTTTTCTGGATTTATGAATAGAAGTGATGTTCTAGCACAGTTTTGAAGTCAAAGTATAGCATTTGAAAGATGTAAGAATCTAAGAGTGATGTTTTCTGTTAAATCTTGGCTTGAATTCTAATTTTTCAAAATCAGAATATGTAATAAAATTTGAATGCGAATAGTTGTTTTGATTTCTATGAAAGAATGTATCTCGTTGTGAAAGTAGTGGGTATAGTTGATGATTTTCTTAATCAAAATCGAACATATTAATTGTGACTTTATATATATCTCGGGTATTACCTACCCGTTAAAATATTCTCACCATTAACAGTTTGTACAAAAGGATTTTTCAATTACAATCTTTATGAAAATATACCTACATATATATTTTCTTTAGATGTAATCATGGATTTAATGAGTTAACATAATATTAATCTCATCTGGTTTTTGATTAGGACTAGAATATAATCTCTAAAACTTTAGATATTACATAATTGCCGTAGAATATTTCTCCAATGAAGTTATAAATCAATACTTCATCGGTTATTGTTGTTGGTACTCCTTAGTGTCTATGGTGCGTATGACGTTGATGTTCGAGGTACAGATTGTGATGTTGAGGTGTGGGATGCGGATGTTGTTGTTGGTGGTGGTGATGGTACTGTTGGTGTGGCTGATGGTGCTACTGTTACTGCCGGTGCTGCTGCTGGTGCTTGTAACCCTTGCACCATATTCTCTAAAGCCACTATCCGAGCGCGAAGCTCGTTAACTTCTTCTGTTACACCGGGGTGATTGTTGGTTTGGACCAGTGGATGAATAAGATCCAAAATTCGAGATAGTATATAATCATGACGAGATACTCTGGAGATGAGAGAGAAAATGGCATTACGAACAGGTTCGCCGGTAAGTGCTTCAGGTTCTTCGCCAAGAGGGCAATGTGGTGGATGGAAGAGATCGCCTTCTTCTTGTCTCCAATGATTAAGTAGACTACAAACCCATCTCCAATTCATCCAGAATAGGTGATGGCTGATTGGTTGATCCATTCCGGTTACACTGTCTTCGGAGTTCAGGTGAATATCCATATCGGAATAGCTGTCGGAATTTAAGGAATTTGAACTAGATACGTAATCCATCTTGTATAATTAGAGAGATGATTTTTGATATGAAATAGATTATAGAATTTAGATTGGTACTCTTCAATACATAATTTACATATGTATATATAATACCAAAATCACGTAAATTACGGAGAAATTTTCGAAATATGTCAGGAAAAGTTTACAGTAACAAATATGCTAAGATATGAATTTTGTCGGTACACTATCTATGCAGTAAGACGTGTTTAGACTTAAGATGATTAACAGGTAATTTCCAATAAGAAATGATAACCAAAAATTGGTAAAAACAGATACGGTCATAGTCCAGACTCACTAATGCATCCTAACAATTACCAGTTAAACACACTAATGCAAATTCTAGTTCCCTATGACCTCAAGCTCTGATACCAACTGTGATGATCCTTCCAAATCCCTTTGGACGAATACATCATTCATCGATTTCATAGTGAGGTTTTGACCCCTATATGATACGTTTTGTAAACATTGCATTCTTTTGAAAAGGAATGCCATAAATGAATATATAAATCCAAGGTTTTTGACGTCTGATGATTTCTATGTATAGACAATCACTGTATATAATAGTTTACAATACTACATTCGTTGATAATACAGTCAAAATAAGATACATGGTGATGATTTTGTGAATGCAAAGTTTTCTTGAATAAAGCATGTATGACTCCATGCACATAGCTTGTATAACGTATAAGCAAACAGCGAAAGACTTCTAGAAACCTGAGAATAAACATGCTTAAAAGTGTCAACACAAAGGTTGGTGAGTTCATAGTTTTAATGTTGCGCATAATCTGTATATAAAGGTGGATCACAAAATTTCAGTTGTTTCATCCGAAACGTTTATTAAAATATTCTACGAAATTGAGCACCCTGGTAACTAAACTTAACGTATATATAATTTATACCCTTTGTATAATCATCCTAATAATACACGCAAACCAACGTGTACGCTTCTCAAATAGCATACGTCCGTTAAAAGGCTAGTGCTGTCATAACCCGTCCTTAACCATAAGAACGTGTTAGATAACGTATGATTTCATTGCGAGGTATTGACCTCTATATGCGACATTTTTAAAAGAGAAACTGCATATATTATACATTACAAACCATAACCATTATTTTTGTTACAAGCTTTAGACAATAAAAAGATGATTATCGTTTAGCGATAATCTTCGACTTACAAACTTTACATATAATGATAACAACACGATTTCGAGCATATTTTACAACACAAATCCTTGGGTATGCAGTTTTATTTTTGACACAAATATGCGTACGCAAGATCCTGCTCAAATTCAACATAATGCAGCGGAAGCTTTAGTAATCACCTGAGAATAGACATGTTTTAAAAGGTCAACATAAAGTTGGTGAGATATAGGTTTAATGCCGGCAGCAATATATATATATAGACCACAAGATTTCGTATATAAACAGTTTAATAAAAATATTCTAAGTGGTTGAGCACTTGGTAACCATACTTAACATTTAATCACGTCGCATATTCCCTTTATTATGAAATCTTACTACACCGTACCAAGTGTAGTCACGAAACGAAGTACTGTGCAACCGTTGAATACTGGTCGTCCAGTCCGGTTGGGGTTGTCAGGCCCGATAGATCTATCAACAGGATTCGCGTTTACAATACCGCTGTAAATAACAGTTACCAAGCTACAGGGAAGTATGCCAGTGGTACAACTCAACGTAGAATATATTTTTCAGTTACTTGTGTCCATAACGTAAAACATAAAATACATGTATTCTCATCCCGAAATATTTAGAGTTTAAAAGTGGGACTATATACTCACTTTCGTCTTGAAGATATATATATAATTTGACTTGGTCTCCGGTTGATATCACGAACCTATCCATATATAATATATCAATACCTTTTCTTTTTAAACAAACGTCACATATATATACTTGTTATACTTTTAATACTTTGAATAATTCCTTAGTCCGTAGTTAGCAGTTCGTTGTTAGTAATTCAATTTTAATGGTTCATTTTTAGATGTTTAATATACCCGCAATGAAATAAATAAAACCCCCAACGAAATAAATAAAACCCCATCGTATATGTATTGGTCGAGATTAATCTTGACCCACGGTACCGGTGTTGTCAAATGACGTGTTGCGTACATAAAGTACCGGTGTTGTCAAATGACGTGTTGCGTACAATCATGGGATCTTATGATTAATCTTCTCGTGTTGTTTACGGGTGATCCTGAACCATATAAAATTGAATTATAAGTACATATATATAAAATATCATGTTAACTTAAAAAGATGTGATTTATTTAATTTTTCCAATTATTTTCGTGGCTAAACTAGTCTTGGATATCCGATTTTGTTTCGGTCATAGTTTCTTCGTTACAACTCCGTTTTCGTTGATTCAACTTGCCATCTCCTTGGATCGAGTCCCTCTTTAAGACTATGAACTGTAAATACCTTAGTTTGTATTCAAAATCACACGGAATAGGTCAAACTTTAGTGAAACTTATGAAGTTAATCATTTTCCATCATGTAAACAACCTTAAATGATTATTTTTCTAAAAATACTTATACTTTGAGTTAAATCATGAAATTTTTATGTGTTATCATATTCATAGTAAAAATCATTTTTCCAGAAAATAAACCTCCAATTCAAAGTTTAAGATGGTTTTTAATTATCCAACCCAAAACAGCCCCCGGTGGCACTCCGACGTCGTAAAAACAGTTTTTAAGATAATCTTTGAAAAACCAAGTTATACCTTGTTAAATTAGCATATATTTAAGTTATATTACAGGTCTTGGAGTATTTTAAAAGTTAAGTTAGAAGGATCTATTTAGTTTGCAAACAAGTTTGAAAACATTCAAACTATGTTCTTGTTGTTAAAATTTTATACCACAAAATAAGATAGCTATATATATATGAATCGAATAAGGTTATGAACATAGATTCTACCTCAAGTTCCTTGGACAAGGTTGTTGTAAAAGAGGAGTAAGAACCTAGAACCAAAAGGGTGATGGAAGTGGATGAAAGATTGGAAGTAAGTTGGTGTTCTTGGAAGGATTTCTTGAAGTGTTTTTGTAAGGTTTTCTTATGAGGTTTAAGTGTTGTTTTTGAAGCTAAATGATGGCGAAAATGCTTGGAGATGATCAAGTATGAAGTTAAGAGTATTTTGAGAGAGAAATGGAAGTGTAAGTATGAGAAAATGGGGTGAAGAAATGGTGTGCATGCATAAAAACGTTTTTAGGTTATAAAGGAAAAAAAAAAGATACCTAACTTTGTTTTCTTGCTAAATAATTCATGCTACTTGACAAATGGTTGGTTCCACATGTTTCTTAATCATTTAAGGCTGCTAAGGAGCAGATTTTTATTGGTATATACCAATAGTAAATACATCTAGAAGCTGCGTATGATACGGGTACATATACCCTAGGTATACGTATAGAAATCTTTGAGAAAACGGAACGAGGATTCAAATATAGTTATCTTTTGTAAATATACTTATATTGTTTTATGTATTTAAGTCTTTAAAAGTGATTAAATACATTACTTATACGATATATGTATAAACATTATAGGTCATAAGTATTTAAGTCAAATAACGTTACGTATGGTTATTGTTTTGAAAACTTAAGTTAGTAGTTTCAAAATATACTTATAAATTATTGTTATTAATACAAAATGATATATTAAAACATTCTTAGATCATGTTAAATATGTATATATATACATATATATACACAAACATATAATTATCATATATTGTATAGTTCGTGATATCATCGGTCAAACTAGACGGTCAAACGTTGTGTAAAACTCTTTTCGAAAAACATAAGTCTCGACAATTTGGATTGCTTATCATGTTGGTAAGGTTTAATTTATGTAAATATTAATCTTATAAGTATAGAACGATCGAAAAAGTGCGGGTCGTTACATTACCTCCCCGTTAAATAAATTTCGTCCCGAAATTTTAAAATTGTACCTATTTTGCGTCATCGAGAAACAAGTGTGGATACTTTTGTTTCATCTGATCCTCCCGTTCCCACGTAAACTCGGGACCTCTTCGAGCATTCCAACGAACCTTAACGATCGGTATGTTGCTCTGCTTGAGCTGTTTAACTTCACGGTCCATGATTTCGATTGGTTCTTCGACGAATTGTAGTTTCTCGTCGACATGGATTTCTTCAAGAGGAATGGTGAGGTCTTCCTTTGCAAGACACTTCTTAAGGTTCGAGACGTGAAATGTATTATGTACTCCGGCGAGTTGTTGCGGTAACTCGAGTCGATAAGCTACCGGTCCAATGCGTTCGATGATCTTGAACGGGCCTACATATCTTGGGTTCAGTTTACCTCTTTTACCGAAACGTATTACACCTTTCCAAGGTGACACCTTTAGCATAACCATGTCACCGATCTGAAACTCTAATGGTTTCCTTCGGACATCGGCGTAGCTCTTTTGGCGACTACGGGCTGTTTTCAATCTCTCCTTGATTTGTACTATCTTTTCAGTAGTTTCATGTATGATCTCGGGACCAGTTAATTGTCGATCTCCTACTTCATTCCAACAGATAGGAGATCTACACTTCCTTCCGTACAATGCTTCGAATGGCGCAGCTTTAATGCTCGCATGATAACTATTATTATACGAGAATTCTGCTAATGGTAAATATTTATCCCATCCGTTTCCAAAATCGATCACACATGCCCTGAGCATGTCTTCAAGAGTCTGAATTGTTCTTTCACTCTGCCCGTCGGTTTGCGGATGATATGCGGTGCTCATATCCAAACGAGTTCCTAGGGCCTCCTGTAGTGATTGCCAGAACTTTGAGGTAAATCTACTATCACGATCAGATATAATGGAAATAGGTATTCCATGCCTTGAAACAATTTCCTTTATATACAATCGTAATAGTTTCTCCATTCTATCCGTTTCCTTCATAGGCAAGAAATGTGCAGACTTGGTGAGACGATCAACAATCACCCAAATGGTGTCGTATCCCCAGGCAGTCTTTGGTAACTTCGTGATGAAATCCATGGTAATACTGTCCCATTTCCATTCTGGAATTTCTGGTTGTTGAAGTAACCCTGACGGCTTCTGGTGTTCTGCTTTGACTTTGGAACAAGTTAAACATTCCCCAACATATGTTGCAACGTCTGTCTTCAAATTAGGCCACCAATAATGCGTCTTAAGATCTTGGTACATCTTTCCAACTCCAGGATGTATCGAATATCTTGTCTTATGTGCCTCGTTCAATATCAACTTCCTTAATCCACCCAACTTCGGTACCCAAATACGATTTGCAAAATATCGAATTCCATCTTCCCGCATAACGAGTTGCTTCTCATACTTCTTCATTATTTCATTTCCTATATTTTCTTTAGTAAGTGCTTCTCGTTGAACTTCTTTGATTTGTGAGTTGAGATTCATGCGAATTTTTATGTTCATCGCTCGTACTCGAATTGGTTCTCGTTCCTTTCTGCTTAGAGCGTCGGCCACCACGTTCGCTTTCCCGGGATGATAACGAATTTCACAATCATAGTCATTTATTAACTCAACCCACCGACGTTGCCTCATGTTCAGCTGTTTTTGATCGAAAATATGTTGAAGGCTTTTATGATCAGTAAACACAGTGCATTTAACCCCATACAAGTAGTGTCTCCATATCTTCAATGCAAACACGACTGCTCCCAGTTCTAGATCATGCGTCGTATAATTCCGCTCGTGAATCTTTAATTGTCGGGATGCGTATGCAATAACTTTCTTTCGTTGCATAAGAACACAACCAAAACCTTGTCGCGAAGCGTCACAATATATTTCAAAATCATCGTTCCCTTCAGGTAACGATAAAATAGGCGCCGTAGTTAACTTCTTCTTCAGTAATTGAAATGCGTTCTCCTGCTCCGAGGTCCATTCGTATTTCTTCCCTTTTTGCGTTAATGCTGTCAACGGCTTAGCTATTCGGGAAAAATCTTGAATAAACCTTCTATAATAACCGGCTAAACCCAAAAATTGGCGTATCTGCATTGGTGTTTTAGGAGTCTCCCATTTTTCAATGGCTTCAATTTTTGCTGGATCAACCTGAATTCCTTTGCTACTAACAACGTGGCCAAGAAATTGCACTTCTTTCAACCAGAAAGCACACTTAGAAAATTTAGCGTATAGCTGTTCTTTTCTCAACAACTCTAATATCAACCTTAAATGCTGCTCATGCTCTTGCTCACTCTTGGAATAGATAAGAATGTCATCAATGAAAACGATAACAAACTTATCTAAATACGGACTACAAACTCGATTCATGAGGTCCATGAATACAGCTGGCGCATTCGTCAATCCAAACGGCATGACCAAAAATTCGTAATGACCATAACGTGTCCGAAAAGCAGTTTTCGGAATGTCCTCTTCTTTGACACGTAGTTGATGATAGCCCGATCTTAGGTCGATTTTCGAATAAACACATGATCCCTGGAGTTGATCAAATAAGTCATCAATTCTCGGTAGTGGATACCGATTTTTGATAGTTAACTTATTTAATTCACGATAATCTATACACATCCTAAAAGATCCATCTTTCTTTTTAACAAATAGAATCGGAGCTCCCCACGGTGAAGTACTTGGTCTTATGAATCCATGATCCAGTAATTCTTTTAACTGACTCTGAAGTTCTTTTAACTCGGACGGTGCAAGTCTATATGGAGCACGAGCCACTGGTGCAGCTCCTGGTACTAAATCTATTTGAAATTCTACAGATCTAAATGGAGGTAATCCCGGCAACTCTTCCGGAAAAACTTCAGGAAAATCTCTTGCCACAGGCACGTCGTTGATGCACTTCTCTTTTTCTTTCTTTTCGACTTTATTAACATGTGCTAAGATAGCATAGCACCCTTTCTTCAAGCACTTTTGAGCTTTCAAATAACTAATGAGTTTTAGCTTTGAGTTACCCTTCTCTCCATAAATCATCACCGGCATTCTATCCTTACAAGGAATGCGAATTACCTTCTTGGCACACACAACTTCAGCTCCTACTTTGGACATCCAGTCCATGCCGACTATTACATCAAAACTTCCTAATTCTACGGGTATTAAGTCAATTTTAAATGTTTCTCCGGCTAAATTTATTTTACAATCACGGCAAATTTTATCGGCTTTAATTAGTTTACCATTAGCTAACTCAATCATGTACTTAGCATCTAGAGGTAATGATGAACAATTCAATTTAGCGTAAAAGCCTCTACTCACGTAACTTCTATCGGCACCAGTATCAAATATAATAGATGCGGATAAGTTATTAATGGTAAACGTACCCGTAACAAGCTCCGGGTCTTCACACGCCTCTCTAGCATTAATAACAAATGCTCTTCCACGTGCAGATCCATTATTCTTCTCTGGATTCGGACACTGGCTCTTATAGTGACCTTGTTTTCCACACCCATAACAAGTAATGGTAGCCAAAGCAGTTCTATTTGCATTGGTGGCAGGAGTCTTGGTACCATTTGTATTTGTAACGAGAGCCCTACAATCTTCAGCAAGATGACCCTTTCGATTACATTTGTTGCATACCACATTACAGTAGCCAGAGTGATGTTTGTGGCATCGGTTGCATAAAGGATTTTGTCCTTTGTAACCAAAGCTTGAACCACTACCTGCACCTTGTATGGTTTCTTGTTTCTTAAAAGATTGTTGTTGGTTACCTCGATCATAATTTCCATTCCACTTTCTTTTGTTACCTGATACCTTCACATCAGTATTGGATGCTTTCTTATCCATGATGACCTGATCCATTAGCTCGTTTGCCATGGTTATAGCTTCATGAATTGTCTTAGGTTTCGATGCTGTAACGTTTGCCTTGACCTTTTTGGGCAAACCATCTTTGTACATTTCAATCTTCCGTTCTTCGGTTGGAACCAATTCAGGACATAGCAAAACTAATTCCATGAATCGCTGATTGTAGTTGGTGATTTCAGTACCAGCAACCTTCAGGCTTCGTAATTCATCTTCCAACTTCCTAACCTCGTTCCTTGGACAATACTCGTTGATTAACATTGTTTTGAATTCTTCCCAAGGAGTATCATAAGCTACATCTCCTCCTACAGCCTTCACATAATTTTTCCACCACGTGAGTGCACTATCTTGTAAAGTGCACGATGCATACTTGGTCATGTCCTTTTCAACACAACCACTTATTTTAAACACAGTCTCCATCTTTTCTATCCACCGGGTTAAACCGATCGGTCCTTCTGTTCCACTGAATGATGAGGGCTTGCAAGTTTGAAAAGTTTTGTAAGTGCACCCCACACGAGGATTTGGGTTAACTGCAGCACCTCTTGCAGCCTCGACCCATAACATTATGTCGTTCACTCGCTGATTGATGAGTTCCTGGATTTCTTGTTCCGTCATTCGGTTCAATCGCGCCATATTCTTCTATAAGAATGAAAAGAAAATAATTATTCACATGGAATATTATAGATGTAGTGTATATTTACAGTACATTATAGCTTATTAATAATATGAACCAGGTATTATTATAAAAGCCTTTTCTTCTTATTAGCGTTTTATAATTATATCTAGGGTAGTACCTACCCGTTAATGTCCATACTTAATAGCTTAGTACAGAATCAATTACTACCATCTAAGTAATACTTAACCATGGAAAATTATTGCATTTCACACTTCACTATTTTACATATGCTTATCTTACATCGAACATTAAGCAAACCACACTAATAATATTATACAAAACATTATATGATCCCATGGTTTAATACGGCAGCGCATCGTTTGGTCTATTTTCTAGGACGTTTAGGTTCAAAGAATCGCTTAACGCTTATCCTGGCTGTCTGCCTATATTTTGGCTGTGGGGCTGAAGAACTGGATGCCGGGATAGAACGAATAGGAATAGCGGGAATAGGGGTGGTAGTGTCTAGTGGAGTTGGTGCCACATCATCCTTACTAAACTCGGGATTTGAATTTTCTAATTCATTAGCCTTTCGTTTCTTTCCTAGTTCGAACTCGTCTTTTGTAATTTCCTGTATTTCTTCCTCGGGTTCACTTTCCTCCTCGGGTTCACTTTCCTCCTCGGGTTCACTTTCCTCCTCGGGTTCACTTTCCTCCTCGGGTTCACTTTCCGGGTTCTCTATAGTCGGTTCATCCGGAATTTGTGAGTCTTCCCCAAAGATATTATTTTCGTCATCGGATAGGTTAATGACTGGAACACCATCTGAAGATTCTGGTTCGGAGTCGCTGAATGTGATGACAAGTTTTGAGCCCGACATCTATCACACAACAACTAACCCATTAGTACTACATTACATATAAATTTTAACCAACAATGATAAGCAATGGTTTTTAAATCAGACCCGGTCAAAGTCCAGACTTACTAATGTATCCTAACGACTTATCAGTTAGACACACTAATGCAAACCTGGTTCGCTAAGACCACCGCTCTGATACCACATGTCATAACCCGTCCTTAACCATAAGAACGTGTTAGATAACGTATGATTTCATTGCGAGGTATTGACCTCTATATGCGACATTTTTAAAAGAGAAACTGCATATATTATACATTACAAACCATAACCATTATTTTTGTTACAAGCTTTAGACAATAAAAAGATGATTATCGTTTAGCGATAATCTTCGACTTACAAACTTTACATATAATGATAACAACACGATTTCGAGCATATTTTACAACACAAATCCTTGGGTATGCAGTTTTATTTTTGACACAAATATGCGTACGCAAGATCCTGCTCAAATTCAACATAATGCAGCGGAAGCTTTAGTAATCACCTGAGAATAGACATGTTTTAAAAGGTCAACATAAAGTTGGTGAGATATAGGTTTAATGCCGGCAGCAATATATATATATAGACCACAAGATTTCGTATATAAACAGTTTAATAAAAATATTCTAAGTGGTTGAGCACTTGGTAACCATACTTAACATTTAATCACGTCGCATATTCCCTTTATTATGAAATCTTACTACACCGTACCAAGTGTAGTCACGAAACGAAGTACTGTGCAACCGTTGAATACTGGTCGTCCAGTCCGGTTGGGGTTGTCAGGCCCGATAGATCTATCAACAGGATTCGCGTTTACAATACCGCTGTAAATAACAGTTACCAAGCTACAGGGAAGTATGCCAGTGGTACAACTCAACGTAGAATATATTTTTCAGTTACTTGTGTCCATAACGTAAAACATAAAATACATGTATTCTCATCCCGAAATATTTAGAGTTTAAAAGTGGGACTATATACTCACTTTCGTCTTGAAGATATATATATAATTTGACTTGGTCTCCGGTTGATATCACGAACCTATCCATATATAATATATCAATACCTTTTCTTTTTAAACAAACGTCACATATATATACTTGTTATACTTTTAATACTTTGAATAATTCCTTAGTCCGTAGTTAGCAGTTCGTTGTTAGTAATTCAATTTTAATGGTTCATTTTTAGATGTTTAATATACCCGCAATGAAATAAATAAAACCCCCAACGAAATAAATAAAACCCCATCGTATATGTATTGGTCGAGATTAATCTTGACCCACGGTACCGGTGTTGTCAAATGACGTGTTGCGTACATAAAGTACCGGTGTTGTCAAATGACGTGTTGCGTACAATCATGGGATCTTATGATTAATCTTCTCGTGTTGTTTACGGGTGATCCTGAACCATATAAAATTGAATTATAAGTACATATATATAAAATATCATGTTAACTTAAAAAGATGTGATTTATTTAATTTTTCCCAATTATTTTCGTGGCTAAACTAGTCTTGGATATCCGATTTTGTTTCGGTCATAGTTTCTTCGTTACAACTCCGTTTTCGTTGATTCAACTTGCCATCTCCTTGGATCGAGTCCCTCTTTAAGACTATGAACTGTAAATACCTTAGTTTGTATTCAAAATCACACGGAATAGGTCAAACTTTAGTGAAACTTATGAAGTTAATCATTTTCCATCATGTAAACAACCTTAAATGATTATTTTTCTAAAAATACTTATACTTTGAGTTAAATCATGAAATTTTTATGTGTTATCATATTCATAGTAAAAATCATTTTTCCAGAAAATAAACCTCCAATTCAAAGTTTAAGATGGTTTTTAATTATCCAACCCAAAACAGCCCCCGGTGGCACTCCGACGTCGTAAAAACAGTTTTTAAGATAATCTTTGAAAAACCAAGTTATACCTTGTTAAATTAGCATATATTTAAGTTATATTACAGGTCTTGGAGTATTTTAAAAGTTAAGTTAGAAGGATCTATTTAGTTTGCAAACAAGTTTGAAAACATTCAAACTATGTTCTTGTTGTTAAAATTTTATACCACAAAATAAGATAGCTATATATATATGAATCGAATAAGGTTATGAACATAGATTCTACCTCAAGTTCCTTGGACAAGGTTGTTGTAAAAGAGGAGTAAGAACCTAGAACCAAAAGGGTGATGGAAGTGGATGAAAGATTGGAAGTAAGTTGGTGTTCTTGGAAGGATTTCTTGAAGTGTTTTTGTAAGGTTTTCTTATGAGGTTTAAGTGTTGTTTTTGAAGCTAAATGATGGCGAAAATGCTTGGAGATGATCAAGTATGAAGTTAAGAGTATTTTGAGAGAGAAATGGAAGTGTAAGTATGAGAAAATGGGGTGAAGAAATGGTGTGCATGCATAAAAACGTTTTTAGGTTATAAAGGAAAAAAAAAAAGATACCTAACTTTGTTTTCTTGCTAAATAATTCATGCTACTTGACAAATGGTTGGTTCCACATGTTTCTTAATCATTTAAGGCTGCTAAGGAGCAGATTTTTATTGGTATATACCAATAGTAAATACATCTAGAAGCTGCGTATGATACGGGTACATATACCCTAGGTATACGTATAGAAATCTTTGAGAAAACGGAACGAGGATTCAAATATAGTTATCTTTTGTAAATATACTTATATTGTTTTATGTATTTAAGTCTTTAAAAGTGATTAAATACATTACTTATACGATATATGTATAAACATTATAGGTCATAAGTATTTAAGTCAAATAACGTTACGTATGGTTATCGTTTTGAAAACTTAAGTTAGTAGTTTCAAAATATACTTATAACTTATTGTTATTAATACAAAATGATATATTAAAACATTCTTAGATCATGTTAAATATGTATATATATACATATATATACACAAACGTATAATTATCATATATTGTATAGTTCGTGATATCATCGGTCAAACTAGACGGTCAAACGTTGTGTAAAACTCTTTTCGAAAAACATAAGTCTCGACAATTTGGATTGCTTATCATGTTGGTAAGGTTTAATTTATGTAAATATTAATCTTATAAGTATAGAACGATCGAAAAAGTGCGGGTCATTACATTACCTCCCCGTTAAATAAATTTCGTCCCGAAATTTTAAAATTGTACCTATTTTGCGTCATCGAGAAACAAGTGTGGATACTTTTGTTTCATCTGATCCTCCCGTTCCCACGTAAACTCGGGACCTCTTCGAGCATTCCAACGAACCTTAACGATCGGTATGTTGCTCTGCTTGAGCTGTTTAACTTCACGGTCCATGATTTCGATTGGTTCTTCGACGAATTGTAGTTTCTCGTCGACATGGATTTCTTCAAGAGGAATGGTGAGGTCTTCCTTTGCAAGACACTTCTTAAGGTTCGAGACGTGAAATGTATTATGTACTCCGGCGAGTTGTTGCGGTAACTCGAGTCGATAAGCTACCGGTCCAATGCGTTCGATGATCTTGAACGGGCCTACATATCTTGGGTTCAGTTTACCTCTTTTACCGAAACGTATTACACCTTTCCAAGGTGACACCTTTAGCATAACCATGTCACCGATCTGAAACTCTAATGGTTTCCTTCGGACATCGGCGTAGCTCTTTTGGCGACTACGGGCTGTTTTCAATCTCTCCTTGATTTGTACTATCTTTTCAGTAGTTTCATGTATGATCTCGGGACCAGTTAATTGTCGATCTCCTACTTCATTCCAACAGATAGGAGATCTACACTTCCTTCCGTACAATGCTTCGAATGGCGCAGCTTTAATGCTCGCATGATAACTATTATTATACGAGAATTCTGCTAATGGTAAATATTTATCCCATCCGTTTCCAAAATCGATCACACATGCCCTGAGCATGTCTTCAAGAGTCTGAATTGTTCTTTCACTCTGCCCATCGGTTTGCGGATGATATGCGGTGCTCATATCCAAACGAGTTCCTAGGGCCTCCTGTAGTGATTGCCAGAACTTTGAGGTAAATCTACTATCACGATCAGATATAATGGAAATAGGTATTCCATGCCTTGAAACAATTTCCTTTATATACAATCGTAATAGTTTCTCCATTCTATCCGTTTCCTTCATAGGCAAGAAATGTGCAGACTTGGTGAGACGATCAACAATCACCCAAATGGTGTCGTATCCCCAGGCAGTCTTTGGTAACTTCGTGATGAAATCCATGGTAATACCGTCCCATTTCCATTCTGGAATTTCTGGTTGTTGAAGTAACCCTGACGGCTTCTGGTGTTCTGCTTTGACTTTGGAACAAGTTAAACATTCCCCAACATATGTTGCAACGTCTGTCTTCAAATTAGGCCACCAATAATGCGTCTTAAGATCTTGGTACATCTTTCCAACTCCAGGATGTATCGAATATCTTGTCTTATGTGCCTCGTTCAATATCAACTTCCTTAATCCACCCAACTTCGGTACCCAAATACGATTTGCAAAATATCGAATTCCATCTTCCCGCATAACGAGTTGCTTCTCATACTTCTTCATTATTTCATTTCCTATATTTTCTTTAGTAAGTGCTTCTCGTTGAACTTCTTTGATTTGTGAGTTGAGATTCATGCGAATTTTTATGTTCATCGCTCGTACTCGAATTGGTTCTCGTTCCTTTCTGCTTAGAGCGTCGGCCACCACGTTCGCTTTCCCGGGATGATAACGAATTTCACAATCATAGTCATTTATTAACTCAACCCACCGACGTTGCCTCATGTTCAGCTGTTTTTGATCGAAAATATGTTGAAGGCTTTTATGATCAGTAAACACAGTGCATTTAACCCCATACAAGTAGTGTCTCCATATCTTCAATGCAAACACGACTGCTCCCAGTTCTAGATCATGCGTCGTATAATTCCGCTCGTGAATCTTTAATTGTCGGGATGCGTATGCAATAACTTTCTTTCGTTGCATAAGAACACAACCAAAACCTTGTCGCGAAGCGTCACAATATATTTCAAAATCATCATTCCCTTCAGGTAACGATAAAATAGGCGCCGTAGTTAACTTCTTCTTCAGTAATTGAAATGCGTTCTCCTGCTCCGAGGTCCATTCGTATTTCTTCCCTTTTTGCGTTAATGCTGTCAACGGCTTAGCTATTCGGGAAAAATCTTGAATAAACCTTCTATAATAACCGGCTAAACCCAAAAATTGGCGTATCTGCATTGGTGTTTTAGGAGTCTCCCATTTTTCAATGGCTTCAATTTTTGCTGGATCAACCTGAATTCCTTTACTACTAACAACGTGGCCAAGAAATTGCACTTCTTTCAACCAGAAAGCACACTTAGAAAATTTAGCGTATAGCTGTTCTTTTCTCAACAACTCTAATATCAACCTTAAATGCTGCTCATGCTCTTGCTCACTCTTGGAATAGATAAGAATGTCATCAATGAAAACGATAACAAACTTATCTAAATACGGACTACAAACTCGATTCATGAGGACCATGAATACAGCTGGCGCATTCGTCAATCCAAACGGCATGACCAAAAATTCGTAATGACCATAACGTGTCCGAAAAGCAGTTTTCGGAATGTCCTCTTCTTTGACACGTAGTTGATGATAGCCCGATCTTAGGTCGATTTTCGAATAAACACATGATCCCTGGAGTTGATCAAATAAGTCGTCAATTCTCGGTAGTGGATACCGATTTTTGATAGTTAACTTATTTAATTCACGATAATCTATACACATCCTAAAAGATCCATCTTTCTTTTTAACAAATAGAATCGGAGCTCCCCACGGTGAAGTACTTGGTCTTATGAATCCATGATCCAGTAATTCTTTTAACTGACTCTGAAGTTCTTTTAACTTGGACGGTGCAAGTCTATATGGAGCACGAGCCACTGGTGCGGCTCCTGGTACTAAATCTATTTGAAATTCTACAGATCTAAATGGAGGTAATCCCGGCAACTCTTCCGGAAAAACTTCAGGAAAATCTCTTGCCACAGGCACGTCGTTGATGCACTTCTCTTTTTCTTTCTTTTCGACTTTATTAACATGTGCTAAGATAGCATAGCACCCTTTCTTCAAGCACTTTTGAGCTTTCAAATAACTAATGAGTTTTAGCTTTGAGTTACCCTTCTCTCCATAAATCATCACCGGCATTCTATCCTTACAAGGAATGCGAATTACCTTCTTGGCACACACAACTTCAGCTCCTACTTTGGACATCCAGTCCATGCCGACTATTACATCAAAACTTCCTAATTCTACGGGTATTAAGTCAATTTTAAATGTTTCTCCGGCTAAATTTATTTTACAATCACGGCAAATTTTATCGGCTTTAATTAGTTTACCATTAGCTAACTCAATCATGTACTTAGCATCTAGAGGTAATGATGAACAATTCAATTTAGCGTAAAAGCCTCTACTCACGTAACTTCTATCGGCACCAGTATCAAATATAATAGATGCGGATAAGTTATTAATGGTAAACGTACCCGTAACAAGCTCCGGGTCTTCACACGCCTCTCTAGCATTAATAACAAATGCTCTTCCACGTGCAGATCCATTATTCTTCTCTGGATTCGGACACTGGCTCTTATAGTGACCTTGTTTTCCACACCCATAACAAGTAATGGTAGCCAAAGCAGTTCTATTTGCATTGGTGGCAGGAGTCTTGGTACCATTTGTATTTGTAACGAGAGCCCTACAATCTTCAGCAAGATGACCCTTTCGATTACATTTGTTGCATACCACATTACAGTAGCCAGAGTGATGTTTGTGGCATCGGTTGCATAAAGGATTTTGTCCTTTGTAACCAAAGCTTGAACCACTACCTGCACCTTGTATGGTTTCTTGTTTCTTAAAAGATTGTTGTTGGTTACCTCGATCATAATTTCCATTCCACTTTCTTTTGTTACCTGATACCTTCACATCAGTATTGGATGCTTTCTTATCCATGATGACCTGATCCATTAGCTCGTTTGCCATGGTTATAGCTTCATGAATTGTCTTAGGTTTCGATGCTGTAACGTTTGCCTTGACCTTTTTGGGCAAACCATCTTTGTACATTTCAATCTTCCGTTCTTCGGTTGGAACCAATTCAGGACATAGCAAAACTAATTCCATGAATCGCTGATTGTAGTTGGTGATTTCAGTACCAACAACCTTCAGGCTTCGTAATTCATCTTCCAACTTCCTAACCTCGTTCCTTGGACAATACTCGTTGATTAACATTGTTTTGAATTCTTCCCAAGGAGTATCATAAGCTACATCTCCTCCTACAGCCTTCACATAATTTTTCCACCACTTGAGTGCACTATCTTGTAAAGTGCACGATGCATACTTGGTCATGTCCTTTTCAACACAACCACTTATTTTAAACACAGTCTCCATCTTTTCTATCCACCGGGTTAAACCGATCGGTCCTTCTGTTCCACTGAATGATGAGGGCTTGCAAGCTTGAAAAGTTTTGTAAGTGCACCCCACACGAGGATTTGGGTTAACTGCAGCACCTCTTGCAGCCTCGACCCATAACATTCTGTCGTTCACTCGCTGATTGATGAGTTCCTGGATTTCTTGTTCCGTCATTCGGTTCAATCGCGCCATATTCTTCTATAAGAATGAAAAGAAAATAATTATTCACATGGAATATTATAGATGTAGTGTATATTTACAGTACATTATAGCTTATTAATAATATGAACCAGGTATTATTATAAAAGCCTTTTCTTCTTATTAGCGTTTTATAATTATATCTAGGGTAGTACCTACCCGTTAATGTCCATACTTAATAGCTTAGTACAGAATCAATTACTACCATCTAAGTAATACTTAACCATGGAAAATTATTGCATTTCACACTTCACTATTTTACATATGCTTATCTTACATCGAACATTAAGCAAACCACACTAATAATATTATACAAAACATTATATGATCCCATGGTTTAATACGGCAGCGCATCGTTTGGTCTATTTTCTAGGACGTTTAGGTTCAAAGAATCGCTTAACGCTTATCCTGGCTGTCTGCCTATATTTTGACTGTGGGGCTGAAGAACTGGATGCCGGGATAGAACGAATAGGAATAGCGGGAATAGGGGTGGTAGTGTCTAGTGGAGTTGGTGCCACATCATCCTTACTAAACTCGGGATTTGAATTTTCTAATTCATTAGCCTTTCGTTTCTTTCCTAGTTCGAACTCGTCTTTTGTAATTTCCTGTATTTCTTCCTCGGGTTCACTTTCCTCCTCGGGTTCACTTTCCTCCTCGGGTTCACTTTCCTCCTCGGGTTCACTTTCCTCCTCGGGTTCACTTTCCGGGTTCTCTATAGTCGGTTCATCCGGAATTTGTGAGTCTTCCCCAAAGATATTATTTTCGTCATCGGATAGGTTAATGACTGGAACACCATCTGAAGATTCTGGTTCGAAGTCGCTGAATGTGATGACAAGTTTTGAGCCCGACATCTATCACACAACAACTAACCCATTAGTACTACATTACATATAAATTTTAACCAACAATGATAAGCAATGGTTTTTAAATCAGACCCGGTCAAAGTCCAGACTTACTAATGTATCCTAACGACTTATCAGTTAGACACACTAATGCAAACCTGGTTCGCTAAGACCACCGCTCTGATACCACATGTCATAACCCGTCCTTAACCATAAGAACGTGTTAGATAACGTATGATTTCATTGCGAGGTATTGACCTCTATATGCGACATTTTTAAAAGAGAAACTGCATATATTATACATTACAAACCATAACCATTATTTTTATTACAAGCTTTAGACAATAAAAAGATGATTATCGTTTAGCGATAATCTTCGACTTACAAACTTTACATATAATGATAACAACACGATTTCGAGCATATTTTACAACACAAATCCTTGGGTATGCAGTTTTATTTTTGACACAAATATGCGTACGCAAGATCCTGCTCAAATTCAACATAATGCAGCGGAAGCTTTAGTAATCACCTGAGAATAGACATGTTTTAAAAGGTCAACATAAAGTTGGTGAGATATAGGTTTAATGCCGGCAGCAATATATATATATATAGACCACAAGATTTCGTATATAAACAGTTTAATAAAAATATTCTAAGTGGTTGAGCACTTGGTAACCATACTTAACATTTAATCACGTCGCATATTCCCTTTATTATGAAATCTTACTATACCGTACCAAGTGTAGTCACGAAATGAAGTACTGTGCAACCGTTGAATACTGGTCGTCCAGTCCGGTTGGGGTTGTCAGGCCCGATAGATCTATCAACAGGATTCGCGTTTACAATACCGCTGTAAATAACAGTTACCAAGCTACAGGGAAGTATGCCAGTGGTACAACTCAACGTAGAATATATTTTTCAGTTACTTGTGTCCATAACGTAAAACATAAAATACATGTATTCTCATCCCGAAATATTTAGAGTTTAAAAGTGGGACTATATACTCACTTTCGTCTTGAAGATATATATATAATTTGACTTGGTCTCCGGTTGATATCACGAACCTATCCATATATAATATATCAATACCTTTTCTTTTTAAACAAACGTCACATATATATACTTGTTATACTTTTAATACTTTGAATAATTCCTTAGTCCGTAGTTAGCAGTTCGTTGTTAGTAATTCAATTTTAATGGTTCATTTTTAGATGTTTAATATACCCGCAATGAAATAAATAAAACCCCCAACGAAATAAATAAAACCCCATCGTATATGTATTGGTCGAGATTAATCTTGACCCACGGTACCGGTGTTGTCAAATGACGTGTTGCGTACATAAAGTACCGGTGTTGTCAAATGACGTGTTGCGTACAATCATGGGATCTTATGATTAATCTTCTCGTGTTGTTTACGGGTGATCCTGAACTATATAAAATTGAATTATAAGTACATATATATAAAATATCATGTTAACTTAAAAAGATGTGATTTATTTAATTTTTCCCAATTATTTTCGTGGCTAAACTAGTCTTGGATATCCGATTTTGTTTCGGTCATAGTTTCTTCGTTACAACTCCGTTTTTGTTGATTCAACTTGCCATCTCCTTGGATCGAGTCCCTCTTTAAGACTATGAACTGTAAATACCTTAGTTTGTATTCAAAATCACACGGAATAGGTCAAACTTTAGTGAAACTTATGAAGTTAATCATTTTCCATCATGTAAACAACCTTAAATGATTATTTTTCTAAAAATACTTATACTTTGAGTTAAATCATGAAATTTTTATGTGTTATCATATTCATAGTAAAAATCATTTTTCCAGAAAATAAACCTCCAATTCAAAGTTTAAGATGGTTTTTAATTATCCAACCCAAAACAGCCCCCGGTGGCACTCCGACGTCGTAAAAACAGTTTTTAAGATAATCTTTGAAAAACCAAGTTATACCTTGTTAAATTAGCATATATTTAAGTTATATTACAGGTCTTGGAGTATTTTAAAAGTTAAGTTAGAAGGATCTATTTAGTTTGCAAACAAGTTTGAAAACATTCAAACTATGTTCTTGTTGTTAAAATTTTATACCACAAAATAAGATAGCTATATATATATGAATCGAATAAGGTTATGAACATAGATTCTACCTCAAGTTCCTTGGACAAGGTTGTTGTAAAAGAGGAGTAAGAACCTAGAACCAAAAGGGTGATGGAAGTGGATGAAAGATTGGAAGTAAGTTGGTGTTCTTGGAAGGATTTCTTGAAGTGTTTTTGTAAGGTTTTCTTATGAGGTTTAAGTGTTGTTTTTGAAGCTAAATGATGGCGAAAATGCTTGGAGATGATCAAGTATGAAGTTAAGAGTATTTTGAGAGAGAAATGGAAGTGTAAGTATGAGAAAATGGGGTGAAGAAATGGTGTGCATGCATAAAAACGTTTTTAGGTTATAAAGGAAAAAAAAAAGATACCTAACTTTGTTTTCTTGCTAAATAATTCATGCTACTTGACAAATGGTTGGTTCCACATGTTTCTTAATCATTTAAGGCTGCTAAGGAGCAGATTTTTATTGGTATATACCAATAGTAAATACATCTAGAAGCTGCGTATGATACGGGTACATATACCCTAGGTATACGTATAGAAATCTTTGAGAAAACGGAACGAGGATTCAAATATAGTTATCTTTTGTAAATATACTTATATTGTTTTATGTATTTAAGTCTTTAAAAGTGATTAAATACATTACTTATACGATATATGTATAAACATTATAGGTCATAAGTATTTAAGTCAAATAACGTTACGTATGGTTATCGTTTTGAAAACTTAAGTTAGTAGTTTCAAAATATACTTATAACTTATTGTTATTAATACAAAATGATATATTAAAACATTCTTAGATCATGTTAAATATGTATATATATACATATATATACACAAACGTATAATTATCATATATTGTATAGTTCGTGATATCATCGGTCAAACTAGACGGTCAAACGTTGTGTAAAACTCTTTTCGAAAAACATAAGTCTCGACAATTTGGATTGCTTATCATGTTGGTAAGGTTTAATTTATGTAAATATTAATCTTATAAGTATAGAACGATCGAAAAAGTGCGGGTCGTTACATTACCTCCCCGTTAAATAAATTTCGTCCCGAAATTTTAAAATTGTACCTATTTTGCGTCATCGAGAAACAAGTGTGGATACTTTTGTTTCATCTGATCCTCCCATTCCCACGTAAACTCGGGACCTCTTCGAGCATTCCAACGAACCTTAACGATCGGTATGTTGCTCTGCTTGAGCTGTTTAACTTCACGGTCCATGATTTCGATTGGTTCTTCGACGAATTGTAGTTTCTCGTCGACATGGATTTCTTCAAGAGGAATGGTGAGGTCTTCCTTTGCAAGACACTTCTTAAGGTTCGAGACGTGAAATGTATTATGTACTCCGGCGAGTTGTTGCGGTAACTCGAGTCGATAAGCTACCGGTCCAATGCGTTCGATGATCTTGAACGGGCCTACATATCTTGGGTTCAGTTTACCTCTTTTACCGAAACGTATTACACCTTTCCAAGGTGACACCTTTAGCATAACCATGTCACCGATCTGAAACTCTAATGGTTTCCTTCGAACATCGGCGTAGCTCTTTTGGCGACTACGGGCTGTTTTCAATCTCTCCTTGATTTGTACTATCTTTTCAGTAGTTTCATGTATGATCTCGGGACCAGTTAATTGTCGATCTCCTACTTCATTCCAACAGATAGGAGATCTACACTTCCTTCCGTACAATGCTTCGAATGGCGCAGCTTTAATGCTCGCATGATAACTATTATTATACGAGAATTCTGCTAATGGTAAATATTTATCCCATCCGTTTCCAAAATCGATCACACATGCCCTGAGCATGTCTTCAAGAGTCTGAATTGTTCTTTCACTCTGCCCATCGGTTTGCGGATGATATGCGGTGCTCATATCCAAACGAGTTCCTAGGGCCTCCTGTAGTGATTGCCAGAACTTTGAGGTAAATCTACTATCACGAACGTATGTATATATACATATATATACACAAACGTATAATTATCATATATTGTATAGTTCGTGATATCATCGGTCAAACTAGACGGTCAAACGTTGTGTAAAACTCTTTTCGAAAAACATAAGTCTCGACAATTTGGATTGCTTATCATGTTGGTAAGGTTTAATTTATGTAAATATTAATCTTATAAGTATAGAACGATCGAAAAAGTTCGGGTCGTTACAAGTGCTCTAGCTCGGACGGGGATATCAAGCCCTATGGATCCATACACTACTACTCGCGCCCACCAGTTCTTATAACTGGCAGTTACTAGTTACCAAAGCTAAGGGATTTTCGGTTCAAACTCGGTGTAGAATTTAGTATGTACTTGTATCCATTGCATTTAAAATAAAGTGCATGTATTCTCAGCCCAAAAATATAGATTGCAAAAGCAATTAAAAAGGGAGCATATGAAACTCACCTTAGCAGCACATAAGGTCATTCACCAAAAAGTGACCGAAACTCGGAATGCAAAATTAACCGTAGATCTCAACCTAGAGAACATATGTTGGTCAATACATGTCTAATAAGCTAGGTTGGGTCATAGTGTATCACAATCCTAATGCTCGAGACCGACATGTGAAAGTTAACAAAAGTCATTTCAAAAGTCAACCTGACCCAATATGATCTTTAAATCTATACATGTTTATTATATTAACATAGTATAAGTCCTGATAGTTGAACGAATTTATAGTTTATCAAACTCAAAACATTATTTATTTCAAGAGTTATATTGTATTTGAATGATCATGGCAATTGGATATATTTTAACATTTCATATAGTTTCCCAATACTTGTAAAATCAGATTATAGTGTTTATAAAGCTTTAAAACATGATAAGACGGTCAACTTTGACAATTGTTCAACAAGACGAGACGTGTCTTATATAGAAATTCATTTACTCGATTAGTAATATCTAAAAATCCAATTTATCAATCTCATAGACAAGTTGTTTAAATATTAATTTACAGTTTCAAACACAATTTCAATTAACGTCACACATAATTCAGTTGACCATATCTTTTAATTCGTTCATCGAAATCACGCGATTTCTAAATGAAACGTTAATAATTTTTCGCCACCTTTCCAAAAACATGCATATCATATACTTTATATCTGTAGGATGTTATCAAATTCGTGATTCATTATACACTATAAAACGACGAAATTAAATATACAAGCATGCACAATCATATATACTCGAGCACTAATCAGGGATACACTATTAATATATAAAAGATAAGATATAAATGCTTACGTATCAATATTGTGATTCGATATTGCAGAAAAGTACGTAGACGCAACGGAGATGATAAACATTAATTTGATCTCACGAGCAATACCCCCGAACCATACCCATCACCTCCTTAGTTATAACCCATAATTTCCTTAGCTCTATCCCACTCGAAAACTCGTTTTGGAAAAATACTTGAGCAGAACCTCGTCGTATTATTTTATGTATACTAATAATACTAATACTACTAATAATAATATTAGGATTAATAATAATAATCTTTAATAATAATAATAATAAATAAATAAGTTTTTACGGAGTATATAGATAAGAGAGATGGAGTGTAGATGAAATGAACCAAAAATCGAGCAATTTATAGAACCTCTCCTGCCCCCAGCCCCCATGCGATCGCATGAAATTTTGCCTATATGGCCATGCGATCGCATGGCCTGAAAGTACAGCTCACCATTCACTAATTCATCCATCGACATAATATGTATATTATTTAATATATATATATATATATATATATATATATATATATATATATATATATATATATATATATATATATATATATATATATATATATATATATATATTATTTAATCTTTAGAATTAATTAAATATTATATTATATTCTCGTGCATGGTAAAAATGTAATTTTTGTTCAAATGACTCGTACGTTGTCACTCGACTCATGTACCACTTTCGGTTTCTCGAGCGCTCGTTCGTACGTTTAGATAACTAGCCTTTTACGTTATGCGACGTGTACCCATATCAATAATTTGACTTACTTATCAAAAAAATTACCTTATAATAAATGTAACTTATAAAATTGAGTGTTGTGGTCATTTGCTTCTATAAATCAGTGACTCGTTGTTTGTCAAAATATATTATTTTAAATCAGGACGTTTTATGACTAAGTTAAAATATATATATATATATATATTTTTATTTAGAATCGTAAATTTGTACGTAATATATATGTTTGAAATATTTATCTTGTAACATCCCGTGATTTTCCGTTTAATTTATTTTAACACCGTCTTTTTTTTTATATAATATCTTTCGTTATTCAAATTTGTATCTTTCGTTAACTAACGTTCATAATATTCTCGTTATCTAATTATAAAGTCATCCGTTACTCGAACGTTTTTAAAATATTCGTTGGGTTAATTCCAGCACCCGCTTTGAAACTCGAGGGACCGAGATTGCCAAATGGGCAAACTAGTTGACTAGGTCAACTAGTCAACCCACTTACCACATCCATTCATTTCATCTCCACCTCCCACCTTCATCCTCCTCTTTCTCTCTACTTCCCATTTTTGAACTCAAAACCCTCAAACATAAAATCATCATCTAAATCCGATTGGAGAAGCAAACATCAAAACAAATTACATTTTCGTGATCCTCTCTTCATCCTCTACATTTTGATACCAATATCATCAAGTTTGGGTAACATTTCTAAAACTCTAGATTTCTCTAAATTCGTGTTTTTGGCTTGAAATGGTGTTAGTTAGTGTCTATGGCTCATTGTGATGTCGTGTGTGTAATTTATATGCTCGATCTCGTTGTTTTAGTGTAACTAGCATGAACTTGAATTTTGGTGCGTTGTTCTCGAATTTAGGATGATCATATGTTGTTAGATGTTAAAAGTTGATGTTTTAATTGTGTTACTAGCATCATTAGCTTCAAATTGATGTGTAGGTTGATTAAGAAAACTTCAAAAACATGATTATTGATTTTGAGATGTTTGACTAGGGTTTGATAGTTCTTGACATGAATTTTTGGATGCTTGAATGTCATGGAATGTTAATTGTTAGTGTTTAGTAGTAATGTATGCTTCATTACCTTCAAAACGGCATATCATATGTGTGAATTGGATTCCCGAAACTTAAAATGCATTTGATGAACTTGAAACTTTGAAAATGGATTCTTAATGATCACTTGACGGAAAATCGGTTATTGAAATTGCTGTTTTTGTTTGATGAAACGTGTTTAGTTGTTTTCCTTGTCAAATTACCTTTCCAACGATATATAGTATGCATTTTGGATGTTTTCGGTTCATAAAATATGTTAATTTGAGTTTTGGTTCGTGACTTGGACTATTTTTCTGCAAACTGCATGTTTCCCAGATATTGCGCGCCGCGCATATACCCGCGCGCCGCGCAGAATTAGAAATCCCAGATGTTTGCCTTCGTGGTTAAGTTCTGACCAGGATTTACACTTGGGTGCGCGCCGCGCAACCCATAGCGCGCCGCGCATATGCCCAGCTCATTTTTGTTTTTACTTTTCCTTTCACAAAATGTTTCCCGCTTAACCGTAACTCCGATTAACATGAAACTTGGCCATTCTGCTCATAAATGATTTCTCATCATGGGAAAATTGTCGGATACCCGACCCGACCCCGTTGACCTTGACTTTGACCAAGTTTGACTTTTAGTCAAACTTAACCAAACAATTATACGATCGTTCTAACATGCTTAGTTATTTGTATCGTGCATGAAACTTGACTAATTAATTCACATGCTACATAATCGAGTCGTAACGAGCCATATGACTAATTGAACATCTTTGACCGTTTGTGTTTACCGTTATTGATATAACCTATATGTTTAGGTCAAGACTAGCCTTGTCTTTGCACGCGTTTACTTGTTGAAGTACTTTTATAACTCTCGCACTCAAGGTAAGATCATAGTCCCACCTTTTCAACAACTTTTATACTTTTAAATCGTGGGCTGAGAAAACATATACTTTGTTACATCTTGTACTACTTACTTTTATGTTTTGAACACAAGTGTGAAAACAAACATTCCACGTGCGAGTTAGAACAAAAATGCCTCAATTCGATTATCATTAGTTACACTTGCAGGGTGTAAGCGAGAATTTATATTGTGTGGCCATACGGGTTTAACAAACCCTCATTCAGACGGTTCGCTACCGTTATGCGGATGAAATATATTTTTGTGTTTTAGTGTGGGTTCTAGCACTGTGTGATGGGGTAACGTGGGTTAAGTTTTGATAATTGAGTGCTAGCGTATAACAACACTTTTGGAATGCAAATGATTTGGATAATCTACGTTATGAAAATACAAAATCTTGTGGTTCAAAAACAACGTTTAATACTTACTAAACCTATGATTTCACCAACGTTTTCGTTGACAGATTCTTCTATGTTTTCTCAGGTTTTGAATGCTTAGTGATACATGCTTCCGCACTCTTTTGATACTTGCTTGGATGTCGAGTATACATGCATTTTGGAGCATCTTTTGAACTTATTTAAACTGTGTCGCATAGTTTTCATTTGTACTTATAACGTTGTAACTTAACTTGTGGTCAATTATCTTTGTAAACTTTGAAACAATCTTTACACTTGAATGGATGCGACATATTTTGGGTCAAACGTCTGTTTTAAAGACTTATGACCAGGTAATGGGACCTACGTAGTCGACGCCGTCACTTGACGATTTGTCGGGGTCGCTACAAGTGGTATCAGAGCCTTGGTTGTAGGGATTTAGAGTTCATTTGTGTCCACCTCGAGTCATAGGGTACATAGGTGAATCTAGACTACAACCGGCATATAGACTGAAGTAGGAATTACTTGACTATTTGTGCATCTATACTCGAACTCTTCTATCATATCTAACTCGTATTCGATCTTGATCTTACGTTGATAAATTTTGTTGACGCGCCACCTTGACTTTATGAGGTAATGTTAAATGCACATGAGAATCAGGGTAATATAATTTCCGGGATTATATTACGGTGATTCATATGGACATTCCGACATTATGACATAAAGAATTTAAGGCGAGTCAAGGAAAATTTTCTCTACATCATCATTCCCTATCATGATTAGTATTATTGAGAATACTAATCAACGATATTCTTGTGTCTTGAAGGAACAATGCCTCCCCGTCGCGGGCCACGTAATGAAACTTCCGAACAAGCTTTTCAACGCATGATAGCCACCGCCATAGGTGCGGCTATGGCTAGTATCTCCTCCGACATCAATAACCACCACAACCACAACAACCATGGAGCCGGTAATTCAAACGAGGGTTGCTCCTACAAAACTTTCATGGGGTGCAAACCTCACACCTTCGATGGGACCGGAGGACCGGTTGTGCTCACCCGATGGTTTGAGCAAACAGAAGCCGTTTTTAGCATAAGCGGTTGTCGGGACCAAGACAAAGTCAAATATTCCACCCACACTTTTGCCGGTATCGCCCTCACATGGTGGAATACGTATGTGCTGTCGGTGGGTATCGATGAAGCTCACACTCTCTCATGGGCCGACTTAAAGAAAAAGATGATCACCGAATACTTCCCGCGCGAAGAGACCCGTAAGCTCGAACACGAACTAAGAACTTTAAAAGCGGTCGGGAATGACCTAAAGGCATATAATCAACGATTTTCTGAGCTATCCTTGATGTGCCCAAACCTCGTGACCCCCGAACCTCTAAGGGTTGAACTTTACATGGATGGTCTTCCCAAGAGCATCAAACAAGGAGTAATGTCATCCAAACCCAGTAATCACCAAGAGGCCCTGAATATGGCCCGTCAATTGATCGAAACGGTAGACGAGATTGAAGTGCCGGCACCTAAAGCCGAGGATGAGTCGGGTGACAACAAAAGAAAATGGGAAGCCCCCCAATCGAGTAACTACAACAACAACTTTGCCAAGGAATCTCTCACCCCCGTCGGCAAGAAAAGTTATGCCGGGACACGACCTTTTTGCAACAAATGCCACAAGCATCATTTTGGTGAATGTGGCAAGCTAATTTGCCATCGGTGCCAAGGTAGTGGTCATATTGCCAAGTATTGTGGAAGTACCGCCCCCGTCACTCAAAAGGGGCCCGACGCACCAACGCCGAGTATTTGCTACAAATGTGGCCAATCGGGTCATTTTAGGAATGAATGCCCAAAGAATAAAGCAAAAACCAACGCGCGCCGTTGAACTTACAACATCGACACCTAGGATGCCCGAGACGATGATGGACTAGTCACGGGTACGTTTCTTCACAACAAACCGTATATTTCATACTTATTCGATTCAATTACCGCTAGACGTTTTACAACCAAGACTTTGACTTGTACTCATTACATTCCACCTTTTTCCCTTAGATACTACTTAGGCAATTTAAGCGACCAACGGAAAGATATTGTGTGTCTATAAATTCTATCGGAGGATATACGTTAAGAATATTGACTTGACACCTATAGAACTAGGGAGCTCAGAACCTATTCGTTAAGGAGAAATTGTTTCCCTACAACTAGGTATAGATTATTGTGAACTAAATAATTTTCGGTTGAAAACCGATACCCTCTTCCTCGTATCCATGACCACCTGATTACTTGCATGAATCCCGTGTGCATTCCAAAACGACCTCCGTTCCGGTTATCATCAATTGGGGGTTAAGGGAGACGATGTCTCCTAAGCCATTTTTCCGAACTCGCAACGTTAGTTGTAAATCTCTCTTAGTACCGTTTGATTTATTTAGGACTCCGTCCGTATTCATGAACCTCCTAAACCACGTATGCAACTTATCTAGACAAATCTGTTATCGTATTTATGGATGACATCTTAACTTATTTAAGTAAAGAAGGAAAACGAACAACATCACCATCTTACGCTCGAACTTTTGAGAAAAGAGCAACTCTATACCAAATTCTCCGAGTGAGAATTTCTGTTGAACGAAGTCCAATTTTCTAGACCATGATGTTAATGGTCAAGGCATTACAATCAATCTCGAAATCAAGCCACATGTAATCAGGAAACTCTACCAACTCGGACTTGTATTCGTAAAAATCTTAGATCTCGTCTGTTATTACCGAAGATTCATTTCTGACTTTTCTCGTGTTACACGACTTTTAAACTCGTTAACTCGCTAAGGAAAACTTTAAACCTCTCCGTGTTCGCACCTTGAGCGTGATTCTTCACACCAACATTTCTAGTAAAAAAAATAAAAAATCGTATAGCAACAGATGGAACTCAAACATGGAAATATTTCTACTTGGACGCCGAAAGGCATACTCCCTCGACTCGAAATCAACGGAACGGAAATTCGTTATTTTGCACGAAGAATTCGAATACTAAATTGTGGATCCGATCAATATTCTTGTCATCACGTACCACACTACATACCTCTGTTATTTCACCGTTACCGTCTGATATTACTGGAATTTAAGATAACACACAATCCAATGATACTTCACTCTTCTTTGACTTAACGTCCTTGTGTTTCTGAAAATCGGCCAACTATTATTCAACCCCGAACTATACAACTACGTGTACTATCTTGTTTCTCTTCCAGACTTTAATTTTCGACAACTAGAGGCGCGTTATGGCAACCTCGAGATGTAAGCTCATCCTATTCTCAGTCCTCATTTCACTCCTATCTTTATCGCTCGCATTTCCGTTTAAAGAAACTCCTTGTAACATTTCTCCATGGATAGAGAAATTCCTCATATTACATTAGTATTCGCCACGAGGGTGAATAGTCCTAACGAACATTTTTCGAACCCTAACTGACTTGTTCAAACATATCTTAAGGGATTCTATTCCAACACGGAGTATCTTTGTCAATTATCCCGTATCGAAATACTCGTTTAGCCTCTAGTTTTACAAGAAACCTTGGAGACCCGCTTAGACATGAGTACCGCGTACCACCCACAAACAGACGAACCGAACAAACGAACGATTTACGTCTTCGAAAGACATGTTTCAAACTTGCATGGTCGCTTTTAGTAGATCCCTCTTACAACAGTAGTTACCACTCGTGTGTTCACACGCACTTTCCGAAACCCTATATGACCGCTAATGTCATACCCCTATTCGTTGGACCAAAGCATGTGGCAAACAAAACACCGAATCTTAACTCATCCAAGAAACAACAATTGAGATAATCCAAGTCCGAGAAGGGCTCGAGACGACCCGTAGTCGCCCAAAAGAGTCATACCAAACTTAGATGAAAACCTCACAAATCCCAGTGTGTAACCGCGTAATATTGAGAAACCGCACCTTGGAAAGGTGTAATCCATTTTGGGAAAACGAGAAAGGCTATATCCGCAATATCGAACCTTTTGAAACCTTGGGGCGTATTGGAACCGCTTCCTATCGTTTAGAACTTCCGACTCAATTAAGTTTCCGTTTACCCTACATTTCGTGTAACAAACTTAGAAACGTGTCCTGCGGAACAGGAACGTGCAATCCTTCTAGATGCACCAACTATTGATGACAAACTCCTCCTCATAGGAAAAAAAAAACCGGCTGAACTTGTGGATCGTAAAACCAAGCCCTAATACAACGTAACACCCCGACTATCCGGATTCGTGGAATGTCCAAGAAAGTACCTTCAATCATTCGTAGAGTTACTACACTAAGTCTCGAGTAAGAGACATCGACTATTACTTCCAACTAAATTTCGGGACGAAATTTCTTTTGAGGTGTGGATAATGTAACATCCCGTGATTTTCCGTTTAATTTATTTTAACACCGTCTTTTTTTTTTATATAATATCTTTCGTTATTCAAATTTGTATCTTTCGTTAACTAACGTTCATAATATTCTCGTTATCTAATTATAAAGTCATCCGTTACTCGAACGTTTTTAAAATATTCGTTGGGTTAATTCCCGCACCCGCTTTGAAACTCGAGGGACCGAGATTGCCAAATGGGCAAACTAGTTGACTAGGTCAACTAGTCAACCCACTTACCACATCCATTCATTTCATCTCCACCTCCCACCTTCATCCTCCTCTTTCTCTCTACTTCCCATTTTTGAACTCAAAACCCTCAAACATAAAATCATCATCTAAATCCGATTGGAGAAGCAAACATCAAAACAAATTACATTTTCGTGATCCTCTCTTCATCCTCTACATTTTGATACCAATATCATCAAGTTTGGGTAACATTTCTAAAACTCTAGATTTCTCTAAATTCGTGTTTTTGGCTTGAAATGGTGTTAGTTAGTGTCTATGGCTCATTGTGATGTCGTGTGTGTAATTTATATGCTCGATCTCGTTGTTTTAGTGTAACTAGCATGAACTTGAATTTTGGTGCGTTGTTCTCGAATTTAGGATGATCATATGTTGTTAGATGTTAAAAGTTGATGTTTTAATTGTGTTACTAGCATCATTAGCTTCAAATTGATGTGTAGGTTGATTAAGAAAACTTCAAAAACATGATTATTGATTTTGAGATGTTTGACTAGGGTTTGATAGTTCTTGACATGAATTTTTGGATGCTTGAATGTCATGGAATGTTAATTGTTAGTGTTTAGTAGTAATGTATGCTTCATTACCTTCAAAACGGCATATCATATGTGTGAATTGGATTCCCGAAACTTAAAATGCATTTGATGAACTTGAAACTTTGAAAATGGATTCTTAATGATCACTTGACGGAAAATCGGTTATTGAAATTGCTGTTTTTGTTTGATGAAACGTGTTTAGTTGTTTTCCTTGTCAAATTACCTTTCCAACGATATATAGTATGCATTTTGGATGTTTTCGGTTCATAAAATATGTTAATTTGAGTTTTGGTTCGTGACTTGGACCATTTTTCTGCAAACTGCATGTTTCCCAGGTATTGCGCGCCGCGCATATACCCGCGCGCCGCGCAGAATTAGAAATCCCAGATGTTTGCCTTCGTGGTTAAGTTCTGACCAGGATTTACACTTGGGTGCGCGCCGCGCAACCCATAGCGCGCCGCGCATATGCCCAGCTCATTTTTGTTTTTACTTTTCCTTTCACAAAATGTTTCCCGCTTAACCGTAACTCCGATTAACATGAAACTTGGCCATTCTGCTCATAAATGATTTCTCATCATGGGAAAATTGTCGGATACCCGACCCGACCCCGTTGACCTTGACTTTGACCAAGTTTGACTTTTAGTCAAACTTAACCAAACAATTATACGATCGTTCTAACATGCTTAGTTATTTGTATCGTGCATGAAACTTGACTAATTAATTCACATGCTACATAATCGAGTCGTAACGAGCCATAGGACTAATTGAACATCTTTGACCGTTTGTGTTTACCGTTATTGATATAACCTATATGTTTAGGTCAAGACTAGCCTTGTCTTTGCACGCGTTTACTTGTTGAAGTACTTTTATAACTCTCGCACTCAAGGTGAGATCATAGTCCCACCTTTTCAACAACTTTTATACTTTTAAATCGTGGGCTGAGAAAACATATACTTTGTTACATCTTGTACTACTTACTTTTATGTTTTGAACACAAGTGTGAAAACAAACATTCCACGTGCGAGTTAGAACAAAAATGCCTCAATTCGATTATCATTAGTTACACTTGCAGGGTGTAAGCGAGAATTTATATTGTGTGGCCATACGGGTTTAACAAACCCTCATTCGGACGGTTCGCTACCGTTATGCGGATGAAATATATTTTTGTGTTTTAGTGTGGGTTCTAGCACTGTGTGATGGGGTAACGTGGGTTAAGTTTTGATAATTGAGTGCTCGCGTATAACAACACTTTTGGAATGCAAATGATTTGGATAATCTACGTTATGGAAATACAAAATCTTGTGGTTCAAAAACAACGTTTAATACTTACTAAACCTATGATTTCACCAACGTTTTCGTTGACAGATTCTTCTATGTTTTCTCAGGTTTTGAATGCTTAGTGATACATGCTTCCGCACTCTTTTGATACTTGCTTGGATGTCGAGTATACATGCATTTTGGAGCATCTTTTGAACTTATTTAAACTGTGTCGCATAGTTTTCATTTGTACTTATAACGTTGTAACTTAACTTGTGGTCAATTATCTTTGTAAACTTTGAAACAATCTTTACACTTGAATGGATGCGACATATTTTTGGTCAAACGTCTGTTTTAAAGACTTATGACCAGGTAATGGGACCTACGTAGTCGACGCCGTCACTTGACGATTTGTCGGGGTCGCTACATATCTAATGATATAAAGATAAAGTTTAAATTTGTTCGAAAATTTCCGGGTCGTCACAAACGTCGTGCATGCGACTTTGAAGGTTGAGACGCCGAACCGACGCCGAGTCGGTATCGGCCGACCGTCGGTTGGGACGATTTCGGATTCCGACGCCGGAATTGCTAGTGCCACACCGGGTGCTCTTATAAAGAATCGAAGGGCCTAAAATAACTTTCACGTGCCTATGTTTCTGGAACCAGTAGATTGATTTCGCATGCCTATGTTTAGTGATAGATTGATTTCCAATGAAGTTGGGTAAATTGTATTTGTACATCCGACCCTTGTATCATATCGTGAATATCATGAAGTAAACACAAAAAATCAAGAAAACTACATCACCTTTCTGTCAGAGTAGATTTGGCATCAAAAAGAGATGATAATGATAAGAGAGTAAAAATGACGATTCAATAAACCAAAATTAAAACTCAATACGTTTAATCCAATAACAGAACCTACTCATGACATAATCCCCTAAGGAGGAGGAAGATAAAAAAGAAGTACCAATAACCAAATTCATGTTCACCAAAGTAAATGACAGATCAAAAAAAAAAAAAAAAAAAAAAAAAAAAAAAAACGACAGGTAAAAGCTTAGTCAACTTCCTCCATCTTGCTCTCTGCATCAGCATCACCTTCTTCCTCAAGTGCAGGCATGTCAACATCACCATCACCAGCATCTTCATCAATGCTCAAACCAAGCTTCAACATCCTATGAATACGGTTACCAAACGTGTTAGGATCATCAAGACTAAACCCAGAAGTGAGCAATGCAGTCTCAAACAGCAACATCACCAAATCTTTCACCGATTTATCGTTCTTATCAGCATCCGCCCTCTTCCTCAACTCCTCCATAATCGGGTTCTCTGGATTAATTTCCATAGTCTTCTTACTCGACATGTAACCAGCCATGCTCGAATCCCTTAAAGCTTGCGCTTTCATAATCCTTTCCATGTTTGCAGTCCAACCGTATTCACCAGTAACCAAACAGCAAGGAGAGTCCACAACCCGGTCTGAAACGATCACCTTCTCCACCTTATCACCCAAAACATCCTTAATCACCTTACACAGACCCTCAAACTTTTCCTTTAAAGCTTCCTTCTTTTTCTTCTCATCTTCACTTTCATCAAGCTTCAAACCTTCTTTAGTTGCAGAAACCAATTTCTTACCCTCGAACTCCTTGAGCTGACCAACTGCATACTCGTCAATAGCATCCACCATGTACAGCACCTCGTACCCCCTTTTCTTCAGTTTCTCCAAAAACGGAGAGTTCTCAACAGCTTTCTTGCTTTCACCAGTTATGTAATAAATGTCACTCTGGTTCTCCTTCATCCTCGTTACGTAATCCTTCAAGCTAGTCATCTCGTCTCCACTTTTTGTAGAATGGTAACGAAGCAACTCAGCTAGCTTCGTCTTGTTCTGCGAATCTTCATGGATACCCAGCTTTAGATTCTTGGAAAAAGCTTCATAAAACTTGTTATAATCTTCCTTGTTTTCAGCAATTTCTTGAAACAACTCGATGCACTTCTTGACCAAATTCTTTCTAATCACCTTCAAAATCTTGTTTTGTTGCAACATTTCACGAGAGATGTTAAGAGGAAGATCTTCAGAATCCACAATACCCTTTACAAAGCTCAAGTATTCGGGAATGAGTTCTTCACAGTTATCCATGATAAAGACACGACGAACGTACAACTTGATGTTGTTCGGCTTCTTCTTGGTGTCAAAGAGATCGAACGGTGCTCGTTTGGGAACAAAAAGAATGGCCTTGAATTCCAACTGACCCTCGACCGAAAAATGTTTTACGCTCAAATGATCCTCCCAATCGTTAGTTAAACTCTTGTAAAAAGCAGCGTACTCTTCCTTAGTAATCTCTTCAGGTTTCCTCATCCAAATCGGCTTCTGCTTGTTGACCAACGACCACTCGTGAGACACTTCCTTGATCTTCTTCTTTTTCTTCCCTTCCTTCTCCTTTTCTTCATCAACTTCCTCAACTTTACCTTCCTCTTCTTTCTTCTCTTCTTCGTCTTCATCATCAGAAATTTCCTTTTCGGTCGTCTTCTCGACCCATAACGATATCGGGTAACTAATGAACTCAGAATGCTTCTTGATCAGATCTTTGAGCCTGCGCTCTTCGAGGTATTCAAGCTGGTCCTCCTTTAAGTAAAGTGTCATCTTAGTACCTCTGCCTAGGGTTTCACCAGATGTGTCCCTGGTAACTGTGAACGACCCGCCAGCTTGAGACTCCCAAACATACTGTTCATCATCATTATGTTTAGTTGTTACCACAACTTTGTCAGCAACCAAATAAGCAGAGTAGAAACCAACACCAAACTGTCCAATCATGCTAACATCTGCACCAGCTGCTATAGCTTCCATGAACTCTTTGGTGCCAGATCTTGCAATAGTACCCAAATTGTTCACCAAATCTGAACATAATATAATATACAAGGTCACAACATCTTCGATTGAAAGCACATTAATAGAAAAGTGAAAACAGTACAAAATACAGTAATATTTACTCACCAGCCTTTGTCATCCCAACCCCACTGTCAACGATGGTCAACGTGTTGTTCGTCTTGTCAGGGATGATATGAATAAAAAGCTCGGGTTGCGCATCTAGCTTACTCTTGTCAGTCAAGCTCTCAAATCGAATTTTGTCCAGAGCCTAAAAAGAGTATACATATTATCATTTAGTAAAGTTTTGATATACAGACAGACTATCACTATAGCAGTTCTAGAAATCTATAATCACAATGTGATACATACTCTTATTCAACAATGGCACACGACTCATTGGGGATTTAACAGCTCAAAATATCTGCACTACTCATAGGTAATTTTATTCTATATTTTATTATTTATTTTGGCGATCTAACAAGTTGTGTGATCAATGTAATATTATTTGTTAATTTGTAATATGAGCAAACGTGATCTGATCAGAACCCTAATTGCTAGATCACCTAATTGAGACTAAACAAATTTACATCCATTACCTATAGACTAGTATAAACATTATTATTATTTAATCAATTATGAGAATAAAAATAAAAAAAATTCAATGGTTAATTTTAATTATAATTATGTTATTCTAATTCTAACACTATTCATCTAGATCATAGCATGATAAGGATGCTTGATTCAACAATCAGCGAATCAATAATTCATAAATCAAACACACACAAAAGCAGAGTTTTATCATCTAAACTGTGAATCAAGTAATACATGTATAGGTATAATTTGACACATTCACAACCTTGATAACTGTATATCTATGCCAAATCATAATTTGATAAGAAAAAGTATACGAAGACTTACATCGGATGAATTACTAATAAGCTCACGAAGAAAAATCTCCTTGTTACTGTAGAATGTGTTGATGATGAGACTCAGCAACTGGTTGATTTCAGCTTGAAACGCAAACGTCTCGGTGTCCGCCATTGATTGATTCGCACGAGAGATTGAATATTTTACGTGAATTTGAACGAGTGAGTTTTTAATTTGATTTAAGAATCAGAATGAATGAATGAATGCGTGTGAATAATGAGGGGTTTTTGCTTTTCAAAAAAGAAATAATGGGGAGTTTATAAAAGAGATGGTAGGGTTTCTAGATCCTTCTATAAAGGAAGGAGACTCGTTTATGCTTTGTACCCTCCTTAAGGAAGAATCGGGAGGAATTGAAAAGATACATGCATAAAATATAGTAATTTTGATGTTGAGCAACGATTTTATTTTTTTATTAGTTAATTACGTAAATTAATAGTAAAATGATCCGTGAAATCAGGGACGGAGCTTGAAACAAAACACGAGGGTGGCCGGCTATTATATATATATATATATATATATATATATATATATATATATGTATATATATATATATATATATATATATAAGGTTAAAATTCATAAAATAGAAAAATGCGCTACAAATCAGTACATACATAATTATTTTGGTTATTTTAATTAAACATGTAGTTAACCAGTATATTAATTCAAAGTATAAAACTATAAACGAAGTAATATAAAGAATATAATTCAAAGCATAACCATTCAAAATTAAATATTAAATTCATTTATAACCAAAGTTTTAAACTTAAATTAATTAATAAAAGAATAAAGTAATTAGAGACTATAACTGAATTCAAAGTAGAAACAAACATATCAAGTATAACAAATGTAGATTGTATAGTAGTTATTAAATTTAAGAGTACATGAGCAGGAAAGTGAAATTATAAATAACTAAAACCCTCTGAGTAAGGAATGAGATGGTCCAACTATATACTTTTTCATATTCAGCACATATAAATTATAAAATTGCTATATAGGACAAAATTATGTGGGGTGGCCGGGGGCCTCCCTTGCCCCTATCATCCTCCGTCCCTGCGTGGAACTACATACTTGTTTAAATGAAACAATTTAATGATATGTTTTAGGTATTAAGGGAACGTAAATGTTAAAGTCATTTAGTTTAATGATCCGTGTAAATTAAAATATAAATTTAGAATTGATTTCCTTTTATATAGCTTTTATACATTATCGTACTCAATTCAAAATAATTAATTAAAATAATTGAAAATGATTCAATTTTAATAATTAAAATAACTATTAATAAGATTTAGTAATAATAATTAATTAATAAGATATAATTTTAATTCAAATTTATTTAGATTAATGACATCACTCACCATGCTTATATTTTTTTCTTTTATTTTTTGATTTTTCTTTAACAAAGAAATTACCCTAATAATGACATCATCATTATAGGATTTTAATAGAAACTATAGATTAATTACGGAGTAACAGATAGGGGTGGTAATGTGCACTAAATCCAGATCCGGTGGATATCCATATGATTTACCGATTTATAATGAATATGAATGATATAAATGAATATAAATACATATATGAATGAATCTAAATTAATATAAATACAAATATGGATGAAAAAAATTGATCCATAGATATATTCATATACACCTGAAATACAATTATAAATACATAAATATAAATATATTCAACACATTTACTATTATAAATGCATATACAACTACACATATTTTTCTTGAAATTATATAATGACTTAACCATAAAATATTACAATAAAATATATATGTATAATCAAATAAACATATAAACTACACATTTAATTTGTCATAGTCTAAGTCTATTTTCAATAGTAAGTTTAACAAATAATATTATATCTTTGACAGATATTACACGTTCTTATGAATAGATTTTAAATATGTCACATTATATAAATTTTTGTTATAGTACTTTTTTATTTTGATCACATATTAGGAAATATTATAACATTTTTTGAATATCAAATGAATATACATTAACGCGTTTAATACATTAAATATGGATATGGATACGACCTTACCCGATTCATATCTGATCCATTGTCATCCCTAGTAACGAATACAGAAATTTGCTAAAAATTTGAGACATGAAAATATGGTAAGACATAATTAATGAGATAGTCCCTATAATTTGTACTAAATTTCTGAATAGTCCTTAAAGTTTATCAATCTAGTTCTCGTAATTTGTAAAAGTTGATGATAGTCTTTTTGACTTAGACTGCTAATATAGGGGCACACGGTTGAACGTGGTTGGCAACGTGGTTCAACAGTGCAGATATTAGCGGCCGCCGCTGAGCCCGCCGTTGGGTGGCTGTGGTGCAAGATGCCAACGTTTGACAGATTCAAAGACGTGGAACGGTTGAATTTGTTTGAAAGAAAAAATGAAAAAAATTGATTATATTCGTTTGAAACTAACCGTTGTCGTTTTTTCTTCTTTAATTACAATATATTTCCTATATATACTACTACCCTTTTCATACATTCTATACTTCAAACTACCACTCAAATAATTTTTAAAAACTAGAAAGTTCGAGAGTAGATCACGACGATGAAACTTACGAAGAAGCTCTAGCAATTGTAAATGCATATAATCCACTTCAAGCTACCCACATGTATACCTGTTTACCCGTATACACGTACTTCAGTTAAAGTGCACAATTTGTAAACCCCAGGGTCGTGGGCACCAGCGGGTTACGGGTACGGGAAAAAAATTTACCCGTTGGCGGGTAAACGGGGACCGGCGAGTAAAATAAATTCTTGGCGGGCGGGACGCGGGTACTATGGACCTGTGCCCGTCACCCGCGGGTGCCAACTCTAATTCACCCCAATTGAACAAACAAAATTTATAAAGACATACACTATAAAAGTTTGATTGATATACCTATTTCTTTGTGTATATATATATATATATATATATATATATATATATATATATATATATATATATATATATATATATATATATATATAGTAGAGGGATCAAATGAGAACTTTTTGTGTGAGAATCCTGAGAACTCAAAAATACACTGAAATTCGAGCAAAAATGGGACACGCGCGAACAAAAAAAGAGCAATTCGAGCAAAAAATGGGACAAGGGCGAACAATAAAGTGATATTCGAACAAAAAAAAAGGCGGGCGAACAATTTTTGTCTTCTACATTTTGACAGTCGAACAAAAAAATGTAGAACACGCGGGTAGTCTAACAAAAATGCTGATATTCGAACAAAAATGTGTTCTACATTTTGAAATTTGTTCGACTATGAATTTTTTGTTCGTCCGTGTTTTTGATTTTTGCTCGAATTTCTTTTTTTTGCTCGCCCGTGCACCTTTTTTGCACGAATTTCAGTGTATTTGGAGTATTTTTGGAGTTCCTAGAGTTCTCACACTAAAATCATTGGATCTTCTCCCTATATATATATATATATATATATATATATATATATATATATATATATATATATATATAATTAGTTTTGCCCGACCTCATCTTTCCCATCATAAGTTATGTCAAGACAGTGTAGGATAGCTTTTGCATTTGGTTTTCTTTTAATCATTTTAAATACATGATTAGGTAAAGTTTTAACTATCATAGTTTTGATTTTTGGTTCAAATCCAACACGACACTTGTCTTCATCCTGCCATCTAGATGGAGGAAGAATGACCTCTCTTGCTTCAATGGTGTCCATGGGAACATATAGGCAATTATTTGCAATGCCATACATGAGTTAGTCAATTGACTCGAGGTGAAACATGAATCTATCTCTTTAAGTTTCATATCCATCTCAAACTTGGTTGGTTAACTTGTAGAACCTTTATCGAGATATGATGAGTTGTTGTAAGCGGCCACTAGAGAATTCAGATCCAAGATATCAAATTATCAATATTGATGCTCTGATACAAGTTGTGGTCCCGATTTAACAACAGGAAGTTTGTAGAAAGGGAGAAGTGAATACAATTCTTTTTGTTAATTAATCTTTTATTGAAATAATCTCAAAGAATCACAGTTATCCTTTGGCGAAATAGATAACCGGCTTATACAGATTACACCTAGATAGCTTTCGAATGAATGAAGCTTATACAAGGTATGGACTCTATCGTTTTAATACCCACAACACTAATTGATATAATAACGGTTTCAACTATTAATAGAAGTCCTAATAACAGTATAATAGATCTATTGTCCACTAAAACAAATGATGTTTGTACTTAGTCGACAACTATGTCAGGAAGCACGTGACTCCCTTTCCTCTTTGGTAGCTATTTGCAAAAACACCCTAAAAGTGTTTGGACATCTGCATTCCTTTGTTGTCTTGTAAGGCCACTTGTCAGCCACTGACGCGTGTCATGTTCTGTTCAACTTCGTCTTCAATGTCAGTTGAATAGTATCCTTGATGTAGACAACACATGAAGCGATTATGCTTGTAATGGAGCATAATTTGACTAAGTGTTGTGCGCTGCTCCAGAATGTGCTGGTTCTTCTCATATTGGTTGTTCATCAGATCTTCTTGTTGGTTTAGCATACATCCTATGCTGGTCGTGAAGTACCTTTGAAACTTTAACTATCTTGTGCTGATAGTGAAGGCAGCATCCTAACTCACTCATACGCAAAATTCATTGTTGTTTCTATACATAAAAATAAATAACTAAACTTATGCTAGCCTACACATTACAACTACTGTTTATAATCATGTTTTGTCATAATTAAATCCTTAATTATGTAGGGGACTCAACAAGGTCAATATTTTAACTTTTTTTTGTTTTTGTCGTATGAAATTTGTGGTCAAACGCATTGAAGTCTACGTGGCTAATTATGTAGTATTATAACAAGTTAGTGCAGAATTATGTACGTCCTATGATGTTATTTGAAAGCGAATTATTGCGTCGAACTTTTATAGTTGACAATTTGAAGTATGTAAGTAGTGTTGCAAGTCTGAAGATTTGATCCAGAAGTTTGTATGCATTACTTTTGTTGAGGTCCATATTTTGGTAGTGATTATAGTCAAGCAGGTCATGTGTTGTTTTAGGTAAACAACAGAATTTTGGTGCAGGATTAGTGCGCTCCGCGCACTGGTTAATGTGTGCGCCGCGCACCTCAATTTTGGGGATTTTTTGTCCAGCTTGTAGTGCTTCGTGCACTAGAGTGTGCTTCGCGCACCAGAGTGTGCTCCGCGCAGGTACACGTGCGTACCGTGCACCAATAAAAGTAAAAAAAATGAATTTTGGGCATTTCAAAGTTTACATATTTCAATTAAATAAAAAAATAAAATCGTTGCTCATCATCAACATTACCATACGACATAATTACTGAGATAGCCCATGTGATTTGTGGTAAATTGCTGAAATAGTTCTTAGGGTATGTTTTGATCGAGATAGTCCTCGTGATTTGAAAAAGTTGTTGAAATAGTCCTTTTTATTGACGGTCATTAAATAAATTCGTCAAAGTGAGTTATGTGCTATAAATGTATGGATAAATTTATCTTTTACTGTATTATTCTCAATTAACACTGTTTTATTTAACCTATTTTCATATGTTATGAATTTCAAAAAACAAACATGTTCACGTTTTCATTTCAAGTTCACAAACAAGAATAAAGCCTCACGTTAAATCCATAGTCAAATCAAATTCATATCAAAAAATAACTTTGAGTTATAAAATCAATTGCAACTCTTTATCTCAAATAAATTCAAAGTCTCTAACAAAAACACACAAAATCAATCATGAACGGAGAAACTTTAACAAGTATCCATGAAACCCAGTAAATAAACCATTTTAAACCAGAAGTGAAGCCATAATTTACGGATAAATGTGACATTTCTCGAAAAGTAAATTTCAATATAGAAATTATAGGATGTTAGAATTTATATTAAGGGGATGTTAGCCGCTAATTTATAATTTTTAATACACTATAATTGACATATCTGAAGAGTTAGGGTGGCAAAGCATCCACATGCATCCCCCTGTCTCCGCCTATGTTTTCAACAACAATAGTGGGTGATGCCATCTTTTCAACGGAGTACACTTCTATCGAAAAACATCTCAAATCCCGGTAAAACTCTTCACCACCATCAAATTAAAAAGGAAAACGATTTAAAATCGCAACACAAAATCACAGGTCGTGAGAGTATAACCACCGAAAATCATAGGACCACTGCGCTTATAACTATAGTCGCAACTTGCAACCATAATCGAAAAATCAGATCTAAAAAACAATAGTGGTTGTTGTAATTCAAGGCGAGGAGTTCCAACACCTAAGGGAGGATACTTCGATTTGGTAATGGCGTCGTAGCTATGGAGGCATCAGAGCAATGGTGGCATCGACCTCATATCTGCTAATGGGATTAGAGAAAATGTTTGGGTACGTTTGTTTCTGTAAACGAGGGGTATACTTGAACCTTGGTTTGAAAGTCACAATTTTTAAATGTCAGGGTGTAACAACCCGACTTCTTCCGTTAACTCATTTTAACGCCCGTATTTTTTTTTAAAAAAAAAATAATCTTTCGTCATCTATATTTGTACTTTTCATTAACTAACGTTCTTAACATTCCCGTTATTGGATTATAACATCTTTCGTTTACTCTCGCGTGTTTAAAATAATTCGTTCGGTTAACTCCCGCACCCGACTACAAACTTGAGGGACTAATCTTGTCACTTGGCCAAATTGGGTCAACTAGTCACCACCTCCCACCACTCACCTCTCATTTCTCTCTTATCTCATATTTCTTACTTCCATTTTTCTCTCATTTCTTCAAACAAAGAACCATCATCCAAATTCGAACTAAGAAGCTAGCAACAAAACGAATTGTACTTTTGGAATCCTTGCGTCTTCCACTACAACTTGATACTAATCTCATCTCGTTTGGGTAACTTTCTAAAAATACTAGATTTTTTGTTCTTGATGTTCTTGAATAATAAATGTGTTAGTTAGTGTCTATGACTCAAGTCTAACATGAAAATGTAGTTTGTATGCTCGATCTTGTTATTTGGTGTAACTTGTAGTGACCCGAACTTTTCCATGTTTATATATATTAATTAAGATTGATATTTACATGATTAAATGTTTCCAATATGTTAAGCAATCAAACTTTTTAAGACTTGATTAATTGAAATATGTTTCATATAGACAATTGACCACCCAAGTTGACCGGTGATTCACGAACGTTAAAACTTGTAAAAACTATATGATGACATATATATGGATATATATATAGTTAACATGATACTATGATAAGTAAACATATCATTAAGTATATTAACAATGAACTACATATGTAAAAACAAGACTACTAACTTAATGATTTTTAAACGAGACATATATGTAACGATTATCGTTGTAAAGACATTTAATGTATATATATCATATTAAGAGATATTCATACATGATAATATCATGATAATATAATAATTTAAAATCTCATTTGATATTATAAACATTGGGTTAACAACATTTAACAAGATCGTTAACCTAAAGGTTTCAAAACAACACTTACATGTAATGACTAACGATGACTTAACGACTCAGTTAAAATGTATATACATGTAGTGTTTTAATATGTATTTATACACTTTTGAAAGACTTCAATACACTTATCAAAATACTTCTACTTAACAAAAATGCTTACAATTACATCCTCGTTCAGTTTCATCAACAATTCTACTCGTATGCACCCGTATTCGTACTCGTACAATACACAGCTTTTAGATGTATGTACTATTGGTATATACACTCCAATGATCAGCTCTTAGCAGCCCATGTGAGTCACCTAACACATGTGGGAACCATCATTTGACAACTAGCATGAAATATCTCATAAAATCACAAAAATATGAGTAATCATTCATGACTTATTTACATGAAAACAAAATTACATATCCTTTATATCTAATCCATACACCAACGACCAAAAACACCTACAAACACTTTCATTCTTCAATTTTCTTCATCTAATTGATCTCTCTCAAGTTCTATCTTCAAGTTCTAAGTGTTCTTCATAAATTCTACAAGTTCTAGTTACATAAAATCAAGAATACTTTCAAGTTTGCTAGCTCACTTCCAATCTTGTAAGGTGATCATCCAACCTCAAGAAATCTTTGTTTCTTACAGTAGGTTATCATTCTAATACAAGGTAATAATCATATTCAAACTTTGGTTCAATTTCTATAACTATAACAATCTTATTTCAAGTGATGATCTTACTTGAACTTGTTTTCGTGTCATGATTCTGCTTCAAGAACTTCGAGTCATCCAAGGATCCGTTGAAGCTAGATCCATTTTTCTCTTTTCCAATAAGTTTATCCAAGGAACTTAAGGTAGTAATGATGTTCATAGCATCATTCGATTCATACATATAAAGCTATCTTATTCGAAGGTTTAAACTTGTAATCACTAGAACATAGTTTAGTTAATTCTAAACTTGTTCACAAATAAAAGTTAATCCTTCTAACTTAACTTTTAAAATCAACTAAACACATGTTCTATATCTATATGATATGCTAACTTAATGATTTAAAACCTGGAAACACGAAAAACATCGTAAAACCGGATTTACGCCATCGTAGTAACACCGCGGGCAGTTTTGGGTTAGTTAATTAAAAACTATGATAAACTTTAATTTAAAAGTTGTTATTCTGAGAAAATGGTTTTTATTATGAACATGAAACTATATCCAAAAATTATGGTTAAACTCAAAGTGGAAGTATGTTTTCTAAAATGGTCATCTAGACGTCATTCTTTCGACTGAAATGACTACCTTTACAAAAACGACTTGTAACTTATTTTTTCGACTATAAACCTATACTTTTTCTGTTTAGATTCATAAAATAGAGTTCAATATGAAACCATATCAATTTGATTCACTCAAAACGGATTTAAAATGAAGAAGTTATGGGTAAAACAAGATTGGATAATTTTTCTCATTTTAGCTACGTGAAAATTGGTAACAAATCTATTCCAACCATAACTTAATCAACTTGTATTGTATATTATGTAATCTTGAGATACCATAGACACGTATACAATGTTTCGACCTATCATGTCGACACATCTATATATATTTCGGAACAACCATAGACACTCTATATGTGAATGTTGGAGTTAGCTATACAGGGTTGAGGTTGATTCCAAAATATATATAGTTTGAGTTGTGATCAATACTGAGATACGTATACACTGGGTCGTGGATTGATTCAAGATAATATTTATCGATTTATTTCTGTACATCTAACTGTGGACAACTAGTTGTAGGTTACTAACGAGGACAGCTGACTTAATAAACTTAAAACATCAAAATATATTAAAAGTGTTGTAAATCTATTTTGAACATACTTTGATATATATGTATATAATGTTATAGGTTCGTGAATCAACCAGTGGCCAAGTCTTACTTCCCGACGAAGTAAAAATCTGTGAAAGTGAGTTATAGTCCCACTTTTAAAATCTAATATTTTTGGGATGAGAATACATGCAGGTTTTATAAATGATTTACAAAATAGACACAAGTACGTGAAACAACATTCTATGGTTGAATTATCGAAATCGAATATGCCCCTTTTTATTAAGTCTGGTAATCTAAGAATTAGGGAACAGACACCCTAATTGACGCGAATCCTAAAGATAGATCTATTGGGCCTAACAAACCCCATCCAAAGTACCGGATGCTTTAGTACTTCGAAATTTATATCATATCCGAAGGGTGTCCCGGAATGATGGGGATATTCTTATATATGCATCTTGTTAATGTCGGTTACCAGGTGTTCACCATATGAATGATTTTTATCTCTATGTATGGGATGTGTATTGAAATATGAAATCTTGTGGTCTATTATTATGATTTGATATATATAGGTTAAACCTATAACTCACCAACATTTTTGTTGACGTTTTAAGCATGTTTATTCTCAGGTGATTATTAAGAGCTTCCGATGTCGCATACTTAAATAAGGACGAGATTTGGAGTCCATGCTTGTATGATATTGTGTAAAAACTGCATTCAAGAAACTTATTTTGTTGTAACATATTTGTATTGTAAACTATTATGTAATGGTTGTGTGTAAACAGGATATTTTAGATTATCATTATTTGATAATCTACGTAAAGCTTTTTAAAACCTTTATCTATGAAATAAAGGTTATGGTTTGTTTTAAAAATGAATGCAGTCTTTGAAAAACGTCTCATATAGAGGTCAAAACCTCGCAACGAAATCAATTAATATGGAACGTTTTTAATCAATAAGAACGGGACATTTCAGTTGGTATCAGAGCGTTGGTCTTTGAGAATCAGAATTTTACATTAGTGTGTCTTATCGAGTTTGTTAGGATGCATTAGTGAGTCTGGACTTCGACCGTGTTTACTTGAAAAATGATTGCTTAACAAATTTTGTTGGAAACTATATATTTTTAACATGTGAATATTATGTGATATATTAATCTCTTAACGCGTTTGATATTATGTGATAGATGTCTACCTCTAGAAAAAGTCCCATTGACTCACCTAATAATAATGAAGAGTCAAATGTAAATTGGAATGATTCGTGGACTGATTCACAAGTTCCCGAAGAGGAACCGGAAGAAGAGTCGGAACCGGAAGAAGAATCGGAACCGAAAGAAGAATCGGAACCGGATGAAGAAATAGAACCGGTGGGGGAAATAATAAAACGGTTAAGTAAAATAAAATCCTCAACCAACCGACCAAGGTTAATTATGGTCAATGGTGTTTCCGCCAAGGAAGCAAAATATTGGGAGGATTACCAATTCTCCGATGAATCGGATTCCAACGAGAATTCCGATGATGTTATAGAAATTACCCCAACTGAATTTAAAAAGGCAAAAAAAAATAATAAGGGAAAGGGCATAAAAATAGAGAAATCTAATTCCAACTCCGATGAACTTTATATGTATCGTCAACCCCCGAAGTCCTTAAGTTGTAACAATGACCCGGGAACCTCTAAACCACCAGGTTTTTCTAAACCAATGTCGAAAATGACGGCTCGTATTAGGGGAACATCATATATCCCTAGAAACTTGGCAAAACGAACCAAAACCGAAGAAGAAGAAACAAGCGAGTCGGAATAAGATAGTTGTATTCGTGTGGTGTAATATATGTAATATAGTGTGCTTATGCTTTATGATATATGTAAAAATTGCTTGTATTAATAAGTATTTTTTTTATGAATCTAACTCTTGTCTATTTTACAGTATAAAAACACAAAATGGATAGACAACCCAATATTTTAAGAGACCTACCCGGAGACATGATTGATGAAATCTTGTCTAGAGTCGGTCAGAATTCTTCGGCACAACTATTTAAGGCGAGATTAGTTTGTAAGACATTCGAAGAACGTTCCAAGAATGACTTGGTTTATAAAAGGCTTTCGTTCGAAAGATGGGGGATATCACATTGGGAAATCCATAAGTTACGATGTGTTTACTTTGACGCATATATTGCAGGGAACCCAAATGCTATTTTACGCAATGGGTTAAGAAATTATTTTGACTCAATATATCCGAATATTGGACTTCGTGATTTAGAAAAAGCAGCTAACATGCAACATAAAGAAGCATGTTATGCTTACGGATTAGTAATGTTCGCTTCTCACCAAAGTGAGAACAAGAACATCGGGCTACAACTATTAAACAAAACATTTCCACAAGTGACGGAGTCGGTAATTGGGGTAAGAAATGAGGTTTTTAGATTGTTACGGGACTGTTGGACATTACGTAACCCTCGTCCCTTTGACGACGTTACAACACGCTGTCTTATCAACGGCCATAACGGTTATGTTCCACAAGACCAAGGATGGGAAGTAATCCTAGTAAAACCAGAATGCATGACTTGTTTCTGGACGTATGAATTACGTGTCTTTATTGCCTTTGCTGAACGACTTGTGTACTAGCTAGAATTATCTTCACAACCATCTTGTATCAAATTTATTGTGTGCTATATTTCATGCTCTATGTAAAATAAGCGGTATTGTAAGTTTGTAAAATATTGTGTAAAAGTTTGAACGCGAAATATTATTATAATCAGTTTTTCATATAGAATCGTAGTAGTTGAATTGTATATTAGCTACTAAGTATGAACTTAACGGGTAGGTACTACCCGAATTTAAACTTATAAAACGCTAATATGAAGAAAAAGCTTTTATAAATGAGTTCATATTATGCTACGAAATACTATTAACTACTCTTAATATTCTGTATGATTAACTTGTTCCATTTGACTATTTTGAAGGAAATGGCACCGACTACTCGACACACCGTGAATATGAATGAAGAGGAATTCCGTACTTTTCTAGCTTCAAACATAGTCGCAGTACAGGCTGCGCTACATACCAACATTAACCTTGGATCTAGCAGTACAGGAAATCGTGTAGGATGCACCTACAAAGAATTCACTGCCTGCAAACCTTTAGAATTTGATGGAACCGAAGGACCGATCGGATTGAAACGGTGGACCGAGAAGGTCGAATCGGTGTTTGCCATAAGTAAGTGTACTGAAGAGGACAAAGTGAAGTACGCTACGCATACCTTCACAGGTTCTGCATTAACATGGTGGAATACCTATCTAGAGCAAGTGGGACAAGATGATGCGTACGCACTACCGTGGTCAGCATTCAAGCACTTGATGAACGAGAAGTACCGTCCCAGAACCGAGGTCAATAAGCTCAAGACAGAACTTAGAGGGTTATGAACCCAAGGATTTGATATTACCACGTACGAAAGACGATTCACAGAATTGTGCCTATTGTGTCCGGGAGCGTTCGAAGATGAGGAAGAGAAGATCGACGCGTTTGTGAAAGGATTACCGGAAAGAATCCAAGAAGATATAAGTTCACACGAGCCTGCCTCCATACAACAGGCAGTAGAATGGCTGATAAACTAGTGAACCAGATTGAAGAAAGAATTAAAGAACAGACTGCTGAAGAGGCCAATGTGAAGCAAGTCAAAAGAAAGTGGGAGGAAAACGGTGATAAGAATCACCAATACAACAACAACAGCAATTACAATAATAATCGCAACAACTATCCCAACAATCGCAACATCAATCGCAACTACAACAAACGGCCCAACAACAACAACAACAACAACAGCAACTACAACAATCATCCCAACAACAATAACAACCGCAACAACAACAACAATCAGAAGCAGCTATGCCAAAGGTGTGAAAAGTATCACTCGGGGTTCTGCACCAAATTTTGCAACAAGTGTAAAAGAAATGGTCATAGCGCGGCGAAGTGTGAGGTCTATGGACCAGGGGTTAATAGAACAAAAGGAACAACTGGTGTCGGAACGAGTAATGGCGGAGCAAGTAGTGTCGGAGGAAGTTATGCCAATGTAGTTTGTTATAAATGTGGAAAACCGGGCCACATTATTAGAAATTGCCCGAACCAGGAGAACACGAATGGACAAGGCCGCGGAAGAGTTTTCAATATTAATGCGGCAGAGGCACAGGAAGACCCGGAGCTTGTTACCGGTACGTTTCTTATTGACAATAAATCTGCTTACATTTTATTTGATTCGGGTGCGGATAGAAGCTATATGAGTAGAGATTTTTGTGCTAAATTAAGTTGTCCATTGACGCCTTTGGAGTGTAAATTTTTACTCGAATTAGCAAATGGTAAATTAATTTCAGCAGATAATATATGTCGGAATCGAGAAATTAAACTGGTTAGCGAAACATTTAAGATTGATTTGATACCAGTAGAGTTAGGGAGTTTTGATGTGATAAGCGGTATGGACTGGTTGAAAGAAGTGAAAGCAGAGATCGTTTGTTACAAAAATGCAATTCGCATTATACGAGAAAAAGGAAAACCCTTAATGGTGTAAGGAGAAAAGGGCAACACGGAGCTACATCTTATTAGTAATTTGAAGGCACAAAAACTAATAAGAAAAGGTTGCTATGCTGTTCTAGCACACGTCGAGAAAGTACAAACTGAAGAAAAGAGCATCAATGATGTTCCCATTGCAAAAGAATTTCCTGATGTATTTCCGAAAGAATTACCGGGATTACCCCCACATCGATCCGTTGAATTTTAAATAGATCTTGTACCAGGAGCTACACCAATAGCTCGTGCTCCTTACAGACTCGCACCCAGCGAGATGAAAGAACTGCAAAGCCAATTACAAGAACTTTTAGAGCGTGGTTTCATTCGACCAAGCACATCACTGTGGGGAGCTCCTGTTTTGTTTGTCAAGAAGAAAGATGGTACATTCAGGTTGTGTATCGACTACCGAGAGTTGAACAAACTTACCATCAAGAACCGCTACCCACTACCGAGAATTGACGACTTATTTGATCAACTACAAGGCTCGTCTGTTTATTCAAAGATTGACTTACGTTCCGGGTATCATCAAATGCGGGTGAAAGAAGATGATATTCCAAAGACTGCTTTCAGAACACGTTACGGTCATTACGAGTTTATGGTCATGCCGTTTGGTTTAACTAATGCACCAGCTGTGTTCATGGACCTTATGAACCGAGTGTGTGGGCCATATCTTGACAAGTTTGTCATTGTTTTCATCGATGACATACTTATTTACTCAAAGAATGATCAAGAGCACGAAGAACATTTGAGAAAAGTGCTAGAAGTATTGAGGAAAGAAAAACTGTACGCTAAGTTTTCAAAGTGTGCATTTTGGTTAGAAGAAGTTCAATTCCTCGGTCACATAGTGAACAAAGAAGGTATCCAGGTGGACCCGGCAAAGATCGAAACCGTTGAAAAGTGGGAAACCCCAAAAACTCCGAAGCATATACGTCAATTTTTAGGATTGGCTGGTTACTACAGAAGATTCATCCAAGATTTCTCCAAAATAGCAAAACCCTTAACTGCATTAACGCATAAAGGGAAGAAATTTGAATGGAAGGATGAACAAGAGAAGGCGTTTCAATTATTGAAGAAAAAGCTAACTACGGCACCTATATTATCATTGCCTGAAGGGAATGATGATTTTGTGATTTATTGTGACGCATCAAAGCAAGGTCTCGGTTGTGTATTAATGCAACGGGCGAAGGTGATTGCTTATGCGTCTAGACAATTGAAGATTCACGAGCAAAATTATACGACACATGATTTGGAATTAGGCACGGTTGTTTTTGCATTAAAGACTTAGAGGCACTACTTATATGGGGTCAAAAGTATTATATATACCGACCACAAAAGTCTTCAACACATATTTAATCAGAAATAACTGAATATGATGAAATATCCCGTTCTTATTGATTAAAAACGTTCCATATTAATTGATTTCGTTGCGAGGTTTTGACCTCTATATGAGACGTTTTTCAAAGACTGCATTTATTTTAAAACAAACCATAACCTTTATTTCATAAATAAAGATTTAAAAAGCTTTACGTAGATTATCAAATAATGATAATCTAAAATATCCTGTTTACACACGACCATTACATAATGGTTTAGAATACAAATATGTTACATCGAAATCAGTTTCTTGAATGCAGTTTTTACACAATATCATACAAACATGGACTCCAAATCTTGTCCTTATTTTAGTATGCAACAGCGGAAGCTCTTAATATTCACCTGAGAATAAACATGCTTTAAACGTCAACAGAAATGTTGGTGAGTTATAGGTTTAACCTATATATATATATATATATATATCAAATCGTAACAATAGACCACAAGATTTCATATTTCAATACATATCCCATACATAGAGATAAAAATCATTCATATGGTGAACACCTGGTAACCGACATTAACAAGATGCATATATAAGAATATCCCCATCATTCCGGGACACCCTTTGGATATGATATAAATTTCGAAGTACTAAATCATCCGGTACTTTGGATGGGGTTTGTTAGGCCCAATAGATCTATCTTTAGGATTCGCATCAATTAGGGTGTCTGTTCCTCAATTCTTAGATTACCAGACTTAATAAAAAGGGGCATATTCGATTTCGATAATTCAACCATAGAATGTAGTTTCACGTACTTGTGTCTATTTTGTAAATCATTTATAAAACCTGCATGTATTCTCATCCCAAAAATATTAGATTTTAAAAGTGGGACTATAACTCACTTTCACAGATTTTTACTTCGTCGGGAAGTAAGACTTGGCCACTGGTTGATTCACAAACCTATAACAATATATACATATATATCAAAGTATGTTCAAAATATATTTACAACACTTTTAATATATTTTGATGTTTTAAGTTTATTAAGTCAGCTGTCCTCGTTAGTAACCTACAACTAGTTGTCCACAGTTAGATGTACAGAAATAAATCGATAAATATTATCTTGAATCAATCCACGACCCAGTGTATACGTATCTCAGTATTGATCACAACTCAAACTATATATATTTTGGAATCAACCTCAACCCTGTATAGCTAACTCCAACATTCACATATAGAGTGTCTATGGTTGTTCCGAAATATATATAGATGTGTCGACATGATAGGTCGAAACATTGTATACGTGTCTATGGTATCTCAAGATTACATAATATACAATACAAGTTGATTAAGTTATGGTTGGAATAGATTTGTTACCAATTTTCACGTAGCTAAAATGAGAAAAATTATCCAATCTTGTTTTACCCATAACTTCTTCATTTTAAATCCGTTTTGAGTGAATCAAATTGCTATGGTTTCATATTGAACTCTATTTTATGAATCTAAACAGAAAATGTATAGGTTTATAGTCGAAAAATAAGTTACAAGTCGTTTTTGTAAAGGTAGTCATTTCAGTCGAAAGAACGACGTCTAGATGACCATTTTAGAAAACATACTTCCACTTTGAGTTTAACCATAATTTTTAGATATAGTTTCATGTTCATAATAAAAATCATTTTCTCAGAATAACAACTTTTAAATCAAAGTTTATCATAGTTTTTAATTAACTAACCCAAAACAGCCTGCAGTGTTACTACGACGGCGTAAATCCGGTTTTACGGTGTTTTTCGTGTTTCCAGGATTTAAATCATTAAGTTAGCATATCATATAGATATAGAACATGTGTTTAGTTGATTTTAAAAGTCAAGTTAGAAGGATTAACTTTTGTTTGCGAACAAGTTTAGAATTAACTAAACTATGTTCTAGTGATTACAAGTTTAAACCTTCGAATAAGATAGCTTTATATGTATGAATCAAATGATGTTATGAACATCATTACTATCTTAAGTTCCTTGGATAAACCTACTGGAAAAGAGAAAAATGGATCTAGCTTCAACGGATCCTTGGATGGCTCGAAGTTCTTGAAGCAGAATCATGACACGAAAACAAGTTCAAGTAAGATCATCATCACTTGAAATAAGATTGTTATAGTTATAGAAATTGAATTAAAGTTTGAATACGATTATTACCTTGTATTAGAAAGATAACCTACTGTAAGTAACAAAGGTTTCTTGATCTTGGATGATTACTTGGAATGGATTTAGAAAACTTGGAAGTAAACTTGCAATCTTGAAAGTATTCTTGATTTTATGAAACTAGAACTTTTGGAATTTATGAAGAACACTTAGAACTTGAAGATAGAACTTGAGAGAGATCAATTAGATGAAGAAAATTGAAGAATAAAAGTGTTTGTAGGTGTTTTTGGTCGTTGGTGTATGGATTAGATATAAAGGATATGTAATTTTGTTTTCATGTAAATAAGTCATGAATGATTACTCATATTTTTGTAATTTTATGAGATATTTCATACTAGTTGCCAAATGATGGTTCCCACATGTGTTAGGTGACTCACATGGGCTGCTAAGAGCTGATCATTGGAGTGTATATACCAATAGTACATACATCTAAAAGCTGTGTATTGTACGAGTACGAATACGGGTGCATAGGAGTAAAATTGTTGATGAAACTGAACGAGGATGTAATTGTAAGCATTTTTGTTAAGTAGAAGTATTTTGATAAGTGTATTGAAGTCTTTCAAAAGTGTATAAATACATATTAAAACACTACATGTATATACATTTTAACTGAGTCGTTAAGTCATCGTTAGTCGTTACATGTAAGTGTTGTTTTGAAACCTTTAGGTTAACGATCTTGTTAAATGTTGTTAACCCAATGTTTATAATATCAAATGAGATTTTAAATTATTATATTATCATGATATTATCATGTATGAATATCTCTTAATATGATATATATACATTAAATGTCTTTACAACGATAATCGTTACATATATGTCTCGTTTAAAAATCATTAAGTTAGTAGTCTTGTTTTTACATATGTAGTTCATTGTTAATATACTTAATGATATGTTTACTTATCATAGTATCATGTTAACTATATATATATCCATATATATGTCATCATATAGTTTTTACAAGTTTTAACGTTCGTGAATCACCGGTCAACTTGGGTGGTCAATTGTCTATATGAAACATATTTCAATTAATCAAGTCTTAACAAGTTTGATTGCTTAACATGTTGGAAACATTTAATCATGTAAATATCAATCTCAATTAATATATACAAACATGGAAAAGTTCGGGTCACTACAGTGCCTACCCGTTAAATAAATTTCGTCCCGAAATTTTAAGCTGTTGAAGGTGTTGACGAATATTCTGGAAATAGATGCGGGTATTTCTTCTTCATCTGATCTTCACGCTCCCAGGTGAACTCGGGTCCTCTACGAGCATTCCATCGAACCTTAACAATTGGTATCTTGTTTTGCTTAAGTCTTTTAACCTCACGATCCATTATTTCGACGGGTTCTTCGATGAATTGGAGTTTTTCGTTGATTTGGATTTCATCTAACGGAATAGTGAGATCTTCTTTAGCAAAACATTTCTTCAAATTCGAGACGTGGAAAGTGTTATGTACAGCCGCGAGTTGTTGAGGTAGCTCCAGTTGGTAAGCTAATGGTCCGACACGATCTATAATCTTGAATGGTCCAATGTACCTTGGATTTAGTTTCCCCCGTTTACCAAATTAAACAACACCTTTCCAAGGTGAAACCTTAAGCATGACCATTTCTCCAATTTCAAACTCTATATCTTTTCTTTTACTGTCCGTGTAGCTCTTTTGTCAACTCTGGGCGGTTTTCAATCTTTGTTGAATTTGGATGATTTTCTCGGTAGTTTCTTGTATTATCTCCGGACCCGTAATCTGTCTATCCCCCACTTCACTCCAACAAATCAGAGACCTACACTTTCTACCATAAAGTGCTTCAAACGGCGCCATCTCAATGCTTGAATGGTAGCTGTTGTTGTAGGAAAATTCTGCTAACGGTAGATGTCGATCTCAACTGTTTTCGAAATCAATAACACATGCTCGTAGCATGTCTTCAAGCGTTTGTATCGTCCTTTCGCTCTGCCCATCAGTTTGTGGATGATAGGCAGTACTCATGTCTAGACGAGTTCCCAATGCTTGCTGTAATATCTGCCAGAATCTTGAAATAAATCTACCATCCCTATCAGAGATAATAGAGATTGGTATTCCATGTCTGGAGATGACTTCCTTCAAATACAGTCGTGCTAACTTCTCCATCTTGTCATCTTCTCTTATTGGCAGGAAGTGTGCTGACTTGGTGAGACGATCAACTGTTACCCAAATAGTATCATAACCACTTGCAGTCCTTAGCAATTTAGTAATGAAATCCATGGTAATGTTTTCCCATTTCCATTCCGGGATTTCAGGTTGTTGTAGTAGACCTGATGGTTTCTGATGCTCAGCTTTGACCTTAGAACACGTTAAACATTCTCCTACGTATTTAGCAATATCGGCTTTCATACCCGGCCACCAAAAATGTTTCTTGAGATCCTTGTACATCTTCCCCATTCCAGGATGTATTGAGTATCTGGTTTTATGAGCTTCTCTAAGTACCATTTCTCTCATATCTCCAAATTTTGGTACCCAAATCCTTTCAGCCCTATACCGGGTTCCGTCTTCCCGAATATTAAGATGCTTCTGCGATCCTTTGGGTATTTCATCCTTTAAATTTCTCTCTTTTAAAACTCCTTGTTGCGCCTCCTTTATTTGAGTAGTAAGGTTATTATGAATCATTGTATTCATAGATTTTACTCGAATGGGTTCTCTGTCCTTCCTGCTCAAGGCATCGGCTACCACATTTGCCTTCCCCGGGTGGTAACGAATCTCAAAGTCCTAATCATTCAACAATTCAATCCACCTACGCTGCCTCATATTCAGTTGTTTCTGATTAAATATGTGTTGAAGACTTTTGTGGTCGGTATATATAATACTTTTGATCCCATATAAGTAGTGCCTCCAAGTCTTTAATGCAAAAACAACCGCGCCTAATTCCAAATCATGCGTCATATAATTTTGCTCGTGAATCTTCAATTGTCTAGACGCATAAGCAATCACCTTCGTCCGTTGCATTAATACACAACCGAGACCTTGCTTTGATGCGTCACAATAAATCACAAAATCATCATTCCCTTCAGGCAATGACAATATAGGTGTCGTAGTTAGCTTTTTCTTCAATAACTGAAACGCTTTCTCTTGTTCATCATTCCATTCAAATTTCTTCCCTTTATGCGTTAATGCAGTCAAGGGTTTTGCTATTCTGGAAAAGTCTTGGATGAACCTTCTGTAGTAACCAGCTAGTCCTAAAAACTGGCGTATGTGTTTCGGAGTTTTTGGGGTTTCCCACTTTTCAACAGTTTCTATCTTTGCCGGATCCACCTTAATACCTTCTTTGTTCACTATGTGACCGAGGAATTGAACTTCTTCCAACCAAAATGCACACTTTGAAAACTTAGCATACAATTCTTCCTTCCTCAATACCTCTAACACCTTTCTCAAATGTTCACCGTGTTCTTGGTCATTCTTTGAGTAAATAAGTATGTCATCAATGAACACAATGACAAACTTGTCAAGGTATGGTCCACACACTCGGTTCATAAGGTCCATGAACACAGCTGGTGCATTAGTTAAACCAAACGGCATGACCATAAACTCGTAATGACCGTAACGTGTTCTGAAAGCAGTCTTTGGAATATCATCTTCTTTCACCCGCATTTGATGATACCTGGAACGTAAGTCAATCTTTGAATAAACAGATGAGCCTTGTAGTTGATCAAATAAGTCGTCGATTCTCGGTAGTGGGTAGCGGTTCTTGATGGTAAGTTTGTTCAACTCTCGGTAGTCGATACACAACCTGAATGTACCATCTTTCTTCTTGACAAACAAAACAGGAGCTCCCCACGGTGATGTGCTTGGTCGAATGAAACCACGCTCTAAAAGTTCTTGTAATTGGCTTTGCAGTTCTTTCATCTCGCTGGGTGCGAGTCTGTAAGGAGCACGAGCTATTGGTGCAGCTCCTGGTACAAGATCTATTTGAAATTCAACGGATCGATGTGGGGGTAATCCCGATAATTCTTTCAGAAATACATCGGGAAATTCTTTTACGACGGGAACATCATTGATGCTCTTTTCTTCAGTTTGTACTTTCTCGAAGTGTGCTAGAACAGCATAGCAACCTTTTCTTATTAGTTTTTGTGCCTTCAAATTACTAATAAGATGTAGCTTCGTGTTGCCCTTTTCTCCGTACACCATTAAGGGTTTTCCTTGTTCTCGTATAATGCGAATTGCATTTTTGTAACAAACGATCTCTGCTTTCACTTCTTTCAACCAGTCCATATCGATTATCACATCAAAACTCCCTAACTCTACTGGTATCAAATCAATCTTAAATGTTTCGCTAACCAGTTTAATTTTTCGATTCCGACTATCCAAAGGCGTCAATGGACAACTTAATTTAGCACAAAAATCTCTACTCATATAGCTTCTATCCGCACCCGAATCAAATAAAACGTAAGAAGAATTATTGTCAATAAGAAACGTACCCGTAACAAGCTCCGAGTCTTCCTGCGCCTCTGCCGCATTAATATTGAAAACTCTTCCGCGGCCTTGTCCATTCGTGTTCTCCTGGTTCGGGCAATTTCTAATAATGTGGCCCAGTTTTCCACATTTATAACAAACTACATTGGCATAACTTGCTCCGACACTACTTGCTCCGCCATTACTTGTTCCGACACCATTTGTTCCTTTCGTTCTATTAACCCCTGGTCCGTAGACCTCACACTTCGCTGCGCTATGACCATTTCTTTTACACTTGTTGCAGAATTTGGTGCAGAACCCCGAGTGATACTTTTCACACCTTTGGCATAGCTGCTTCTAATTGTTGTTGTTGCGATTGTTATTGTTGTTGGGACGATTGTTGTAGTTGCAGTTGCTGCTGCTGCTGTTGTTGTTGTTGTTGTTGTTGTTGTTGTTGTTGTTGTTGTTGTTGTTGTTGTTGTTTTTGTTGTTGTTGTTGTTGTTGTTGTTGTTGTTGTTGTTGTTGTTGTTGTTGTTGTTGTTGTTGTTGTTGTTGTTGTTGTTGTTGTTGTTGTTGTTGTTGTTGTTGTTGTTGTTGTTGTTGTTGTTGTTGTTGTTGTTGTTGTTAGGCCGTTTGTTGTAGTTGCGATTGATGTTGCGATTGTTGGGATAATTGTTGCGAATATTATTGTAATTGCTGTTGTTGTTGTATTGGTGATTCTTATCACCGTTTTCCTCCCACTTTCTTTTGACTTGCTTCACATTGGCCTCTTCAGCCGTCTGTTCTTTAATTCTTTCCTCAATCTGGTTCACTAGTTTGTGAGCCATTCTACATGCCTGTTGTATGGAGGCGGGCTCGTGTGAACTTATATCTTCTTGGATTCTTTCCGGTAATCCTTTCACAAACGCGTCGATCTTCTCTTCCTCATCTTCGAACGCTCCCGGACACAATAGGCACAATTCTGTAAATCGTCTTTCGTACGTGGTAATATCAAATCCTTGGGTTCGTAACCCTCTAAGTTCTGTCTTGAGCTTATTGACCTCGGTTCTGGGACGGTACTTCTCATTCATCAAGTGCTTGAATGCTGACCATGGTAGTGCGTACGCATCGTCTTGTCCCACTTGCTCCAGATAGGTATTCCACCATGTTAACGCAGAACCTGTGAAGGTATGCGTAGCGTACTTCACTTTGTCCTCTTCAGTACACTTACTTATGGCAAATACCGATTCGACCTTCTCGGTCCACCGTTTCAATCCGATCGGTCCTTCGGTTCCATCAAATTCCAAAGGTTTGCAGGCAGTGAATTCTTTGTAGGTGCATCCTACACGATTTTCTATACTGCTAGATCCAAGGTTATTGTTGGTATGTAGCGCAGCCTGTACTGCGGCTATGTTTGAAGCTAGAAAAGTACGGAATTCCTCTTCATTTATATTCACGGTGTGTCGAGTAGTCGGTGCCATTTCCTTCAAAATAGTCAAATGGAACAAGTTAATCATACAGAATATTAAGAGTAGTTAATAGTATTTCGTAGCATAATATGAACTCATTTATAAAAGCTTTTTCTTCATATTAGCGTTTTATAAGTTTAAATTCGGGTAGTACCTACCCGTTAAGTTCATACTTAGTAGCTAATATACAATTCAACTACTACAATTCTATATGAAAAACTGATTATAATAATATTTCCGTTCAAACTTTTACACAATATTTTACAAACTTACAATACCTCTTGTTTTACATAAAGCATGAAATATAGCACACAATAAATTTGATACAAGATGGTTGTTAAGATAATTCTAGCTAGTACACAAGTTGTTCAGCAAAGGCAATAAAGACACGTAATTCATACGTCCAGAAACAAGTCATGCATTCTGGTTTTACTAGGATTACTTCCCATCCTTGGTCTTGTGGAACATAACCGTTATGGCCGTTGATAAGACAGCGTGTTGTAACGTCGTCAAAGGGACGAGGGTTACGTAATGTCCAACAGTCCCGTAACAATCTAAAAACCTCATTTCTTACCCCAATTACTGACTCCGTCACTTGTGGGAACGTTTTGTTTAATAGTTGTAGCCCGATGTTCTTGTTCTCACTTTGGTGAGAAGCGAACATTACTAATCCGTAAGCATAACATGCTTCTTTATGTTGCATGTTAGCCGCTTTTTCTAAATCACGGAGTCCAATATTCGGATATATTGAGTCAAAATAATTTCTTAACCCATTGCGTAAAATAGCATTTGGGTTCCCCGCAATATATGCGTCAAAGTAAACACATCGTAACTTATGGATTTCCCAATGTGATATCCCCCATCTTTCGAACGAAAGCCTTTTATAAACCAAGGCATTCTTGGAACGTTCTTCGAATGTCTTACAAACTGATCTCGCCTTAAATAGTTGTGCCGAAGAATTCTGACCGACTCTAGACAAGATTTCATCAATCATGTCTCCGGGTAGGTCTCTTAAAATATTGGGTTGTCTATCCATTTTGTGTTTTTATACTGTAAAATAGACAAGAGTTAGATTCATAAAAAAAAATACTTATTAATACAAGCAATTTTTACATATATCATAAAGCATAAGCACACTATATTACACATATTACACCACACGAATACAACTATCTTATTCCGACTCGCTCGTTTCTTCTTCTTCGGTTTTGGTTCGTTTTGCCAAGTTTCTAGGGATATATGATGTTCCCCTAATACTAGCTGTCGTTTTCCACATTGGCTTAGAAAAACCTGGTGGTTTAGAGGTTCCCGGGTCATTGTTACAACTTAAGGACTTCGGGGGTTGACGATACATATAAAGTTCATCGGGGTTGGAATTAGATTTCTCTATTTTTATGCTCTTTCCCTTATTATTTTCTTTTGCCTTTTTAAATTCAGTTGGGGTAATTTCTATAACATCATCGGAATTCTCGACGGAATCCGATTCATCGGAGAATTGGTAATCCTCCCAATATTTTGCTTCCTTGGCGGAAACACCATTGACCATAATTAACCTTGGTCGGTTGGTTGAGGATTTTCTTTTACTTAACCGTTTTATTATTTCCCCCACCGGTTCTATTTCTTCATCCTGTTCCGATTCTTCTTCCGGTTCCGATTCTTCTTCCGGTTCCGACTCTTCTTCCGGTTCCTCTTCGGGAACTTGTGAATCAGTCCACGAATCATTCCAATTTACATTTGACTCTTCATTATTATTAGGTGAGTCAATGGGACTTGTTCTAGAGGTAGACATCTATCACATAATATCAAACGCGTTAAGAGATTAATATATCACATAATATTCACATGTTAAAAATATATAGTTTCCAACAAAATTTGTTAAGCAATCATTTTTCGAGTAAACACGGTCGAAGTCCAGACTCACTAGTGCATCCTAACAAACTCGATAAGACACACTAATGCAAAATTCTGGTTCTCTAAGACCAACGCTCGGATACCAACTGAAATGTCCCGTTCTTATTGATTAAAAACGTTCCATATTAATCGATTTCGTTGCGAGGTTTTGACCTCTATATGAGACGTTTTTCAAAGACTGCATTCATTTTAAAACAAACCATAACCTTTATTTCATAAATAAAGATTTAAAAAGCTTTACGTAGATTATCAAATAATGATAATCTAAAATATCCTGTTTACACACGACCATTACATAATGGTTTACAATACAAATATGTTACATCGAAATCAGTTTCTTGAATGCAGTTTTTACACAATATCATACAAACATGGACTCCAAATCTTGTCCTTATTTTAGTATGCAACAGCGGAAGCTCTTAGTATTCACCTGAGAATAAACATGCTTTAAACGTCAACAAAAATGTTGGTGAGTTATAGGTTTAACCTATATATATCAAATCGTAACAATAGACCACAAGATTTCATATTTCAATACACATCCCATACATAGAGATAAAAATCATTCATATGGTGAACACCTAGTAACCGACATTAACAAGATGCATATATAAGAATATCCCCATCATTCCGGGACACCCTTCGGATATGATATAAATTTCGAAGTACTAAAGTATCCGGTACTTTGGATGGGGTTTGTTAGGCCAAATAGATCTATCTTTAGGATTCGCGTCAATTAGGGTGTCTGTTCCCCAATTCTTAGATTACCAGACTTAATAAAAAGGGGCATATTCGATTTCGATAATTCAACCATAGAATGTAGTTTCACGTACTTGTGTCTATTTTGTAAATCATTTATAAAACCTGCATGTATTCTCATCCCAAAAATATTAGATTTTAAAAGTGGGACTATAACTCACTTTCACAGATTTTTACTTCGTCGGGAAGTAAGACTTGGCCACTGGTTGATTCACGAACCTATAACAATATATACATATATATCAAAGTATGTTCAAAATATATTTACAACACTTTTAATATATTTTGATGTTTTAAGTTTATTAAGTCAGCTGTCCTCGTTAGTAACCTACAACTAGTTGTCCACAGTTAGATGTACAGAAATAAATCGATAAATATTATCTTGAATCAATCCACGACCTAGTGTATACGTATCTCAGTATTGATCACAACTCAAACTATATATATTTTGGAATCAACCTCAACCCTGTATAGCTAACTCCAACATTCACATATAGAGTGTCTATGGTTGTTCCGAAATATATATAGATGTGTCGACATAATAGGTCGAAACATTGTATACGTGTCTATGGTATCTCAAGATTACATAATATACAATACAAGTTGATTAAGTTATGGTTGGAATAGATTTGTTACCAATTTTCACGTAGCTAAAATGAGAAAAATTATCCAATCTTGTTTTACCCATAACTTCTTCATTTTAAATCCGTTTTGAGTGAATCAAATTGCTATGGTTTCATATTGAACTCTATTTTATGAATCTAAACATAAAAAGTATAGGTTTATAGTCGGAAAAATAAGTTACAAGTCGTTTTTGTAAAGGTAGTCATTTCAGTCGAAAGAACGACGTCTAAATGACCATTTTAGAAAACATACTTCCACTTTGAGTTTAACCATAATTTTTGGATATAGTTTCATGTTCATAATAAAAATCATTTTCTCAGAATAACAACTTTTAAATCAAAGTTTATCATAGTTTTTAATTAACTAACCCAAAACAGCTCGCGGTGTTACTACGACGGTGTAAATCCGGTTTTACGGTGTTTTTCGTGTTTACAGGTTTTAAATTATTAAGTTAGCATATCATATAGATATAGAACATGTGTTTAGTTGATTTTAAAAGTCAAGTTAGAAGGATTAACTTTTGTTTGCGAACAAGTTTAGAATTAACTAAACTATGTTCCAGTGATTACAAGTTTAAACCTTCGACTAAGATAGCTTTATATGTATGAATCGAATGATGTTATGAACATCATTACTACCTTAAGTTCCTTGGATAAACCTACTGGAAAAGAGAAAAATGGATCTAGCTTCAACGGATCCTTGGATGGCTCGAAGTTCTTGAAGCAGAATCATGACACGAAAACAAGTTCAAGTAAGATCATCATCACTTGAAATAAGATTGTTATAGTTATAGAAATTGAATTAAAGTTTGAATATGATTATTACCTTGTATTAGAAAGATAACCTACTATAAGTAACAAAGGTTTCTTGATCTTGGATGATTACTTGGAATGGATTTAGAAAACTTGGAAGTAAACTTGTAATCTTGGAAGTATTCTTGATTTTATGAAACTAGAACTTTTGGAATTTATGAAGAACACTTAGAACTTGAAGATATAACTTGAGAGAGATCAATTAGATGAATAAAATTGAAGAATGAAAGTGTTTGTAGGTGTTTTTGGTCGTTGGTGTATGGATTAGATATAAAGGATATGTAATTTTGTTTTCATGTAAATAAGTCATGAATGATTACTCATATTTTTGTAATTTTATGAGATATTTCATGCTAGTTGCCAAATGATGGTTCCCACATGTGTTAGGTGACTCACATGGGCTGCTAAGAGCTGATCATTGGAGTGTATATACCAATAGTACATACATCTAAAAGCTGTGTATTGTATGAGTACGAATACGGGTGCATACGAGTAAAATTGTTGATGAAACTGAACGAGGATGTAATTGTAAGCATTTTTGTTAAGTAGAAGTATTTTGATAAGTGTATTAAAGTCTTTCAAAAGTGTATAAATACATATTAAAACACTACATGTATATACATTTTAACTGAGTCGTTAAGTCATCGTTAGTCGTTACATGTAAGTGTTGTTTTGAAACCTTTAGGTTAACGATCTTGTTAAATGTTGTTAACCCAATGTTTATAATATCAAATGAGATTTTAAATTATTATATTATCATGATATTATCATGTATGAATATCTCTTAATATGATATATATACATTAAATGTCTTTACAACGATAATCGTTACATATATGTCTCGTTTAAAAATCATTAAGTTAGTAGTCTTGTTTTTACATATGTAGTTCATTGTTAATATACTTAATGATATGTTTAATTATCATAGTATCATGTTAACTATATATATATATCCATATATATGTCATCATATAGTTTTTACAAGTTTTAACGTTCGTGAATCACCGGTCAACTTGGGTGGTCAATTGTCTATATGAAACATATTTCAATTAATCAAGTCTTAACAAGTTTGATTGCTTAACATGTTGGAAACATTTAATCATGTAAATATCAATCTCAATTAATATATATAAACATGGAAAAGTTCGGGTCACTACATATGAGGCAGCGTAGGTGGATTGAATTGTTGAATGATTACGACTTTGAGATTCATTACCACCCGGGGAAGGCAAATGTGGTAGCCGACGCCTTGAGCAAAAAGGACAGAGAACCCATTCGAGTAAAATCTATGAATATAATGATTCACACTAACCTTACTACTCAAATAAAGGAGGCGCAACAAGGAGTTTTAAAAGAGGGAAATTTAAAGGATGAAATACCCAAAGGATCGGAGAAGCATCTTAATATTCGGGAAAACGGAACCCGGTATAGGGCTGAAAGAATTTGGGTACCAAAATTTGGAGATATGAGAGAAATGGTACTTAGAGAAGCTCATAAAACCAGATACTCAATACATCCTGGAACGGGAAAGATGTACAAGGATCTTAAGAAATATTTTTGGTGGCCAGGTATGAAAGCCGATATTGCTAAATATGTAGGAGAATGTTTGACGTGTTCTAAGGTCAAAGCTGAACATCAGAAACCATCAGGTCTACTACAACACCTGAAATCCCGGAATGGAAATGGGAAAACATTACCATGGATTTCATTACTAAATTGCCAAGGACTGCAAGTGGTTTTGATACTATTTGTGTAATAGTTGATCGTCTCACCAAATCGCACACTTCCTGCCAATAAGAGAAGATGACAAGATGGAGAAGTTAGCACGACTGTATTTGAAGGAAGTCGTCTCCAGACATGGAATACCAATCTCTATTATCTCTGATAGGGATGGCAGATTTATTTCAAGATTCTGGCAGACATTACAGCAAGCATTAGGAACTTGTCTAGACATGAGTACTGCCTATCATCCACAAACTGATGGGCAGAGCGAAAGGACGATACAAACGCTTGAAGACATGCTACGAGCATGTGTTGTTGATTTCGGAAACAGTTGGGATCGACATCTACCGTTAGCAGAATTTTCCTACAACAACAGCTACCATTCAAGCATTGAGATGGCGCCGTTTGAAGCACTTTATGGTAGAAAGTGCAGGTCTCTAATTTGTTGGAGTGAAGTGGGGGATAGACAGATTACGGGTCCGGAGATTATACAAGAAACTACCGAGAAGATCATCCAAATTCAACAACGGTTGAAAACCGCCCAAAGTCGACAAAAGAGCTACGCTGACATTAAAAGAAAAGATATAGAATTTGAAATTGGAGAGATGGTCATGCTTAAAGTTGCACCTTGGAAAGGCGTTGTTCAATTTGGTAAACGAGGGAAATTAAATCCAAGGTATATTGGACCATTCAAGATTATTGATCGTGTCGGACCAGTAGCTTACCGACTTGAGTTACCTCAACAACTCGCGGCTGTACATAACACTTTCCACGTCTCGAATTTGAAGAAATGTTTTGCTAAAGAAGATCTCACTATTCCGTTAGATGAAATCCAAATCAACAAAAAACTTCAATTCATCGAAGAACCCGTCGAAATAATGGATCGTGAGGTTAAAAGACTTAAGCAAAACAAGATACCAATTGTTAAGGTTCGATGGAATGCTCGTAGAGGACCCGAGTTCACCTGGGAGCGTGAAGATCAGATGAAGGAGAAATACCCGCATCTATTTCCAGAAGATTCGTCAACACCTTCAACAGCTTAAAATTTCGGGACGAAATTAATTTAACGGGTAGGTACTGTAGTGACCCGAACTTTTCCATGTTTATATATATTAATTGAGATTGATATTTACATGATTAAATGTTTCCAACATGTTAAGCAATCAAACTTTTTAAGACTTGATTAATTGAAATATGTTTCATATAGACAATTGACCACCCAAGTTGACCGGTGATTCACGAACGTTAAAACTTGTAAAAACTATATGATGACATATATATGGATATATATATAGTTAACATGATACTATGATAAGTAAACATATCATTAAGTATATTAACAATGAACTACATATGTAAAAACAAGACTACTAACTTAATGATTTTTAAACGAGACATATATGTAACGATTATCGTTGTAAAGACATTTAATGTATATATATCATATTAACAGATATTCATACATGATAATATCTTGATAATATAATAATTTAAAATCTCATTTGATATTATAAACATTGGGTTAACAACATTTAACAAGATCGTTAACCTAAAGGTTTCAAAACAACACTTACATGTAACGACTAACGATGACTTAACGACTCAGTTAAAATGTATATACATGTAGTGTTTTAATATGTATTTATACACTTTTGAAAAACTTCAATACACTTATCAAAATACTTCTAGTTAACAAAAATGCTTACAATTACATCCTCGTTCAGTTTCATCAACAATTCTACTCGTATGCACCCGTATTCGTACTCGTACAATACACAGCTTTTAGATGTATGTACTATTGGTATATACACTCCGATGATCAGCTCTTAGCAGCCCATGTGAGTCACCTAACACATGTGGGAACCATCATTTGGCAACTAGCATGAAATATCTCATAAAATTACAAAAATATGAGTAATCATTCATGAATTATTTACATGAAAACAAAATTACATATCCTTTATATCTAATCCATACACCAACGACCAAAAATACCTACAAACACTTTCATTCTTCAATTTTCTTCATCTAATTGATCTCTCTCAAGTTCTAACTTCAAGTTCTAAGTGTTCTTCATAAATTCTACAAGTTCTAGTTACATAAAATCAAGAATACTTTCAAGTTTGCTAGCTCACTTCCAATCTTGTAAGGTGATCATCCAACCTCAAGAAATCTTTGTTTCTTACAGTAGGTTATCATTCTAATACAAGGTAATAATCATATTCAAACTTTGGTTTAATTTCTATAACTATAACAATCTTATTTCAAGTGATGATCTTACTTGAACTTGTTTTCGTGTCATGATTCTGCTTCAAGAACTTCGAGCCATCCAAGGATCCGTTGAAGCTAGATCTATTTTTCTCTTTTCCAGTAGGTTTATCCAAGGAACTTAAGGTAGTAATGATGTTCATAGCATCATTCGATTCATACATATAAAGCTATCTTATTCGAAGGTTTAAACTTGTAATCACTAGAACATAGTTCAGTTAATTCTAAACTTGTTCGCAAATAAAAGTTAATCCTTCTAACTTGACTTTTAAAATCAACTAAATACATGTTCTATATCTATATGATATGCTAACTTAATGATTTAAAACCTGGAAACACGAAAAACACCGTAAAACCGGATTTACGCCGTCGTAGTAACACCGCGAGCTGTTTTGGGTTAGTTAATTAAAAACTATGATAAACTTTGATTTAAAATTTGTTATTCTGAGAAAATGATTTTTATTATGAACATGAAACTATATCCAAAAATTATGGTTAAACTCAAAGTGGAAGTATGTTTTCTAAAATGGTCATCTAGACGTCGTTTTTTCGACTGAAATGACTACCTTTACAAAAACGACTTGTAACTTATTTTTCCGACTATAAACCTATAATTTCTCTGTTTAGATTCATAAAATAGAGTTCAATATGAAACCATATCAATTTGATTCACTCAAAACGGATTTAAAATGAAGAAGTTATGGGTAAAACAAGATTGGATAATTTTTCTCATTTTAGCTACGTGAAAATTGGTAACAAATCTATTCCAACCATAACTTAATCAACTTGTATTGTATATTATGTAATCTTTAGATACCATAGACACGTATACAATGTTTCGACCTATCATGTCGACACATCTATATATATTTCGGAACAACCATAGACACTCTATATGTGAATGTTGGAGTTAGCTATACAGGGTTGAGGTTGATTCCAAAATATATATAGTTTGAGTTGTGATCAATACTGAGATACGTATACACTGGGTCGTGGATTGATTCAAGATAATATTTATCGATTTATTTCTGTACATCTAACTGTGGACAACTAGTTGTAGGTTACTAACGAGGACAGCTGACTTAATAAACTTAAAACATCAAAATATATTAAAAGTGTTGTAAATCTATTTTGAACATACTTTGATATATATGTATATAATGTTATAGGTTCGTGAATCAACCAGTGGCCAAGTCTTACTTCCCGACGAAGTAAAAATCTGTGAAAGTGAGTTATAGTCCCACTTTTAAAATCTAATATTTTTGGGATGAGAATACATGCAGGTTTTATAAATGATTTACAAAATAGACACAAGTACGTGAAACTACATTCTATGGTTGAATTATCGAAATCGAATATGCCCCTTTTTATTAAGTCTGGTAATCTAAGAATTAGGGAACAGACACCCTAATTGACGCGAATCCTAAAGATAGATCTATTGGGCCTAACAAACCCCATCCAAAGTACCGGATGCTTTAGTACTTCGAAATTTATATCATATCCGAAGGGTGTCCCAGAATGATGGGGATATTCTTATATATGCATCTTGTTAATGTCGGTTACCAGGTGTTCACCATATGAATGATTTTTATCTCTATGTATGGGATGTGTATTGAAATATGAAATCTTGTGGTCTATTATTATGATTTGATATATATAGGTTAAACCTATAACTCACCAACATTTTTGTTGACGTTTTAAGCATGTTTATTCTCAGGTGATTATTAAGAGCTTCCGCTGTCGCATACTTAAATAAGGACGAGATTTGGAGTCCATGCTTGTATGATATTGTGTAAAAACTGCATTCAAGAAACTTATTTTGTTGTAACATATTTGTATTGTAAACCATTATGTAATGGTTGTGTGTAAACAGGATATTTTAGATTATCATTATTTGATAATCTACGTAAAGCTTTTTAAAACCTTTATCTATGAAATAAAGGTTATGGTTTGTTTTAAAAATGAATGCAGTCTTTGAAAAACGTCTCATATAGATGTCAAAACCTCGCAACGAAATCAATTAATATGGAACGTTTTTAATCAATAAGAACGGGACATTTCATAACTAGCATGAATACTTGAAATGGGTTAGTTAACTCTTTGATTTTGGATGATGAAATGTGTTTAGATGTTAATGTTTGTGTGTTCAAAGTGTTAGTTACTTCATATGCTTCGATTTGGCATGTTGGATGACATGAAAACCTTACATTAACACGATTATCGGTTTTGTGATTCTTGGTTAGGGTTTGATAGATTTTAAAACGAACTTTTGATGCATTAAATGCTTTACAATGTTGTTGGTAAGTGTTTAGTTGTATTGTATGCATAATTACCTACGAAATGGCATATTATATGTGTGTAATAAGTTCCCGAATTATGAAATGCGTTTTACGAACTTGAAACTTTGATAATGAACTTTTAACGATCATTCGACGAGGATTTTGTTACTGTAAATGATGAACTTGATTGATGATATGTGCTTAGTTTTATTCCTTGTCAAAATACTTTTCCAACGATAAAAGATACGTGTTTTGAGTATTTTCGGTTCATAAGTTGTGTTTGAAATGAGTTTGGTTCGAGACTTGTCAAATTTTCAGCATCAGAAATCTGTAGTTCATTTGGACGACGTCCCAATCTTGGACGCCATTACATCCTTCACTGCTGGACGCTGTCCAGCCATTCTGGACGCCGTCCATATTAACTGCAAAAGGTTGTCCAACTTTGTAAATTTTCGTTTAATTCTAACTATGCTACGCACCTCCGATTAACGTGAAACTTAGCCAACATGTTTATATATGATTACTAATTGAAAAAAAATTGTCGGATACCCAACCCGACCCCATTAACTTGACTTTTAGTCAAACTTAACCAAATACTTATGCAATCGTTCTAACATGCTTTTATACTTGATTCTTGCATGAAACTTGACAACGTGATTCACATGCTATATTAATCGAGTCGTAACGAGCTATAGGACTAATTGAACACATTTCGCCCGACCTTGTGTCGTAACGGGTAATTGATACGACTTATTTGTTTAGGTCAAGGCTAAGCAACTTTCACTTGCACAACATTTAATTTCAAGTACTTTGGCATGCAACTACGGTGAGATCATAGTCCCATTTTTTCAACAACTTTTATACTTTTAAAACATGAAATGAGAAACATATACGGTTTATACTTTTATACTTTGAACACAAATACGAAAGCAAAGATACATACGAGTTAGAACAAAAATCCTCAAGTCCAATTATCATTAGTTACACTTGTAGGGTGTAAGACGAAATGACCCGTTCATATACATTATAAACGATTCACAATAGTTGATTACATCGCGAGGTATTTGACCTCTATATGATACAATTTACAAACATTGCATTCGTTTTTAAAAGACAAACTTTCTTTTCAACGAAAGTTGACGGCATGCATACCATTTCATAATACATCCAACTATAATTGACTTAATAATAATCTTGATGAACTCAACGACTCGAATGCAACGTCTTTCGAAATATGTCATGAATGACTCCAAGTAATATCTCTAAAATAAGCAAATGCACAGCGGAAGCTTTCTTTCATACCTGAGAATAAACATGCTTTCAAGTGTCAACCAAAAGGTTGGTGAGTTCATTAGTTTATTATAATCGTTCATTTTCATCATTTTAATAGACCACAAGAATTTCATTTCCATTTCTCATAAAAATGCGTCCCATGCATAGAGACAAAAAATAATCATTCATATGGTGAACACCTGGTAACCGACATTAACAAGATGCATATAAGAATATCCCCTATCATTTCGGGAAATCCTTCGGACATGATATAAAACGAATTCGAAGTACTAAAGCATCCGGTACTTTGGATGGGGTTCGTTAGGCCCAATAGATCTATCTTTAGGATTCGCGTCAATTGGTAGATCGGTTTACTAATTCTTAGGTTACCAAGCAAAAGGGGCATATTCGGCTTCGATCATTCAACCATATAATGTAGTTTCGATTACTTGTGTCTATTTCATAAAACAGTTATAAAAATAGCGCATGTATTCTCAGTCCCAAAAATATATATTGCAAAAGCATTTAAAAAGGGAGCAAATGAAACACACCATACTGTATTTTGTAGTAAAAATACATATTACGATATTGAACAATTGTAGGGTTGGCCTCGGATTCACGAACCTATATCATTTATATATTTATTAATATACTTAATTGTAATCGAACAAATTTATATGTATTATATCTTAAATTATATATCTTATATATTTAATTTGTATAAATATTTAAAATAATTAATATTTATATTGTTTTATATATCTATGTGATTAGTATTATATTAAAAAATCAATAATAGCTTATATGTAGTTATTTAATATATAATTATATGTATTTGTAATAAATGTATTCTTTTATAGAAAATATTTATTTAATATAATAATATTGTTAATATGAAAGTAATAATAATAATGATAATAATAATAATAGTAATAATAATATTGATAATAATAATAATAATAATAATAATAATAATAATAATAATAATAATAAATTTACTAAAAAAGATAATATTAATAATAATACTAATTTTTATAATAAAAGACACTTTTCATAATAATCTTAATAATAATGCTAGTTTTAGTAAAAATGATCTTTTTAATAAAAATGATAATTTTTAATGTTAATAATAATAATAATAATAATAATAATAATAATAATAATAATAATAATAATAATAATAATAATAATAATAATAATAATAATAATAATATTAATATTAATGATAAATAATAATAACCATAATCTTAATCATATAATAATAATAATACTTATTCTAATACTAGTTATGATATTAGTAATAATTAGGATAATAATAATAGTTAGAATAACAATAATAATATCAATAAGTAATAATAATAATAATAATAATAATAATAATAATAATAATAATAATAATAATAATAATAATAATAATAATAATAATAATAATAATAATAATAATAATAATAATGAAACTAAAATAAAAAGGGCTACCTTAAATAGAATGGGTTCAAAAAAGTACGAAACTGTCCATGCCGGGTCTCGAACCCATGACCACTCGCCCACACACTAACCTCCTTAACCATTGAGCTATCGCCCATTTTCTGTTTTATAAACCGTCCGAAATTAATATAACCCGTATATCTATCTATTGCTATTGGGCTGCAGCTAATTCAACCCATTCCAGCCCACTTCGATAGTTTAACCAACCAGCCCAATCTAATTTCTAGTTTAAAGATCCAGTTTGTTTTATAACACCAAGGGTTTACGGTTTAAAAAAAAAGGAATCAAAGCAAGTGGGGGTTGTTAAAAGGGACATATACAGCTCACCTACTCCACTAATTATCATCATCATTCGTTCATACATCATCATATATCATTCCATCATCATCTTAAAGTGTTAAAAACAAAAACAAGCTCAACTAATATAAATCAATTTCATCATCCTCGAACATAATCAAAATCACATCATATATGAGTCTTCGCATGATCTGAAACAGAAAAGAAAATATGCAGAAACCAAAACAATTAATTTGTTGAATTGGGTTTCGTGGGTTTTAGTCGAACCAAACAACGGCAGCAGATTGGTATAGCGACTGTAACTTGCAACAGCAACGGTTAACTTTTTGGGTGATGTTTGACAACCGAAATCAATATGAAATAGCAGCATGGTTATGTTCTTAATTAGTGCAGTGATAGCAACTATAACTAGCAGTTTGCAGGTGTCCATCAAAGTAAGACAGAAAAAGAAACGTGTTTATAGTCGGAAGCAATTTAGCAACAATGGTGGTGATTCTTGGTTGTACATGGTGGTGATGAGTATATTGGTGTCACGAAGAATCAAGAAATAGGAACACATAATGTATGTAATCATAGTGATGGTGTTTACGATGATTGTAAAAGAAACTGTAGAGATAGAAAGAGAGAGGAAGAGAGAGAGTGGTGGTTTTAGTGGCGATTGTAGGTTGATTGAAGTGGGTGTGCTAAGTGGTGGTGATGAAGTGTTCACGAAGAAGCATTGGTGAATGGTTGGTTCGAAAAATGGTACTTCGATTATGGAGGTTCAAGGATGGTTTCCTGGGTGACGGTTTACAAAATAAAAATAATATTCATATCATAGATTTGGCAGCATCGATGGGTGGTGTTGAGCAGCTGGGTTATTGTTTTATCAATAGCAATTAACATCAATAAAGAATGGTCGAAGGAGGTGATGATTTGGGGGACAGTTGAAGTGATGGTTCTCATGATCATATATACGTATAGGTGTATACAGAGGAGATAGGTGTTCAAATGGTTGTTTTGATGGTGATGATGTGGTTGAAGGTGAGGGTAATACCGATTTGGTGATGGGTTGTGTGTGGTTTTGTCACTCATGAAACTGAAAGTCGCAGTTAGTGATGATTTTTAGATACAAAAACAAATTACAACTATAGTAGTATGGAAGATAATGTTTGTGTGGGTTTGGTAAACTCATAAAGTGAAAACAATAATACAGAAATAGAAACCGAAGACTAAAAGTATGTGGTGTTTATCTACTCATCTATATGCATGTATGTATAGATCAATCATCAAAAGTGAGTGGGGAACGAAGAAAATAATTAAAGTAGATGGATATGTCTAACTGAATTCGTACCATTCTGTGATCCATTATTAGACAGGGACAACATTTTAAATAATCTGATATTGAACTTCCACGAATTCTTTTCTATCTGTATGCATAATTTTTTTTTCATCTAAATAGTATTAATAATTAATAAATACAATTATTATAATACTTTTAATATTACTAATAATAAATAATAATAATAATAATAATAATAATATTAATTAATAATAATGTTAAAATGCTATTAATAATAATAATATTGATAATAATAATAACAATGAGGATAATACTAAAAGTAATAAAAATATTGCTAATAATATTTTTATATGAAAATGGTAATAAAAATAATGATAAAAGTAATAATGATAATGATAATGATAATGTTAGTAATCATAATGATAACTAAAGTTATAATTTTTACTACTAATTATAATAGAAATGTTATTAGTAATGATAACAATAATATTAATATAATTATATTTTAACTTGTAAGTACATAATTTAATATTACAATTTATTACTTATAAAATATTTAATATTTATATGATATATATATATATATATTTATATGATATATATATATATATATATATATATATATATATATATATATATATATATATATATATATATATATATATATATATATATATATATATATATATATATATATATATATATATATATTTACACACAACTGTTCGTGAATCGTCGAGGATGGACACAGGTTAAATGTAACCATGTAAACAGTTTAAAATTTTGAGACTCAGTTTAATACACTTTGCTTATCGTGTCGAAATCATATAAAGATTAAGTTTAAATTTGGTTAGAAATTTCCGGGTCGTCACATAAGCGAGAACTTATGTTGTGTGGCCATACGGGTTTGACGAACCCTCATCCGGACGGATGAAACGTATTTTCGGTATATAGTGTAGGTTCTAACACTATTATGCAGAGGTAAGATTTAGTTAAGCTTTGGTAACTGGGTGCTCGTGATACAGACAACATCTTTTGGGATGTATACGCTTTGATAATCACTTTATACTAAATCTTGTGGTTCAAAAACATACGTTTACAAATACACATACGATTTCACCAACTTTTTGCGTTGATAGTTTTCTATATGTTTCTCAGGTTCATACTTGGCTATTCGATACATGCTTCCGCATACTTTGATTACTTGCTTGGGGTCAAGCATACATGCATACGCTAGTGATAGCACCCTTGGATTCAAACTTAAAGCATACATACATGCGCTATTGATAGCATTCGTGAATTTTCAACTTATATTATGTCGCAAGTTATTTCATTTACACTTTACAACTTTTGTAAACTCAAACTTGTTGTCGAACCGTTTGGTAAACTAAACTTTGCAAGTCTTACACGTTTCCAATGAATGCGACATAATTTTCGGTCAAACGTGTCTCATTTAGGGACTATGGCCATGTAACGGGACCTAAGTTGACGGCGCCGCCAATAGCGATTTTGGCGGGTCGTTACAATTGGTATTAAAGCGTTGGTTGTAGGGATCAAGGATATGCATTAATGTATTTGACAGAGTCGTTAGGACGCATTAGTGAGTCTAGACTACAACCCAATAGTTAGCCATTGCATTCTGACATACATTTGCTATAGATAGCGCTTACTTGACTACTTGTGCATTAATACTTGAAACTTCCTAAGGTGAACTTCTTAATCGTACCTAATTCTCATGCGAAACCGTATTCTGCCGTTTTCTGGTAAAACACGTAAATTCAAGATCTATACGCGTAAGGATCACACAACTTCATTCACTACACTAGTTTGGAAATTCTGTTTTCCCATCTTATTCGCCACCGTCCCGGCTTCCTATCCACAAGTGTGGTAAAACTTTCACAACCATTGCGGTCACTACTCACTGCTCACTACTGATGTTTCACTAGTGATCTTCACTATATATCACTATTCGTTACTATACCACTACTATTGATGAGTATCGTCATCACTACCTATCACTACTGTTGTGTACTACTCGTTACCATGATTAGTTACTCTCTTTATACCTAAGGATACCACTAATCGACTTTGAACGTTTGACGCGAACAATCAGTTATACATTTCCCCGCGGGAAACACATTTTCAGAGATTGCACAAACTCTTTCGATTAAATACGAGTCTTGTTAAAGATGTCGTTGCACCTTGTTCATTCGCAATCTTCACGATTACACAAACTTAATCATATGGAGAGGTGTTGGAATGGATGTAATGACCCTGTATTTTCCAACGTTTAATTATTAATAATTTATTATTAATGCTTGTGTTTTAATAAACGTGTTCGTATACGTGTTACTTGTTACCGTATTTAACTTTTCATGGCCCGAATTGTCTTTGTGACACACGTACTTTACACGAATAATATTTCGAATATTATTTCCGTTCATGATTGGTTATCATTAATCATTTTTTTAACTAAGGTTACTAGTTAATTACTTGGGCTTGATTTATTAAATTGCATACTTACTTGGACTTGGGCCTTTATTATTGGAAATGGACTTGGAAGCCCACCCTACACACTTAATGGACTAGTTGTGAGCCCATTTTATTACTAGTAACTTATTAATGTTAACCTTAGATTAATTAAGTTAAGTATGATGAGACTTGTGCAAGCATGCTAGAAACTCTTCCTCATACATCTAACTTTATCTATTCTAAGCATACACCATTCTCTCATGTTGGAAAGTTAGCTTTTGACCCTTCCCCATTTGTCCTAAAACCGTGAGCTCCATGGGGTGTGAGGGAGTTCAATTTTTTTTATTTGTTACTTATTTACTTGTATCCCATCTCATTTTTCACACACACTTACTTGCATTTTCATTTCTCTCATCTTTTCTCTCTACTTTGTAAGTAACAAGGCTTTAGTTTCTCTCATTTTCTTCCTCTAAAAACCGTTACCATCATCATTAAATTACTTGTTCTTTGTTATTGTTTAATTACTTGTAGTTGTTTGTTGTTGTTAAAGATAAAGTTTTCTAACTTGTATCCTCATCTAATCTTGGTTACTTCCATCTTTTATTTTATTTTATGAAGAACCAAGAACAAGAACTTAAACTTTCTAGTTTATGGTTCTACACTTAATGTTTTAAAAGATATAAAGTTCATGAGTTTTAAAATCATACTTGTGTTCATATTAGTAAACTTGAGGTTTACTTTCTTAAAGATCAAAGCCTTGGCTTGAATCTTTCTAAGTATGAACAACCATGAACTTATTACTTGTAGATTTAGTTTATCTCTTTATTTTATGTAGTTTAAAGTTGTGATGTTGTTAAATTAGTCAAGTATTACTAGTTAATCTTGATCTCATATTTCTTGAAACTAAAAGTTAACTTTATAAGTTCAAGAACATGGAAGTATAACTTTCTAGTTATAACTTCATATATTTGTGTTGGATCTAAGCTTCTATAGCTTATGGTCTTCTAATTTTGTTGTAAATAAGAGCTTACAAACTTACATACATTTTACAAGTTGAAAATCTAAGTTTCATAACTTATGGTTTCATTAAAGTGTAGATCCAAGTTTTGTAACTTAGGATCTAACTTAAGAACACTAGATCTAGACTTTATAGTCTAGGATCTTTAAGATCTAGCTAAGATCTAAGTTTATAACTTAAGATCTTGATTATTTAGTTTACTTTCAAGTTTATAGCTTAATATTACTTTTGTAACTCATGTTTGTGTCGGATCTAAGATCTTGATGTAACTTTGGTTCATCAAACTACATACAACTCTTAAGTGAGTTGTGCAACTTATCTTAGACTTACACTAGTGTTATGATGATCAAACCTTGGTTAAGATGATGCAAACCCATCAACGAGTTGTACACTTGAAGCTATAAGCATCAAGGATGAGAACCGTGATGAGCATCAAGCACCAAGAACCCACTGGAACACCTTTCTTACTGTTTCTGGAACTAGTCAGACTACCTGGGCTACTGGAAAGTTGATTTTCAGTTATTTCGGTTCGAGTAGATGATTTTCCGTTTAGACCTCGTCTTAATTCGAGTTACGGTTTAGGATCTATGGCCTCCCGAAAGTCACTACACCCTATTAACGTTGTGCTAAAATTTCTGACCTACTCGCACTTAAACCATCACCACGGTCAAACGAAGACGATTTTAGTTCTGGGAATTGGTCAGTACCTAGGGGACTGATATACGGAGCCATGGCCACTGGTCTCACCTCATTTCAGTTTGTATAGAGGTCGTGGCGACTGAGCGAAATCAGCCTTTATTTTAAACCCCAGTCTTGACTTAAAACTTACTTTACACTTTTGTTTAATGATGAATGATTATGGTACTTAAGACCTAATTTACATACATTTAAACCTTTGGGAACGATTTACTGACTTAGTAACTTTTGACTTAGGTTGAGGACCTTTCGGACCAACCCTGTAAGACCCAAATAATTGTTGTGTACATAAGCGTAAATAAGATGCTTGAAGTGGGGGTTTCGTTGTACATTTTAAAATGAAAAAGAATCTGATCTGGGGGAGTGGCACGTCGCGCAGGCCTTTGGCGCGCCGCGCCATTGGTCTGTAACAAATTCCTTTCTTTTAAATTAGATATTTTGAGGGCTTTTTGGTAATTACACATGGGGGCCCGAATTTAAGGCCTAGATTCAGTCTTGGAGCTTCATTTACTCCATCTTCAACAACCCTTATCACCTCCATTTAATTTCTAAAGAGAGAGTGATATTCTAGTGAGGGAAAACTCATTTTGGGGAAGAAGAAGAAGGAATCTTGCTTAAGCTCAAGTTCTAAAGTTGTTCATCTACTTCCTAGCTACGTTTTGAGTGTGGTGGTATGTTCTAACTTTGTTTTCCTTGTTTATTTTGATTAAGGGTTAGGGTTTGGGGTAAGTGATGAACTTAAAACCCATTTGTTATTGAATTGGGTGTTTTGGGTGAATTTGGGTCATGTAGGCTCAAAGATGACTAACTAGGGTTTTTCAAGGTATTAATTGATGTTTATGAACTTAAATTAGTTAGTCAATTACTAGCACACCAAGAGATAAGTAAATGGGCATTGTGTGGGTTAGTGGATGACCCGAAATGGGTGTGTTGACCTTAATTTGGTCAAATGGGTCAAAATGGACCTAAGTTCATTAATGTTGGTGTGTAATGCATAAACCTTGTGTTGAAATGTGTTTTAAACCTAACTTGGCTAATGATTAGGGTTTTGGGGATGTTAACCCAAATATTAGGGTTAAGGGTGCAAATGGGTCGAGATTGCACCATGGGTCAAGATGACACTAGGATGGAGTTTTAGTTGGTTGACCAACTTGAGTTTGTGATTGATATTATGTATAATGTAATAGGTACGTTACATTGAAGGTTTCCGAGCTTGATTATCTTTCACAAGAGATTTTGAGGTGAGTGGAGTAATTATACGTATGTGTATATGACACGTTTATTTGTGGGTGTTATGGTATGAACCATCGAGCCGGTAGTGCCATAACATGTGTGCGATAAGATGTGAACCACGAGCCGGTAACATCGAGTGTGAACCACGAGCCGGTAGCACTATAAAATAAGATGTGAACCACGAGTCGGTAGCATCGAGTGTGAACCACGAGCCGGTAGCACTATAAAATAAGATGTGAACCACGAGCCGGTAGCATCGAGTGTGAACCACGAGCCGGTAGCACTATAAAAGAGTATGACTCAATTGCGTATGGTGTGAACCACGAGCCGGTAGCACCATAGCGTTTATGGTTAACCATATTGAGATTGTAGATTATTTAGCATATTGTTTATATATATACATTGTGTTGAGTATATGCTAATGCGGTTTTGTGTTAATGTACGACTTGTTAAGTGTTTTGGGTACGATGACATGCTAATTGAGTTACAAGTTCGTATGAGGTATTTGGTGAATGCGATTGCAAATAGATGAGTTATATATATGTATGTGTAATTATTGCATTCACTAAGCTTTGCTTACCCTCTCGTTGTTTACCTTTTTATAGGCTCAGGTATGGACAAAGGTAAGGGCGTTTGTTTGGTGTAGAGATCCCGTTGTGTTAGGTGACGCTTTTGGAGATTTAGCTTTGGAGTTTGACCGAGACTTGGGTAGTTTAACCCCAAACACCATGCTCGTAGGGTCGTTTGGTATTTAAACTTTTTGTGGTCGAAACTGTCGTTATGTATTAAACTCGTAATTCGGGCCGATGTGGGCCCCGCTTTGTAAAACTTATTTTATGTTTGAATCGTGTTAGTTTTACATATTGGAATATGTTATTAAAAGCGTTTCGTCTAAATATGTCAGAAAGTGGGCGATCTTTTTCACAAAAAAGAAAAAGTTGGACAGGCCAGTTTGGCGCGCCGCGCAGGTAAGTGGCGCGCCGCGCCGCGCCACTTTGCTGTACAAATTTTTTTATTTCGATTGCATATGGGTTGGGATGTTACAAGTGGTATCAGAGCATGGTCTAAGGGATTTAGGTGACTTGAGATAGGCGCCTAGACTTAGACTTTTTTGTGTGCGCGTTATGCGGGACTTGTAGGACTTTGGGTCGGATCGGGTTTTGGTTAGTGCATAGGTTTATGTGAACTAATCATGCGCTATTGTTTTTGTGTGGTATTTGAAATTGTCAAGCGAGATAGACGTGGTACTAGTGAGTTAATGTGATGTGCTCGCATAACAATGATTAGCTACCATTGTTACGGGTTTAAATCGTGTCAAACAAGCGATGTACGACGATTGTTGAGCAAGATGGGGTAGTGTGGTGTATATGTATATACATATGTGTTAAGTCCTTTTGTTTTGTAGCTTAATTTACTTCGTTTTATAGAATGAAGATGAGAAATGGACACGACACCAATGGCGGAAGTACGAGTGAGGACGTTGAACTCACGGCCAAGGTTGAGGCCATCTTTAAAAGGCTAAAGAAGGATTTTCTTGACGATGTCCGAAAGGTCTTCCAAGAGTTGGTTGATGGACAAGTGACCAAAATGATCAATGAACGAATGAAAGCCGCAATAGAGGAGGCTTTAGAGGCTAGAAACATTTATCCTCGAGGCGAAGGGGGTGAAGGTAATGGTGGGGGTGGAAGGCGGGACTTCCACTACAAAAATTTCAAGGATACTCAACCTCCGATGTTTAACGGGGTGAGGGATCCATTGAAAAGCACTTGTTGGATTTCCGATATCGAGGGGGCGTTCCGTACCACGGAGTGTCCTCCCGAGAAGAAGACGAGGTATGGGTCTAGCATGTTGCGCGAAGAGGGCAAGTTGTGGTGGGATGATAAAATCAAATTATATGGAGAAGAGCAATGCATGTGCTTGACATGGGAGGAGTTTAAGAAGGAATTTTTCCAAGAATACCGAACTTCTTCCGATCTTGATAAAATCCTGGACGAGTTGCACAATTTGCGACAAGGTTCAATGGACTTGGTTACTCTTAAGTCTACCTTCTTGGCAAAGACTCGTTTTTGTCCGGAGTACGTTGGTGATGATCAAAAGTTGATGCTAGATTTCTACTGTACTTTAAGTGATGAGTTGAAGGGTAAGATTAGCCGGGGTATGGCTAAGTCTTTTGAAGATTTATACGAATTGGCTAGGGGTTTTGAGCCGAAGGTTCCAAGGAAAAGCGATTTCACTTTTTCGATGAGAAAGTTTGAAGGTTCGAGTTATTCGAACTTTTCAAATAAAAAGAACAAGAAAGGCTCCGAAAGCGTTAATAGTGTGAAGAAGGGTGCTTCCGGAGGTTTCGGACCCATGTGTTATAGTTGTAATCAAAGAGGGCACATAGCCCATGATTGTACCAAAGCGTCGACCAAGCTTACTTGTTTTAATTGTGGTAAAGAGGGACACAAGAGGCCAGAATGTCCCGATTTGAATAATGATCATGTGAAGAAGTTGGAGAGAGCGGCGGGTACAGCTAGGGGTCGCAATTACTTGATGACCAATGATGAAGCCAAGCAATCCAACGAAGTTGTCTCAGGTACTTTTATGGTTAACTCAAATCCGGCAAGGATTCTATTTGATAGCAGTGCAAATTTGTCGTTTGTATCTCCAAAATTTGTGCCTAGACTTAATAGACCGTTAGCTAAGTTAAGTCGTCCGGTAGAAGTTGAAATAGCGGACGGCAAAACGGTGCTAGTGGTTGATGTGTGTAAAAATTGTGATGTCGTTTTTGATGCCGAAAACTTTAAGATAGATCTTATCCCGATGACGTTGGGTGATTTTGATATCGTTGTTGGTATGGATTGGCTCGATCATAATAGGGCCGATATTGCATGCCATGAAAAATTTATTCGTGTGAAGACCCCAAGTGGGGGAGAGTTAATTATTCACGGTGATAAGCGTAGAAGACTTGTGCCGATATGCACTATTGCACGGGCACGTCGTCTCCTTGATAGTGGTGGCATGGCTTTTCTTGCCCATGTTGTTGATACTCGTGATGAGCCACCACCCATTCGTGAAATTCTAGTGGTTAGTGAATTCGAAGACGTTTTTCTGGACGAGTTACCGGGTGTTCCGGCGGAAAGACAAGTTGAATTTCGCATTGAGTTGGTTCCGGGGGCTACCCCCATTGCTAAAACTCCTTATCGTTTAGCGCCGACGGAAATGCAAGAGTTGTTAAATCAAACCCAAGAGTTGCTTGAGAAGGGTTTTATTCGACCGAGTGCTTCGCCATGGGGCGCTCCAATTTTATTCGTGAAAAAGAAGGATGGAAGTATGCGGATGTGCATCGATTATCTGGAGTTAAATAAAGCGATGATCAAGAATCGTTATCTATTACCTCGGATTGACGATTTGTTTGACCAACTCCAAGGTGCAACGTATTTCTCTAAAATCGACCTACGGTCCGGCTATCACCAAATGCGGGTCCGTGAGGAAGATATTGAGAAAACGGCTTTTCGAACGCGTTATGGGTATTTTGAATTCGTAGTTATGCCTTTTAGTCTTACGAATGCACCGGCGGCATTCATGGACCTTATGAACCGAGTGTGCCAACCTATGTTGGACAAGTCGATAATTGTGTTCATTGACGACATACTTGTCTATTCGAAGAGTATGAAAGAACATGAACTTCATTTGCGGTGTGTGTTAAAGACGTTGCGGAGGGAGAGGTTGTATGCTAAGTTCTCCAAATGTGAATTTTGGCTAAGGGAGGTTCAATTCCTTGGCCACATTGTAAACAAAAATGGTATTCAAGTAGACCCGGAGAAGATAGAGACGGTGAAGAGTTGGGAACGACCGACTTGAAATGTCCCGTTCATATTAATTATAAACGTTCCATATTAATTGATTTCGTTGCGAGGTTTTGACCTCTATATGAGACGTTTTTCAAAGACTGCATTCTTTTTTAAAACAACCATAACCTTTATTTTATCAATAAAGGTTTTAAAAGCATTACGTAGATTATCAAATAATGATAATCTAAATTATACTGTTTACACATGACCATTACATAATGGTTTACAACAGAAATATATTACATCGACATATGTTTCTTGAATGCAGTTTTTACACAATATCATACAAACATGGACTCCAAATCTTGTCCTTATTTTAGTATGCAACAACGGAAGCTCTTAGTATTCACCTGAGAGTAAACATGCTTTAAACGTCAACAAAAATGTTGGTGAGTTATAGGTTTAACCTATATATATCAAATCGTAACAATAGACCACAAGATTTCATATTTCAATACACATCCCATACATAGAGATAAAAATCATTCATATGGTGAACACCTGGTAAACGACATTAACAAGATGCATATATAAGAATATCCCCATCATTCCGGGACACCCTTCGGATATGATATAAATTTCGAAGTACTAAAGCATCCAGTACTTTGGATGGGGTTTGTTAGGCCCAATAGATCTATCTTTAGGATTTGTGTCAATTAGGGTGTCTGTTCCCTAATTCTTAGATTACCAGACTTAATAAAAAGGGGCATATTCGATTTCGATAATTCAACCATAGAATGTAGTTTCACGTACTTGTGTCTATTTTGTAAATCATTTATAAAACCTGCATGTATTCTCATCCCAAAAATATTAGATTTTAAAAGTGGGACTATAACTCACTTTCACAGATATTTCCTTCCTCGGAAATAAGACTTGGCCACGGATCGATTCACGAACCTATACAAATATGTATATATATATCAAAGTATGATCAAAATATAATTACAACCATTTTTATTATGTTTTAAAGATTTGAGTGTATTAAGTCAGCTGTCCTCGTTAATAACCTACAACTAGTTGTCCACAGTTAGATGTACAGAAATAAATCGATATATATTATCTTGAATCAATCCACGACCGAGTGTATACACGTCTCAGGCTAGATCACAACTCAAAGTATATATATTTTTGGAATCAACCTCAACCCTGTATAGCTAACTCCAATATTACTGCATATAGAGTGTCTATGGTTGTTCCAAATAATATATATACATGGGTCGATATGATATGTCAAAACATTTGCATACGTGTCTATGGTATCCCAAGATAACATAATATATTAGAATACATGTATAATACAATATAAGTTAGCTAGGATATGATTTGTATAGATTTGTTAAACATTTTCCGTAGCTAAAAAGATCAAAAATATCCAATCTTGTTTTACCCATAACTTCTTCATTTTAAATCCGTTTTGAGTGAATCAAATTGCTATGGTTTAATATTGAACTCTAATTTAAGAATCCAAACATAAAAAGTATAGGTTTATAGTCGGAAATTTAAGTTACATGTCAATTACTAAAGAGGTAGTCATTTCCGTCGAAAGAACGACATCTTGATGACTATTTTGAAAAACATACTTTCACTTTGAGTTTAACCAAGATTTTTGGATATAGTTTCATGTTCATATGAAAAATCATTTTCCCAGAAGAACAACTTTTAAATCAAAGTTTATCATAGTTTTTAATTATCCAAACCAAAACAGCCCTCGGTTTCACTACGACGGCGTATATCCGATTTTATGGTGTTCATCGTGTTTCCAGGTTTTAAATCATTAAGTTAGCATATCATATAGATATAGAACATGTGTTTAGTTGATTTTAAAAGTCAAGTTAGAAGGATTAACTTTTGTTTGCGAACAAGTTTAGAATTAACTAAACTATGTTCTAGTGATTACAAGTCTAAACCTTCGAATAAGATAGCTTTATATGTATGAATCAAATGATGTTATGAACATCATTACTACCTCAAGTTTTCTGGATAAAACTACTGGAAATGGGAAAAATGGATTTAGCTTCAAAGGATCCTTGGATGGCTTGAAAGTTCTTGAAGCAGAATCATGACACGAAAATAGTTCAAGTAAGATTTTCACTCGAAATAAGATTGTTATAGTTGTAGAAATTGAATCAAAGTTTGAATATGAATATTACCTTGAATTAGAAAGATAACCTACTGTAAATAACAAAGGTTCCTTGATCTTAGATGATTACTTGGAATGGATTAGAAAGCTTGGAAGTAGACTTGCAAACTTGGAAGTATTCTTGATTTTTATGAAACTATACTTATGGAATTTATGAAGAACACTTAGAACTTGAAGATGGAACTTGAGAGAGATCAATTATATGAAGAAAATTGAAGAATGAAAGTGTTTGTAGGTGTTTTTGGTCATTGGTATATGGATTAGATATAAAGAATATGTAATTTTATTTTCATGTAAATAAGTCATGAATGATTACTAATATTTTGGTAATTTTATGAGATATTTCATGCTAGTTGCCAAATGATGGTTCCCACATGTGTTAGGTGACTCACATGGGCTGCTAAGAGCTGATCATTGGAGTGTATATACCAAGAGTACATACATCTAAAAGCTGTATATTTTACGAGTACGAATACGGGTGCATACGAGTAGAATTGTTGATGAAAGTTGAACGAGGATGTAATTGTAAGAATTTTTGTTAAGTAGAAGTATTTTGATAAGTGTCTTGAAGTCTTTCAAAAGTGTATGAATACATATTAAAAACTACATGTATATACATTTTAACTGAGTCGTTAAGTCATCGTTAGTCGTTACATGTAAATGTTGTTTTGAAACCTTTAAGTTAACGATCTCAATTAATGTTGTTAACCCAATGTTTATTATATCAAATTAGATGTTAAATTATTATATTATCATGATATTATGATGTATGAATATCTCTTAATATGATATATACATTAAAATATCGTTACAACGATAATCGTTACATATAAGTCTCGTTTCGTAATTCTTGAGTTAGTAGTCTTGTTTTTACATATGTAGTTCATTGTTAATACACTTAATGATATATTTAAATATCATTTTATCATGTTAAATATAGTGTATTAAAAATCTTAATATGATACATATGTATTTAGTAGACGTTATCATAACGATAATCGTTATATATATCATTTCGAGTTTCTTAACTTAGTAATCTCATTTCTTATGTATATCACACATTGTTAATATACTTAGTGAGATACTTACTCATCATAATCTCATGTCAACCATATATATATATATAATATATATATATATATATATATATATATATATATATATATATATATATATATACCACAACATGTAGTTTTTACAAATTTGTAACGTTCGTGAATCGCCGGTCAACTTGGGTGATCAATTGTCTATATGAAACTTATTTCATTTAATCAAGTCTTAACAAGTTTGATTTCTTAACACGTTGGAAATATTTAGTCATGTAAATATCAATCTCAATTAATATATATAAACATGGAAAAGTTCGGGTCACTACACGACTACGCCTACGGAAATCTGAAGTTTTCTCGGATTGGTCGGTTATTATCGTCGGTTTATCCAAGACTTTTCTAAGATCTCTTCTTCGTTGACAAAATTGATGAGGAAGAACACGAGATTTAATTGGGAGAACGAGCAGGAAATTACTTTTCAATTGCTAAAAGAGAAATTGTGTCAAGCTCCGGTGTTAGTGTTGCCGGAAGGAGTGAAAGACATGACGGTTTATTGTGATGCTTTGTTAAATGGGCTCGGGTGTGTTCTAATGCAAAGAGGTAAAGTCATCGCTTATGCCTCTCGACAATTAAAGGAACACGAAACGAGATATCCGACTCATGTTCTTGAGTTAGCGGCGGTTGTGCATGCATTGAAAATTTGGCGCCATTACTTGTATGGTGTCAAGAGTACGATTTATTCGGATCATAAGAGTTTGAAACACCTCTTCAATCAACGAGATTTGAATTATCGCCAACGTAGGTGGATGGATGTGGTGAAAGATTATGATTGTGAAATACTTTATCATCCGGGCAAGGCGAATGTGGTCGCGGATGCGTTAAGTCGAAAGAGTCATCACCCGGCGTTACGATTGGGATTGTTATGTATGATTATTACTAACGATTTTCTTGAAAAACTTGGTGTGATTCAAATAGAGGCTTACGTTCATAACAAGCATGCGGAACGAATCATGGGGCAATCAGAGTTCATTACTATGGGATCGCATGGTTTGTTGTCTTTTCAAGGAAGAGTGTGGGTGCCTAAGATGGGTGATTATCGACAAGTACTACTTGATGAAGCACATAAGTCAAAGTATTCCATTCATCCGGGCGCGACGAAAATGTATCTAGATTTAAGGAAATATTATTGGTGGTCGGGCATGAAACGTGATGTTGTGAAGTATGTTGAGCAATGCATCACGTGTTTGCAAGTTAAGGCCGAGCACCAAAAGCCGTATGGTAAGTTACAACCGTTAGAAATCCCGAAATGGAAATGGGAGCACATTACCATGGATTTCATCACAAAGTTACCTAAAACGGCGAGAACCCAATTTGATTCGATTTGGGTTATAGTTGATCGATTGATGAAAAGTGCTTTGTTTCTTCCCATTCGGGGAAGCGATATCGTCGGAGACTTTGGCTAAGTTGTTTATCAAGGAAGTCATCTCTCGACACGGTGTTCCTATATCTATTATTTCGGATCGAGATACCCGTTTTACATCTCGGTTTTGGGAAAAGTTTCACGAAGATATGGGTACACAATTGAAATTGAGCACGGCGTATCATCCTCAAACGGACGGTCAAATCGAACGTACGAATCAAACATTGGAGGATATGTTACGGCCGTGTATTATTGATTTTGGTGGTAGTTGGGAAGAGCACTTACCTTTGGTGGAATTCTCGTACAATAATAGTTATCGTACTAGTATCGGGATGCCACCTTACGAGATGCTTTATGGGCGGAGGTGCCGAACTCCGATTTGTTGGGGTGAAATTGGTCAAAGAGAAATCGGTAGTTCCGATTTGGTTTTAGAGACGAATAGCAAGATTGATATGATTCGAGATCATTTGAAAAAGGATCAAGATAGACAAAAGTCGTATGCCGACAAACATAGGCGAATGATCGAATTTTAAGAAGGTGACATGGTGATGCTTAAGGTTTCGCCATGGAAGGGCATTATTCGGTTTAGAAAATGGGGAAAGTTAGCTCCTCGGTTTATTGGACCATTTAAGGTTTTAGCTCGTGTTGGTGAAGTCGCGTATCGTTTGGAATTACCCGAAGAGCTTGTGGGGATCCATAATACATTCCATGTTTCCCATCTCCGCAAGTGTCTTGCGGATGATTCATCTTGGGTACCATTAGACGAAATTGAGCTAAACAACAAGTTAGAATATATTGAGGAGCCGATTGCCGTACTCGATGAGAAGGTCAAAAGGTTGAGAAATAAAGAAGTGAGGACTTTTAAAGTTCAATGGCGTCGGAGTAAAGGTTCTGAGTTTATGTGGGAGCCCGAAGAATTCGTGTTAGTTTATCTTCCTTCTTGTCATGCGGCTTGGATCGTGAGGACGCGCTCCGATTCAAGTGAGGGAGAGTTGTAAGACCCAAATAATTGTTGTGTGTAGTGACCCGAACTTTTCCATGTTTATATATATTAATTGAGATTGATATTTACATGATTAAATGTTTCCAACATGTTAAGCAATCAAACTTGTTAAGACTTGATTAATTGAAATATGTTTCATATAGACAGTTGACCACCCAAGTTGACCGGTGATTCACGAACGTTAAAACTTTTAAAAACTATATGATGACATATATATGGATATATATATATAGTTAACATGATACTATGATAAGTAAACATATCATTAAGTATATTAACAATGAACTACATATGTAAAAACAAGACTACTAACTTAATGATTTCTAAACGAGACATATATGTAACGATTATCGTTGTAAAGACATTTAATGTATATATATCATATTAAGAGATATTCATACATGATAATATCATGATAATATAATAATTAAAATCTCATTTGATATTATAAACATTGGGTTAACAACATTTAACAAGATCGTTAACCTAAAGGTTTCAAAACAACACTTACATGTAACGACTAACGATGACTTAACGACTCAGTTAAAATGTATATACATGTAGTGTTTTAATATGTATTTATACACTTTTGAAAGACTTCAATACACTTATCAAAATACTTCTACTTAACAAAAATGCTTACAATTACATCCTCGTTCAGTTTCATCAACAATTCTACTCGTATGCACCCGTATTCGTACTCGTACAATACACAGCTTTTAGATGTATGTACTATTGGTATATACACTCCAATGATCAGCTGTTAGCAGCCAATGTGAGTCACCTAACACATGTGGGAACCATCATTTGGCAACTAGCATGAAATATCTCATAAAATTGCAAAAATATGAGTAATCATTCATGACTTATTTACATGAAAACAAAATTACATATCCTTTATATCTAATCCATACACCAACGACCAAAAACAACTACAAACACTTTCATTCTTCAATTTTCTTCATCTAATTGATCTCTCTCAAGTTCTATCTTCAAGTTCTAAGTGTTCTTCATAAATTCTACAAGTTCTAGTTACATAAAATCAAGAATACTTTCAAGTTTGCTAGCTCACTTCCAATCTTGTAACGTGATCATCCAACCTCCAAAAATCTTTGTTTCTTACAGTAGGTTATCATTCTAATACAAGGTAATAATCATATTCAAACTTTGGTTCAATTTCTATAACTATAACAATCTTATTTCAAGTGATGATCTTACTTGAACTTGTTTTCGTGTCATGATTCTGCTTCAAGAACTTCGAGCCATCCAAGGATCCGTTGAAGCTAGATCCATTTTTTTCTTTTCCAGTAGGTTTATCCAAGGAACTTAAGGTAGTAATGATGTTCATAACATCATTCGATTCATACATATAAAGCTATCTTATTCGAAGGTTTAAACTTGTAATCACTAGAACATAGTTTAGTTAATTCTAAACTTGTTCGCAAAAAAAAGTTAATCCTTCTAACTTGACTTTTAAAATCAACTAAACACATGTTCTATATCTATATGATATGCTAACTTAATGATTTAAAACCTGGAAACACGAAAAACACCGTAAAACCGGATTTACGCCGTCGTAGTAACATCGCGGGCTGTTTTGGGTTAGTTAATTAAAAACTATGATAAACTTTGATTTAAAAGTTGTTATTTTGAGAAAATGATTTTTATTATGAACATGAAACTATATCCAAAAGTTATGGTTAAACTCAAAGTGGAAGTATGTTTTCTAAAATGGTCATCTAGACGTCGTTCTTTCGACTGAAATGACTACCTTTACAAAAACGACTTGTAACTTATTTTTCCAACTATAAACCTATACTTTTTCTGTTTATATTCATAAAATAGAGTTCAATATGAAACCATAGCAATTTGATTCACTCAAAACGGATTTAAAATGAAGAAGTTATGGGTAAAACAAGATTGGATAATTTTTCTCATTTTAGCTACGTGAAAATTGGTAACAAATCTATTCCAACCATAACTTAATCAACTTGTATTTTATATTATGTAATCTTGAGATACCATAGACACGTATACAATGTTTCGACCTATCATGTCGACACATCTATATATATTTCGGAACAACCATAGACACTCTATATGTGAATGTTGGAGTTAGCTATACAGGGTTGAGGTTGATTCCAAAATATATATAGTTTGAGTTGTGATCAATACTGAGATACGTATACACTGGGTCGTGGATTGATTCAAGATAATATTTATCGATTTATTTCTGTACATCTAACTGTGGACAACTAGTTGTAGGTTACTAACGAGGACAGCTGACTTAATAAACTTAAAACACCAAAATATATTAAAAGTGTTGTAAATATATTTTGAACATACTTTGATATATATGTATATATTGTTATAGGTTTGTGAATCAACCAGTGGCCAAGTCTTACTTCCCGACGAAGTAAAAATCTGTGAAAGTGAGTTATAGTCCCACTTTTAAAATCTAATATTTTTGGGATGAGAATACATGCAGGTTTTATAAATGATTTACAAAATAGACACAAGTACGTGAAACTACATTCTATGGTTGAATTATCGAAATCGAATATGCTCCTTTTTATTAAGTCTGGTAATCTAAGAATTAGGGAACAGACACCCTAATTGACGCGAATGCTAAAGATAGATCTATTGGGCTTAACAAACCCCATCCAAAGTACCGGATGCTTTAGTACTTCGAAATTTATATCATATCCGAAGGGTGTCCCGGAATGATGGGGATATTCTTATATATGCATCTTGTTAATGTCGGTTACCAGGTGTTCACCATATGAATGATTTTTATCTCTATGTATAGGATGTGTATTGAAATATGAAATCTTGTGGTCTATTATTATGATTTGATATATATAGGTTAAACCTATAACTCACCAACATTTTTGTTGATGTTTTAAGCATGTTTATTCTCAGGTGATTATTAAGAGCTTCCGCTGTCGCATACTTAAATAAGGACGAGATTTGGAGTCCATGCTTGTATGATATTGTGTAAAAACTGCATTTAAGAAACTTATTTTGTTGTAACATATTTGTATTGTAAACCATTATGTAATGGTCGTGTGTAAACAGGATATTTTAGATTATCATTATTTGATAATCTACGTAAAGCTTTTTAAACCTTTATTGATGAAATAAAGGTTATGGTTTGTTTTAAAATGAATGCAGTCTTTGAAAAACGTCTCATATAGAGGTCAAAACCTCGCAACGAAATCAATTAATATGGAACATTTTTAATCAATAAGAACGGGACATTTCAGTTGGTATCAGAGCGTTGGTCTTAGAGAACCAGAATTTTGCATTAGTGTGTCTTATCGAGTTTGTTAGGATGCATTAGTGAGTCTGGACTTCGACTGTGTTTACTTGAAAAATGATTGCTTAACAAATTTTGTTGGAAACTATATATTTTTAACATGTGAATATTATGTGATATATTAATCTCTTAACGCGTTTGATATTATGTGATAGATGTCTACCTCTAGAACAAGTCCCATTGACTCACCTAATAATAATGAAGAGTCAAATGTAAATTGGAATGATTCGTGGACTGATTCACAAGTTCCCGAAGAGGAACCGGAAGAAGAGTCAGAACCGGAAGAAGAATCGGAACCGGAAGAAGAATCGGAACCGGATGAAGAAATAGAACCGGTGGGGGAAATAATAAAACGATTAAGTAAAAGAAAATCCTCAACCAACCGACCAAGGTTAATTATGGTCAATGGTGTTTCCGCCAAGGAAGCAAAATATTGGGAGGATTACCAATTCTCCGATGAATCGGATTCCGACGAGAATTCCGATGATGTTATAGAAATTACCCCAACTGAATTTAAAAAGGCAAAAGAAAATAATAAGGGAAAGGGCATAAAAATAGAGAAATCTAATTCCAACCCCGATGAACTTTATATGTATCGTCAACCCCCGAAGTCCTTAAGTTGTAACAATGACCCGGGAACCTCTAAACCACCAGGTTTTTCTAAACCAATGTGGATAACGACGGCTCGTATTAGGGGAACATCATATATCCCTAGAAATTTGGCAAAACGAACCAAAACCGAAGAAGAAGAAACAAGCGAGTCGGAATAAGATAGTTGTATTCGTGTGGTGTAATATATGTAATATAGTGTGCTTATGCGTTATGATATATGTAAAAATTGCTTGTATTAATAAGTATTTTTTTTATGAATCTAACTCTTGTCTATTTTACAGTATAAAACACAAAATGGATAGACAACCCAATATTTTAAGAGACCTACCCGGAGACATGATTGATGAAATCTTGTCTAGAGTCGGTCAGAATTCTTCGGCACAACTATTTAAGGCGAGATCAGTTTGTAAGACATTCGAAGAACGTTCCAAGAATGCCTTGGTTTATAAAAGGCTTTCGTTCGAAAGATGGGGGATATCACATTGGGAAATCCATAAGTTACGATGTGTTTACTTTGACGCATATATTGCGGGGAACCCAAATGCTATTTTACGCAATGGGTTAAGAAATTATTTTGACTCAATATATCCGAATATTGGACTTCGTGATTTAGAAAAAGCGGCTAACATGCAACATAAAGAAGCATGTTATGCTTACGGATTAGTAATGTTCGCTTCTCACCAAAGTGAGAACAAGAACATCGGGCTACAACTATTAAACAAAACGTTTCCACAAGTGACGGAGTCAGTAATTGGGGTAAGAAATGAGGTTTTTAGATTGTTACGGGACTGTTGGACATTACGTAACCCTTGTCCCTTTGACGACGTTACAACACGCTGTCTTATCAACGGCCATAACGGTTATGTTCCACAAGACCAAGGATGGGAAGTAATCCTAGTAAAACCAGAATGCATGACTTGTTTCTGGACGTATGAATTACGTGTCTTTATTGCCTTTGCTGAACGACTTGTGTACTAGCTAGAATTATCTTCACAACCATCTTGTATCAAATTTATTGTGTGCTATATTTCATGCTATATGTAAAATAAGCGGTATTGTAAGTTTGTAAAATATTGTGTAAAAGTTTGAACGCGAAATATTATTATAATCAGTTTTTCATATAGAATTGTAGTAGTTGAATTGTATATTAGCTACTAAGTATGAACTTAACGGGTAGGTACTACCCGAATTTAAACTTATAAAACGCTAATATGAAGAAAAAGCTTTTATAAATGAGTTCATATTATGCTACGAAATACTATTAACTACTCTTAATATTCTGTATGATTAACTTGTTCCATTTGACTATTTTGAAGGAAATGGCACCGACTACTCGACACACCGTGAATATGAATGAAGAGGAATTCCGTACTTTTTTAGGTTCAAACATAGCCGCAGTACAGGCTGCGCTACATACCAACAATAACCTTGGATCTAGCAGTACAGGAAATCGTGTAGGATGCACCTACAAAGAATTCACTGCCTGCAAACCTTTGGAATTTGATGGAACCGAAGGACCGATCGGATTGAAACGGTGGACCGAGAAGGTCGAATCGGTGTTTGCCATAAGTAAGTGTACTGAAGAGGACAAAGTGAAGTACGCTACGCATACCTTCACAGGTTCTGCGTTAACATGGTGGAATACCTATCTAGAGCAAGTGGGACAAGACGATGCGTACGCACTACCGTGGTCAGCATTCAAGCACTTGATGAACGAGAAGTACCGTCCCAGAACCGAGGTCAATAAGCTCAAGATAGAACTTAGAGGGTTACGAACCCAAGGATTTGATATTACCACGTACGAAAGACGATTCACAGAATTGTACCTATTATGTCCGGGAGCATTCGAAGATGAGGAAGAGAAGATCGACGCGTTTGTGAAAGGATTACCGGAAAGAATCCAAGAAGATATAAGTTCACACGAGCCCGCCTCCATACAACAGGCATGTAGAATGGCTCACAAACTAGTGAACCAGATTGAAGAAAGAATTAAAGAACAGACTGCTGAAGAGGCCAATGTGAAGCAAGTCAAAAGAAAGTGGGAGGAAAACGGTGATAAGAATCACCAATACAACAACAACAGCAATTACAACAATAATCGCAACAATTATCCCAACAATCGCAACATCAATCGCAACTACAACAAACGGCCCAACAACAACAACAACAATAACAACAACAACAACAACAGCAACTACAACAATCATCCCAACAACAATAACAACCGCAACAACAAAAACAATCAGAAGCAGCTATGCCAAAGGTGTGAAAAGTATCACTCGGGGTTCTGCACCAAATTTTGCAACAAGTGTAAAAGAAATGGTCATAGCGCGGCGAAGTGTGAGGTCTATGGACCAGGGGTTAACAGAACGAAAGGAACAAATGGTGTCGGAACGAGTAATGGCGGAGCAAGTAGTGTCGGAGCAAGTTATGCCAATGTAGTTTGTTATAAATGTGGAAAACCGGGCCACATTATTAGAAATTGCCCGAACCAGGAGAACACGAATGGACAAGGCCGCGGAAGAGTTTTTAATATTAATGCGGCAGAGGCACAAGAAGACCCGGAGCTTGTTACGGGTACGTTTCTTATTGACAATAAATCTGCTTACGTTTTATTTGATTCGGGTGCGGATAGAAGCTATATGAGTAGAGATTTTTGTGCTAAATTAAGTTGTCCATTGACACCTTTGGATAGTAAATTTTTACTCGAATTAGCAAATGGTAAATTAATTTCAGCTGATAATATATGTCGGAATCGAGAAATTAAACTGGTTAGCGAAACATTTAAGATTGATTTGATACCAGTAGAGTTAGGGAGTTTTGATGTGATAATCGGTATGGACTGGTTGAAAGAAGTGAAAGCAGAGATCGTTTGTTACAAAAATGCAATTCGCATTATACGAGAAAAAGGAAAACCCTTAATGGTGTACGGAGAAAAGGGCAACACGAAGCTACATCTTATTAGTAATTTGAAGGCACAAAAACTAATAAGAAAAGGTTGCTATGCTGTTCTAGCACACGTCGAGAAAGTACAAACTGAAGAAAAGAGCATCAATGATGTTCCCATTGCAAAAGAATTTCCCGATGTATTTCCGAAAGAATTACCGGGATTACCCCCACATCGATCCGTTGAATTTCAAATAGATCTTGTACCAGGAGCTGCACCAATAGCTCGTGCTCCTTACAGACTCGCACCCAGCGAGATGAAAGAACTGCAAAGCCAATTACAAGAACTTTTAGAGCGTGGTTTCATTCGACCAAGCACATCACCGTGGGGAGCTCCTGTTTTGTTTGTCAAGAAGAAAGATGGTACATTCAGGTTGTGTATCGACTATCGAGAGTTGAACAAACTTACCATCAAGAACTGCTACCCACTACCACGAATCGATGACTTATTTGATCAACTACAAGGCTCGTCTGTTTATTCAAAGATTGACTTACGTTCCGGGTATCATCAAATGCGGGTGAAAGAAGATGATATTCCAAAGACTGCTTTCAGAACACGTTACGGTCATTACGAGTTTATGGTCATGTTGTTTGGTTTAACTAACGCACCAGCTGTGTTCATGGACCTTATGAACCGAGTGTGTGGACCACACCTTGACAAGTTTGTCATTGTTTTTATTGATGACATACTTATTTACTCAAAGAATGACCAAGAACACGGTGAACATTTGAGAAAGGTGTTAGAAGTATTGAGGAAGGAAGAATTGTACGCTAAGTTTTCAAAGTGTGCATTTTGGTTGGAAGAAGTTCAATTCCTCGGTCACATAGTGAACAAAGAAGGTATTAAGGTGGATCCGGCAAAGATAGAAACTGTTGAAAAGTGGGAAACCCCGAAAACTCCAAAACACATACGCCAGTTTTTAGGACTAGCTGGTTACTACAGAAGGTTCATCCAAGACTTTTCCAGAATAGCAAAACCCTTGACTGCATTAACGCATAAAGGGAAGAAATTTGAATGGAAGGATGAACAAGAGAAAGCGTTTCAGTTATTGAAGAAAAAGCTAACTACGGCACCTATATTGTCATTGCCTGAAGGGAATGATGATTTTGTGATTTATTGTGACGCATCAAAGTAAGGTCTCGGTTGTGTATTAATGCAACGGACGAAGGTGATTGCTTATGCGTCTAGACAATTGAAGATTCATGAGCAAAATTATACGACACATGATTTGGAATTAGGAGCGGTTGTTTTTGCATTAAAGACTTGGAGGCACTACTTATATGGGGTCAAAAGTATTATATATACCGACCACAAAAGTCTTCAACACATATTTAATCAGAAACAACTGAATATGAGGCAGCGTAGGTGGATTGAATTATTGAATGATTACGACTTTGAGATTCGTTACCACCCGGGGAAGGCAAATGTGGTAGCCGATGCCTTGAGCAGGAAGGACAGAGAACCCATTCGAGTAAAATCTATGAATATAATGATTCATAATAACCTTACTACTCAAATAAAGGAGGCGCAACAAGGAGTTTTAAAAAAGGGAAATTTAAAGGATGAAATACCCAAAGGATCGGAGAAGCATCTTAATATTCGGGAAGACGGAACCCGGTATAGGGCTGAAAGGATTTGGGTACCAAAATTTGGAGATATGAGAGAAATGGTACTTAGAGAAGCTCATAAAACCAGATACTCAATACATCCTGGAACGGGGAAGATGTACAAGGATCTCAAGAAACATTTTTGGTGACCGGGTATGAAAGCTGATGTTGCTAAATACGTAGGAGAATGTTTGACGTGTTCTAAGGTCAAAGCTGAGCATCAGAAACCATCAGGTCTACTTCAACAACCTGAAATCCCGGAATGGAAATGGGAAAACATTACCATGGATTTCATCACTAAATTGCCAAGGACTGCAAGTGGTTTTGATACTATTTGGGTAATAGTTGATCGTCTCACCAAATCAGCACACTTCCTGCCAATAAGAGAAGATGATAAGATGGAGAAGTTAGCACGACTGTATTTGAAGGAAGTCATCTCCAGACATGGAATACCAATCTCTATTATCTCTGATAGGGATGTCAGATTTATTTCAAGATTCTGGCAGACCTTACAGCAAGCATTAGGAACTCGTCTAGACATGAGTACTGCCTATCATCCACAAACTGATGGGCAGAGCGAAAGGATGATACAAACGCTTGAAGACATGCTACGAGCATGTGTTATTGATTTCAGAAACAGTTGGGATCGACATCTACCGTTAGCAGAATTTTCCTACAACAATAGCTACCATTCAAGCATTGAGATGGCGCCTTTTAAAGCACTTTATGGTAGAAAGTGCAGGTCTCCGATTTGTTGGAGTGAAGTGGGGGATAGACAGATTACGGGTCCGGAGATTATACAAGAAACTACCGAGAAGATCATCCAAATTCAACAACGAAAGTCGACAAAAGAGCTACGCTGACATTAAAAGAAAAGATATAGAATTTGAAATTGGAGAGATGGTCATGCTTAAAGTTTCACCTTGGAAAGGCGTTGTTCGATTTGGTAAACGAGGGAAATTAAATCCAAGGTATATTGGACCATTCAAGATTATTGATCGTGTCGGACCAGTAGCTTACCGACTTGAGTTACCTCAACAACTCGCGGCTGTACATAACACTTTCCACGTCTCGAATTTGAAGAAATGTTTTGCTAAAGAAGATCTCACTATTCCGTTAGATGAAATCCAAATCAACGAAAAACTTCAATTCATCGAAGAACCCGTCGAAATAATGGATCGTGAGGTTAAAAGACTTAAGCAAAACAAGATACCAATTGTTAAGGTTCGATGGAATGCTCGTAGAGGACCCGAGTTCACCTGGGAGCATGAAGATCAGATGAAGAAGAAATACCCGCATCTATTTCCAGAAGATTCGTCAACACCTTCAACAGCTTAAAATTTCGGGACGAAATTTATTTAACGGGTAGGTACTGTAGTGACCCGAACTTTTCCATGTTTATATATATTAATTGAGATTGATATTTACATGATTAAATTTTCCAACATGTTAAGCAATCAAACTTGTTAAGACTTGATTAATTGAAATATGTTTCATATAGACAATTGACCACCCAAGTTGACCGGTGATTCACGAACGTTAAAACTTGTAAAAACTATATGATGACATATATATGGATATATATAGTTAACATGATACTATGATAAGTAAACATATCATTAAGTATATTAACAATGAACTACATATGTAAAAGCAAGACTACTAACTTAATGATTTCTAAACGAGACATATATGTAACGATTATCGTTGTAAAGACATTTAATGTATATATATCATATTAAGAGATATTCATACATGATAATATCATGATAATATAATAATTTAAAATCTCATTTGATATTATAAACATTGGGTTAACAACATTTAACAAGATCGTTAACCTAAAGGTTTCAAAACAACACTTACATGTAACGACTAACGATGACTTAACGACTCAGTTAAAATGTATATACATGTAGTGTTTAATATGTATTTATACACTTTTGAAAGACTTCAATACACTTATCAAAATACTTCTACTTAACAAAAATGCTTACAATTACATCCTCGTTCAGTTTCATCAACAATTCTACTCGTATGCACCCGTATTCGTACTCGTACAATACACAGCTTTTAGATGTATGTACTATTGGTATATACACTCCAATGATCAGCTCTTTGCAGCCCATGTGAGTCACCTAACACATGTGGGAACCATCATTTGGCAACTAGCATGAAATATCTCATAAAATTACAAAAATATGAGTAATCATTCATGACTTATTTACATGAAAACAAAATTACATATCCTTTATAGCTAATCCATACACCAACGACCAAAAACACCTACAAATACTTTCATTCTTCAATTTTCTTCATCTAATTGATCTCTCTCAAGTTCTATCTTCAAGTTCTAAGTGTTCTTCATAAATTCTACAAGTTCTAGTTACATAAAATCAAGAATACTTTCAAGTTTGCTAGCTCACTTCCAATCTTGTAAGGTGATCATCAAACCTCAAGAAATCTTTATTTCTTACAGTAGGTTATCATTCTAATACAAGGTAATAATCATATTCAAACTTTGGTTCAATTTCTATAACTATAACAATCTTATTTCAAGTGATGATCTTACTTGAACTTGTTTTCGTGTCATGATTCTGCTTCAAGAACTTCGAGCCATCCAAGGATCCGTTGAAGCTAGATCCATTTTTCTCTTTTCCAGTAGGTTTATCCAAGGAACTTAAGGTAGTAATGATGTTCATAACATCATTCAATTCATACATATAAAGCTATCTTATTCGAAGGTTTAAACTTGTAATCACTAGAACATAGTTTAGTTAATTCTAAACTTGTTCGCAAACAAAAGTTAATCCTTCTAACTTGACTTTTAAAATCAACTAAACACATGTTCTATATCTATATGATATGCTAACTTAATGATTTAAAACCTGAAAACACGAAAAACACCGTAAAACCGGATTTACGCCGTCGTAGTAACACCGCGGGCTGTTTTGGGTTAGTTAATTAAAAACTATGATAAACTTTGATTTAAAAGTTGTTATTTTGAGAAAATGATTTTTATTATGAACATGAAACTATATCCAAAAATTATGGTTAAACTCAAAGTGGAAGTATGTTTTCTAAAATGGTCATCTAGACGTCGTTCTTTCAACAGAAATGACTACCTTTACAAAAACAACTTGTAACTTATTTTTCCGACTATAAACCTATACTTTTTCTGTTTAGATTCATAAAATAGAGTTCAATATGAAACCATAGCAATTTGATTCACTCAAAACGGATTTAAAATGAAGAAGTTATGGGTAAAACAAGATTGGATAATTTTTCTCATTTTAGCTACGTGAAAATTGGTAACAAATCTATTCAAACCATAACTTAATCAACTTGTATTGTATATTATGTAATCTTGAGATACCATAGACACGTATACAATGTTTCGACCTATCATGTCGACACATCTATATATATTTCGGAACAACCATAGACACTCTATATGTGAATGTTGGAGTTAGCTATACAGGGTTGAGGTTGATTCCAAAATATATATAGTTTGAGTTGTGATCAATACTGAGATACGTATACACTGGGTCGTGGATTGATTCAAGATAATATTTATCGATTTATTTCTGTACATCTAACTGTGGACAACTAGTTGTAGGTTACTAACGAGGACAGCTGACTTAATAAACTTAAAACACCAAAATATATTAAAAGTGTTGTAAATATATTTTGAACATACTTTGATATATATGTATATATTGTTATAGGTTTGTGAATCAACCAGTGGCCAAGTCTTACTTCCCGACGAAGTAAAAATCTGTGAAAGTGAGTTATAGTCCCACTTTTAAAATCTAATATTTTTGGGATGAGAATACATGCAGGTTTTATAAATGATTTACAAAATAGACACAAGTACGTGAAACTACATTCTATGGTTGAATTATAGAAATCGAATATGCCCCTTTTTATTAAGTCTGGTAATCTAAGAATTAGGGAACAGACACCCTAATTGACGCGAATCCTAAAGATAGATCTATTGGGCTTAACAAACCCCATCCAAAGTACCGGATGCTTTAGTACTTTGAAATTTATATCATATCCGAAGGGTGTCCCGGAATGATGGGGATATTCTTATATATGCATCTTGTTAATGTCGGTTACCAGGTGTTCACCATATGAATGATTTTTATCTCTATGTATGGGATGTGTATTGAAATATGAAATCTCGTGGTCTATTATTATGATTTGATATATATAGGTTAAACCTATAACTCACCAACATTTTTGTTGACGTTTTAAGCATGTTTATTCTCAGGTGATTATTAAGAGCTTCCGCTGTCGCATACTTAAATAAGGACGAGATTTGGAGTCCATGCTTGTATGATATTGTGTAAAAACTGCATTCAAGAAACTTATTTTGTTGTAACATATTTGTATTGTAAACAATTATGTAATGGTCGTGTGTAAACAGGATATTTTAGATTATCATTATTTGATAATCTACGTAAAGCTTTTTAAACCTTTATTGATGAAATAAAGGTTATGGTTTGTTTTAAAATGAATGCAGTCTTTGAAAAACGTCTCATATAGAGGTCAAAACCTCGCAACGAAATCAATTAATATGGAACGTTTTTTATCAATAAGAACGGGACATTTCATTGTGTACATAAGCGTAAATAAGATGCTTGAAGTGGGGTTTCGTTGTACATTTTAAAATGAAAAAGAATCTGATCTGGGGGAGTGGCGCACCGTGCAGGCCTTTGGCGCGCCGCGCCATTGGTCTGTAACAGATTCCTTTCTTTTAAATTAGATATTTTGAGGGCTTATTGGTAATTACACATGGGGGCCTAAATTTAAGGCCTAGATTCAGTCTTGGAGCTTCATTTACTCCATCTTCAACAACCTTTATCACCTCCATTTAATTTCTAGAGAGAGAGTGATATTCTAGTGAGGGAAAACTCATTTTGGGGAAGAAGAAGAAGGAATCTTGCTTAAGCTCAAGTTCTAAAGTTGTTCATCTACTTCCTAGCTACGTTTTGAGTGTGGTGGTATGTTCTAACTTTGTTTTCCTTGTTTATTTTGATTAAGGGTTAGGGTTTGGGGTAAGTGATGAATTTAAAACCCATTTGTTAGTGAATTGGGTGTTTTGGGTGAATTTGGGTCATGTAGGCTCAAAGATGACTAACCAGGGTTTTTCAAGGTATTAATTGATGTTTATGAGCTTAAATTAGTTAGTAAATTACTAGCACACCTAGAGATAAGTAAATGGGCGTTGTGTGGGTTAGTGGATGACCCAAAATGGGTGTGTTGACCTTAATTTGGTCAAATGGGTCAAAATGGACCTAAGTTCGTTAATGTTGGTGTGTAATGCATAAACCTTGTGTTGAAATGTGTTTTAAACCTAACTTGGCTAATGATTAGGGTTTTGGGGATGTTAGCCCAAATATTAGGGTTACGGGTGCAAATGGGTCGAGATTACACCATGGGTCAAGATGACACTGGGATGGAGTTTTAGTTGGTTGACCAACTTGAGTTTGTGATTGATATTTTGTATAATGTAATAGGTACGTTACATTGAAGGTTTCCGAGCTTGATTATCTTTCACAAGAGATTTTGAGGTGAGTGGAGTAATTATACGTATGTGTATATGATGCGTTTATTTGTGGATGTTATGGTATGAACCATCGAGCCGGTAGTGCCATAACATGTGTGCGATAAGATGTGAACCACGAGCCGGTAGCATCGAGTGTGAACCACGAGCCGGTAGCACTATAAAATAAGATGTGAACCATGAGCCGGTGGCATCGAGTGTGAACCACGAGCCGGTAGCACTATAAAAGAGTATGACTCAATTGCGTATGGTGTGAACCATGAGTCGGTAGCACCATAGCGTTTATGGTTAACCATATTGAGATTGTCGATTATTTACCATATTGTTTATATATATACATTGTTTTGAGTATATGCTAATGCGGTTTTGTGTTAAAGTACGACTTGTTAAGTGTTTTGGGTACGATGACATGCTAATTGAGTTACAAGTTCGTATGAGGTATTTGGTGAATGTGATTGCAAATAGATGAGTTATATATATGTGTGTGTAATTATTGCATTCACTAAGCTTTGCTTACCCTCTCGTTGTTTACCTTTTTATAGGCTCAGGTATGGACAAAGGTAAGGGCGTTTGTTTGGTGTAGAGATCCCGTTGTGTTAGGGGACGCTTTTGGAGATTTAGCTTTGGAGTTTGACCGAGACTTGGGTAGTTTAACCCCAAACACCATGCTCGTAGGGTCGTTTGGTATTTAAACTTTTTGTGGTCGAAACTCTCGTTATGTATTAAACTCGTAATTCGGGCCGATGTGGGTCCCGCTTTGTAAAACTTATTTTATGTTTGAATCGTGTTAGTTTTACATATTGGAATATGTTGTTAAAAGCGTTTCGTCTAAATATGTCGGGAAGTGGGCGATCTTTTTCACAAAAAAGGAAAAGTTGGACAGGCCAGTTTGGCGCGCCGCGCAGGTAAGTGGCGCGCCGTGCCACTATGCCGTACAAAAATTTTTATTTTTTTTTATTTTGCATATTTCGATTGCATATGGGTTGGGATGTTACAACCAACCACTTGCTTACTTTTCCCGCGTATCGACTTTTACTACTTTCCACTGTGAGTTATAGCATCCCTTTTTAATTTAACTATTTTGGGAACTGAGAATACATGCGCATTTTACATACTAGGCATGAGTACTTAAACTTTATATGTGTGTGGGTTATACAACGGCATAAACTTTCCCCTTAGCTCGGTAACGTTTAGTCATTGGTCTTTGAACCGGTGAAAGCGAATCTTAGATATGGATCCATAGAGTTTGACATCCTCACTCGGGCTAGTAGCGCTAGCATTTAACGGGTGTTTAATACTTCGTAAACATACGCACTCGCCAAGTGTACTTTTAGGGGGTGATAAACGTTAAGTTAGTTACCAAGTGCCCACGGTTATACATATACTTTTCATACTGTTTTGAAATGATGTTGAAGCACTGAAATCTCGTGGCCTACCTTACATTACTGTTATACTTAAACTATAGCTCACCAACCTTTGTGTTGACATTTTAAGCATGTTTTTCTCAGGTGCTTAAGGTTTGCTTGCTTCCGCTGTACTAGTCATGCTTTGTAGACACCCGCTGCGCTTATTAGAGATGTCACCGCATGAAACGTTTATTTTGCATTCAAACAATATTACTTTTTAAACGATGTATTTGTAACGACCTATGGGTCAGGTACTATTATTGCTTGCTGTTCGTAGAAGCATACTTTTGGTTGTTAAACATTTGACGTTGGTTAAAACGTCACTTCATTTTATGAATTCAACTTATTTTGAAACAGCATATAGTATTTGACCTTGTAATGATCATGTTATTGATGATTCGTACACGATGGTTTTGTACAGGGCATCACATTTGGTATCAGAGCATTGGTTGTAGGGAATTAGGTTGCATTAGTGAGTCTGGACTGATCCGAGTAGGATTCACTAATAGGACTAATCTACCACTTGCTAGTTTACCTGTTTCTGCAAAACTTGCTGCATGCTGCTGCTTACTTTTACTGCTATATGCCGTATGCTACTACATGATTTCACTACTGCATGCTACTATCTGCTTTCGATTGCATGCTACTTCTGTACGATTCCTTATTATTGCCATGCTATTTACCGCTATACATTATCTAGACTGTCTTAGTTACTTTGCCTAATACGTGCTTGCTTTATGACTTACTGACATGGAAAAAGTTATTTTTCCTTATTCAGATGTCGGATATTCCACCTGTTATCATTTTGGAGAGCGACACAGGCTCATCCGCCACCTCGCCTGCCATTGTTGCCAATTCTCAGATCCCGTCGTCGACACCCTCCAGTGACTCTGGTGCTTCATCCTCTGGAGCCAGTAGCCATGCACCCGACCCAGTGGTCACCTCAGACGGAGCCGAGGACCTACAGGAGATTCCAACTACACTTGTCCCAGGACCCTCGGAGCCACAGCACCATTCCGGTGGTGCTGTGATTCCCGCAGAACTTGGGGAAGGTCCGGTCCGTAATGAGCATAACCATTGGTGCCGACGCCTTCCTGACGAACGTCTCGTGCCGATCCCGCCTTTCAGATACCGACTGATGATAGCTGGCCGAGTAGAGCCACCCGTGCAGCCACCCCCAGGTGATTCCGACGACTCATCATCCGACGACTCATCCTCTGATGACTCCAGTGACGAGGATTCCGACAAGGATCCCAAGGAAGCACCCGTACAGCCACCCTCTATCCCTCCGAAGAAGCGGTATCGTTTCGACGATACTGTTATTCCTGGGGTTAACAGAGGAAGATCGTCCGTTAACGCACATGGACTGAGGACTAGAGTTACCGCCCGTAAGCGGATTGTGCCGTATCCTGCTGATCCGTTCATACGTAAGGCTCCCCATTATGCAGCATCTACTTCTGGTGCCGGACCATCTGCACCACCAGCACCACCCGTACTGACTGCACCGCCTACCCTACCATTTCCCTCTGTCGAGGAACTGACAAGGGAAGTGGAGATCCTCCGTGCTCGGGTAACTTAGCTCGAGGACCAGATGTCCCACATAATGGACATCCTTCACCCACCGTCACCGTAGGACATTTGTAGTAGATTTCATTATATAATCTCGTTTGTAGTATTATGTTTTACTTATGTATTGTACGAACCTATGCGGATGTATGCAACTTATTATTAATGAATGGAACTTTGTGTTGTTTAACCTTTGTACGGTGTTCTATTTACGTTACAGTATGATGACTTTGTGGTATCTGAATCTATTTGCGTTACTTAATTAACATGTGATGTGTTGATTCCATGTTGGTTACCATATACTGTATTATTATACTGGATTTTGACTTGAGTCAAAATTTTTGAACATCAATGGCCAACGGAAGATCAACGCCAACTGCAGCACAGATCGAGGAAATGATCGCTGAACGTGTGGCCGCAGATTTAGCGGAAAGGAACCCCCAAGCTCCACCAGTTAACCAGCCCATTCGTAATGGGTGCACATACAAAGAGTTTCAAAGCTGCAAGCCCCACAACTTTAGTGGTACTGAGGGGCCGGTTGGTCTCACTAGGTGGTTTGAGAAATTAGAATCTGTGTTCCGTGTTAGTAACTGCTCAGAGACGGACAAAACCAAGTATGCCTCATGTACGCTGTCAGACGGCGCACTAACCTGGTGGAACACACTGGCTCAAGCAAAGGGTATTGACGAGGCGTATGCTACACCGTGGGAAGAATTCAAGGGGGCCATGATTGAAGAGTACTGTCCCCAAACAGAGATCCAGAAAATGGAGATTGAGTTTGGGCAGTTGAAGGTTGTGGGAAACGATCTCGATGGTTACAACCGTAGGTATCTGGAATTCGCCCTGATGTGTCCTACGATGGTTACCCCGGAGTTTAAGCGGATGAAAAGGTACTTGTGGGGACTTCCTAAGTCCATTAAGGGAAATGTCACCTCGTCTAAGCCACCTAATGTCCTGGAAGCAATGCGCATGGCGCACACCTTAATGAACCAAATTATCAGCGATGAACCGGAAAAGGCAAAATCCGAAGCGGGTAGTAGTGATAAGCGTAAGTGGGACAACAACAAGGGGAGAGCCTATGATCAAACCCCCGCTAAGAGGCACAACAATGGTGGGAATCCCAATCCGAACACCAACTCGAACCCCAACTACAAGGGTACTCTACCACAGTGCAAGAGTTGCTACAAGCACCATACCGGGTACTGTAACGTTGTTTGTGAAAAGTGCAAAAGGACCGGGCATATTGGCAAGGACTGCAAGATCACCACCATGACTGGGAAGCCGAACCCCAATGGACCGAGAAAGTGTTATGAATGCAGACAGACGGGCCACTTCAGAAATGAGTGTCCCAACAAGCGAAAGGACGGCGGACCACCGCTTGGCAGAGCTTTAAATGTAAATGCAAGGGATGCCCATGAGAACCCCGACTTGGTCACAGGTATATTCACTATCAACAATCTATTAGCTTCTGTTCTATTTGATACTGGTGCCGATAGAAGTTATGTATGTAGACACTTTTGCTCTAAGATAAATTGGTCGTTAGTTCCTTTAAAGGAAAGTATGCTTGTAGAGGTAGCCAATGGTAAACTTGAGAAAGTTGACCAAATTAGTCGAGGAGCTATTATCAACATAGCTGGTGTGGATTTCGAGATTGACTTGATACCCATTAAATTGGGAAGCTTTGATGTGAATGGTTGACCAAGATAAGGGCCGGCATTATCTGTGGAGATAAAGCTCTTCGTATACCACACGAAGACGGTGAGCCACTAATTATTTACGGAGAGAGATGTAGCTCGAAAATGAATCTCATTAGTTGCATTAAAGCGCAAAAGGTCATGAAGAAAGGACGTCTTGTTGTTTTGGCACATGTGAAAACGTTAGAAACTGAGGTGAAGAGCGTGGATGACGTACGAATTGTGAACGAATTCTCTGATGTCTTTCCGGAAGAATTGCCTGGATTACCGCCACCGAGAGCAGTGGAGTTTCAGATCGATTTAGTGCCAGGATCTGCACCTGTAGCTCGTGCACCTTATCGACTCGCACCTTCCGAGATGCGAGAGTTGCAGAGCCAATTACAAGAACTGCTAAACCGTGGATTTATCCAACCAAGTTTCTCGCCTTGGGGCGCACCTGTTTTGTTTGTGAAGAAGAAGGACGGAACCTTCCTCATGTGTATCGACTACAGCGAACTCAACAAATTGACGATCAAGAATCGGTATCCTCTTCCCCAAATTAACGATCTTTTTGATCAACTACAAGGATCGAGCATTTACTCTAAGATCGATTTGCGATCCGGTTATCACCAGTTGAGGGTGAAAGAGAGCGACGTGATGAAGACTGCATTCAGAACCCGTTATGGTCATTATGAGTTTCTCGTGATGCCATTCGGTTTAACCAACGCACCTGCCGTGTTTATGGATCTCATGAATCGTGTCTGCAAGCCATACCTGGATAAGTTCATTATCATCTTCATAGATGATATCCTCATCTACTCCAAAAGCGAAGAAGAACATGAGCAATATCTTCGTCTAGTGCTTGAACTCTTGAGACAAGTGCAACTTTATGCCAAATTCTCCAAGTGTGAATTTTGGTTGAAGGAAGTCCAATTTCTGGGTCATGTTGTGAGCGACCAGGGTATCAAAGTTGATCCCGCAAAGATTGAAGCTATCAACAAGTGGGAGACCCCCACTACTCCAACTCATATCCGCCAATTTTTAGGTCTCAACGATTACTACCGAAGATTTATTGAAGGTTTCTCTCTGATTACGTGTCCTTTGAGCGCGCTGACTCACAAGGGCAAGAAGTTCATTTGGGAACCCGAATAGGAATCAACATTTCAAACCTTGAAAAAGAAGTTAACCACCGCACCTATCTTATCACTTCCTGAAGGCAGTGACGATTTTGTCGTTTATTACGATGCTTCGAAAAGTGGTTTTGGTTGTGTACTGATGCAACGCACAAAGGTTATCGCTTACGCCTCTCGTCAACTGAAGATTCACGAGCGAAATTACACAACTCACGATCTCGAGCTTGGAGCCGTTGTCTTTGCATTAAAGCTGTGGAGACACTATCTTTATGGAACTAAGAGCACTATTTTCACCGATCATAAAAGCCTCCAGCACATCTTCGATCAGAAGCAACTGAATATGAGACAGCGTTGATGGATCGAGACACTGAATGACTATGATTGTGAACTTCGTTATCACCCGGGTAAGGCAAATGTTGTAGCTGATGCTTTGAGCCGAAAGGAGAGGATGACACCTCTTCGTGTTCGGGCACTGAACATCACCATTCATTCGAACCTAAATAGCCAGATCCGAGCAGCCTAAGAAGAGGCTCTCAAAGAGGAGAACATATCTCATGAATACTTGAACATTCTCGTCTCTCTATTCGAAGTTAAGGAGACTGGACTCCGATGCTATGCCAGAAGAATTTGGGTACCTCGTTATGGAGATCTACGGAACCTTATACTAGATGAAGCCCACAAGTCAAGATATTCGATTCATCCAGGATCCGATAAAATGTAACACGATCTTAAGGAATAGTACTGGTGGCCTAATCTTATGAAGGATGTTGCAACTTATGTTGGTAAGTGTTTGACTTGCTCAAAAGTTAAGGCCGAACATCAGAAGCCTTCTGGGTTACTTCAGCAACCGGAAATCCCACAATGGAAGTGGGAAAGGATAACAATGGATTTCATTACGAAGTTACCAAAGACGGTGGGCGGATACGATACCATCTGGGTTATCGTTGATCGTCTTACTAAATCTGAACACTTCTTAGCCATGAAGGAAACGGATATGATGGAGAGACTCGCTCAACTATACATAAAAGAGGTTGTATCTCGTCATGGTGTGTCCCTGTCGATCATCTCAGATCGCGATCCCCGTTTTGCTTCCAGATTTTGGCGTTCTTTGCAAGAAGCCTTGGGAACTCGTCTCGACATGAGTACCGCGTATCATCCACAGACCGACGCACAAAGCGAATGCACGATTCAGACTTTAGAAGACACGTTGCGTGCATGTGTCATTGATTTCGGAAAGGCTTGGGAAAGGCATTTGCCGCTAGCCGAATTCTCTTACAACAATAGTTATCATTCGAGTATTAATGCCGCACCTTTTGAAGCGTTGTATGGCCGCAAGTGCCGATCTCCTATTTGTTGGGCCGAAGTAGGCGAAACGCAAATCACAGGACCCGAGATAGTCCATGAAACAACTGAGAAGATTGTCCAAATTCAAGCGAGACTCAAGACGGCCCGTGATCGTCAAAAGAGTTATGCCGACCTTAAACGTAAGGACTTTGAATTCAACGTGGGTGACCGTGTAATGTTGAAGGTCCCGCCTTGGAAAGGTGTGATCCGTTTTGGAAAACATGGGAAGTTAAACCCGCGATACATTGGTCCTTTTGAAATCTTGGAGCGTGTTGGACCCGTTGCTTACCGTCTGGACCTTCCGACTCAATTGAGCTCAGTTCATCCTACCTTTCATGTATCGAATTTGAAGAAGTGTCTTGCTGAATCGGAACATGTCATACCATTGGAGGAACTTACGATTGACGATAAACTCCACTTCGTGGAAGAGCCTGTCGAAATTATGGACCGTGAGGTCAAAACTTTGAAACGAAACAAGATTCTGATCGTTCGAGTGCGATGGAATGCCAAACGAGGACCTGAGTTTACCTGGGAACGAGAGGATCAAATGATGCAAAAGTATCCTCACCTTTTCCCGACTCCTCCATCTACCTCAGCTTAAAATTTCGGGACGAAATTTTCTTTAACAGGTGGGTAATGTAACAACCCTGGATTTTCCAATGTTTAATTATTAATAATTTATTATTAATGCTTGTGTTTTAATAAACGTCTTCGTATACGTGTTACTTGTTACCGTATTTAACTTTTCATGACCCGAATTATCTTTGTGACACACGTACTTTACACGAATAATATTTCGAATATTATTTACGTTCATGATTAATTATTATTAATCATTTTTTAACTAAGGTTACTAGTTAATTACTTGGGCTTGATTTATTAAATTTCATACTTACTTGGACTTGGGCCTTTATTATTGGAAATGGACTTGGAAGCCACCCTACACACTTAATGGACTAGTTGTGAGCCCATTTTATTACTAGTAACTTATTAATGTTAACCTTAGATTAATTAAGTTAAGTATGATGAGACTTGTGCAAGCATGCTAGAAACTCTTCCCCATACATCTAACTTTATCTATTCTAAGAATACACCATTCTCCCATGTTGGAAAGTTAGCTTTTGACCCTTCCCCATTTGTCCCAAAACCGTGAGCTCCATGGGGTGTGAGGGAGTTCAATTTTTTTTTATTTGTTACTTATTTACTTGTATACTATCTCATTTTTCAGACACAATTACTTGCATTTTCATTTCTCTCATCTTTTCTCTCTACTTTGTAAGTAACAAGGCTTTAGTTTCTCTCTTTTTCTTCCTCTAAAAACCGCCACCATCATCATTAAATTACTTGTTCTTTGTTGTTGTTTAATTACTTGTAGTTGTTTGTTGTTGTTAAAGATAAAGTTTTCTAACTTGTATCTTCATCTAATCTTGGTTACTTCCATCTTTTTTTTTTTTTGATGAAGAACCAAGAACAAGAACCTAAACTTTCTAGTTTATGGTTCTACACTTAATGTTTTAAAAGATATAAAGTTCATGAGTTTTAAAATCATACTTGTGTTCATGTTAGTAAACTTGAGGTTTACTTTCTTAAAGATCAAAGCCTTGGCTTGAATCTTTCTAAGTATGAACAACCATGAACTTATTACTTGTAGATTTAGTTTATCTCTTCATTTTATGTACTTTAAAGTTGTGATGTTGTTAAATTGGTCAAGTATTACTAGTTAATCTTGATCTCATATTTCTTGAAACTAAAAGTTAACTTTATAAGTTCAAGAACATGGAAGTATAACTTTCTAGTTATAACTTCATATACTTGTGTTGGATCTAAGCTTCTATAGCTTATGGTCTTCTAATTTTGTTGTAAATAAGAGCTTACAAGCTTACATACATTTTACAAGTTGAAAATCTAAGTTTCATAACTTATGGTTTCATTAAAGTGCAGATCCAATTTTTGTAACTTAGGATCTAACTTAAGAACACTAGATCTAGACTTTCTAGTCTAGGATCTTTAAGATCTAGCTAAGATCTAAGTTCTACAACTTAAGATCTTGATTATTTAGTTTACTTTCAAGTTTATAGCTTAATATTACTTTTGTAACTCATGTATGTGTCGGATCTAAGATCTTGATGTAACTTTGGTTCATCAAACTACATACAAATCTTAAGTGAGTTGTGCAACTTATCTTAGACTTACACTAGTGTTATGATGGTCAAACCTTGGTTAAGATGATGCAAACCCATCAACGAGTTGTACACTTGAAGCTATAAGCATCAAGGATGAGAACCGTGATGAGCATCAAGCACCAAGAACCCACTGGAACACCTTTCTTACTGTTTCTGGAACTAGTCAGACTACCTGGGCTACTGGAAAGTTAATTTTCAGTTATTTCGGTTCGATTAGATGATTTTCCGTTTAGACCTCTTCTTAATCCGAGTTACGGTTTAGGATCTATGGCCTCCCGAAATCACTACACCCTATTAACGTTGTGCTGAAATTTCTGACCTACTCGCACTTAAACCGTCACCACGGTCAAACGAAGATGAGTTTGGTTCTGGAAATTGGTCAGTACCTAGGGGACTCATATACGGAGCCATGGCTACTGGTCTCACCTCATTTCAGTTTGTATAGAGGTCGTGACGACTGAGCAAAGTCAGCCTTTATTTTAAACCCCAGTCTTGACTTAAAACTTACTTTACACTTTTGTTTAATGATGAATGATGATGGTACTTAAGACCTAATTTACATACATTTAAATCTTTGGGAACGATTTACTGACTTAGTAACTTTTGACTTAGGTTGAGGACCTTTCGGACCAACCACTTGCTTACTTTTTTCGCGTATCGACTTTTACTACTTTCCACTGTGAGTTATAGCATCCCTTTTTACTTTAACTATTTTGGGAACTGAGAATACATGTGCATTTTACGTTTTACATACTAGGAACGAGTACTTAAACTTTATATATGTGTGGGTTATACAACGGCATAAACTTTCCCCTTAGCTCGGTAACGTTTAGTCATTGGTCTTTGAACCGGTGAACGCGAATCTTAGATATGGATCCGTAGGGTTTGACATCCCCACTCGGGCTAGTAGTGCTAGCATTTAACGGGTGTTTAATACTTCGTAAACATATGCACTCGCAAAGTGTACTTTTAGGGGGTGATAAACGTTAAGTTAGTTAGCAAGTGCCCACGGTTATACATATACTTTTCATACTGTTTTGAAACGCTGTTGAAGTACTGAAATCTCGTGGCCTACCTTACATTACTGTTATACTTAAACTATAGCTTACCAACCTTTGTGTTGACATTTTTAAGCATGTTTTTCTCAGGTGCTTAAGGTTTGCTTGCTTCCGCTGTACTAGTCATGCTTTGTAGACACCCCCTGCGCTTATTAGAGATGTCACCGCATGAAATGTTTATTTTGCATTCAAACAATATTACTTTTGAAACGATGTATTTGTAACGACCTATGGGTCACGTACTATTATTGCTTGCTATTCGTAGAAGCATACTTTTGGTTGTTAAACATTTGACGCTGGTTAAAACGTCACTTCATTTTATGAATGCAACTTATTTTGAAACAGCATATAGTATTTGACCTTGTAATGATCCTGTTGTTGATGATTCGTACACGATGGTTTTGTACGGGGCATCATAATGGAGGTATGAACTAATGAAATATAACGACACTTGATCGACGTAGTTATATTACGATAAGTCATACCAAAGTCCCAATGGCTCAAAATGATGGTGAGTAAAGAATTCAAAATCTATGTAATACCTCCAGACCTAGAAAACTTCGAGGTAATAATTGGTATGAATTGGTTAGCCAAGACAAAATCCAACATTTCCTGTGATCTCAAAAACCATTCGTATCCCCATCGAGGACGGTGAACCCTTGATCGTTGTAGCAAAAAGGGTTGCACCGGGCTTAACCTCATTTCGTGCCTCAACGTTGAAAAATACCTTCGTATAGGTTGTTTTACAATTCTAGCTAACGTTAAGAAAGTCGAGACCAATGAAAAGCGTATCGAAGACATACCGATTGTCAGTGAATTTTCCGATGTTCTCTCTGAGGGACTACCGAAACTTCCACCTCATAGGCCGTTGAACTCCAAATCGATCTTATAACAGGAGCCACACATGTAGCACGTGCACCGTATAGACTCACCCCATCCGAAATGCAAGAATTACAAAGTCAACTCCTAGAACTACTTGACCGTGGTTTTATCCGACCTAGCCATCCACCATAGGGAGCTCCAATCCTATTCGTTAAGAAGAAAAATGGTTGCCTAAGAATGTGCATCGATTATCGTGAACTAAATAAATTGTCGGTCAAGAACCGATATCCTCTTCCCCATACCGACAACCTCTTGATCAATTACAAGGATCCCATGTGTATTCAAAAATCGATCTCTGTTCCGTTTATCATCAATTGAGGGTTAAGGGAGAAGTTGTCTCCAAAACCGTTTTCTGAACTCGCCACGGTAATTATGAATTTCTTATAGTGTCGTTCAGTTTAACTAATGCCCCGGTCATATTCATGGATCTTATGAATCGCGTATGCAAGCCTTATCTAGACAAAAATGTTATCGTATTCATAGGCGACATCTTAATCTACTCCAAATGTGACAAGAACACGAACAACATCTTCGCCCTATGATCGAACTCTTGAGAAAAGAACAACTCTATGCCAAATTATCCAAGTGTGAATCTTGGTTAAATGAAGTCCAATTTTTAGACCACGATGTTAGTGGTCAAAGTATTTCAGTCGATCCCGCGAAAATCGAAGCCATAAGTAATTGGGAAACCCCCACTACTTCTATTCATATTCGTTAATTTTTAGACCTCGCCGGTTATTATCATAGATTCGTCAAAGATTTCTCTTGGTTGCACGTCCTTAAACCTCGTTAACTCACAAGGAAAGAAATTCGTTTGGTTCACCGAACAAGAGTCGTTATTTCAAATCTTAAAGAGGAAGTTGACCACCATTCTTATCTTATCTCTTCCCGAAGGCAATGATGATCTTAACGTATATTTTGTGACGCCTCCAAACAAGGTTTTGGGTATGTGTTCATACAACGAAAGAAGGTTATCGCTTACGTTTCCCGACGATTGGAAATTTACGACCAAAGCTACACGACACACGATCTCGAACTTGGAGCCATTATCCTTGCGCCTAAACCTTGGAGACACTATCCTTATGGGACCAAAAGTACCGCTTTCACCGACCACAAAAGCCTCCAACACATATTCGATCAAAAACGACTCAACGCGAGACAACGACGGTGGACTGAAACGTTGAATGATTATGATTGTGAACTTCGTTACCATCCGGACAAGGCAAATGTTGTAGCCGAAAGGAAGAAATTAAACCTCTTCGTGTCTGAACTTTAGACGTGATTATCTACACCAACCTTACTAGTCAAATTCGTGCAGTGCAAATGGAACTCAAATATGAAAATATTTCTAAGTGAAAACCTGAAAGGCCTCCTCTCTCGACTCAAAATCAAAGAGACTGAAATTCGTTATTTTTCCTGAAGAAATTTGGATACCTGATTATGGGCTCGATCAACTTTCTCATCACCAAGTACAACGTTACATAACTCTATTATTTCACTGTTGCCGTCTGATATTACCGGGACCCAAGATAACACACAATCCAAGGATACCTCTTTCTTCAGTAACTTATCATCCTTATGCTTCCGATAAATGGCCAACTACTACTCAACTCCAAAACATATATAACTACGCGTACTATCTCGCTTCGCACGGTTTTATCGACGAAGTACAAAATGCTTGATGTGCTCACATTGAGGCGGAAACTCCTACTATCATTTCGCTCATACTTCCGTATAAGGAGATCTTATCATACAATCTCTCAATGGAGAGAGAGACTCTTCACATTACACTAGTATTCGCCAAGAGGGTGAATAGTCCTAACGAACGTTTTTCAGAAACCGATAAGAAACTTGATCTAACAAACGTTTTCAGAAACCGACAAGATGGGAAAAACTTGTACAACTATGCATTATAGGAATTCTATTCCAACACGGTGTGCCATTGTCATTTGTTTGGGATCGAGATACTCGTTTCACTTCTAGATTTACAAGAAGCCTTGGGAACACGTTTAAACATGAGTACCGCGTATCATCCACAAACCGACGGATCAAGCAAACGTACGATTCAAACCTTGGAGAACATAATACGAACCTGTATTTTTATCCTTAGCCGATATCTCTTGCTACGATAGTATTCATTCGAGTCTTAACGTCACACCTTTTGAAGTTTTATATGACCGGAAACGTCGTCCTCCTTTGTCGAACCAAGTAAATGATAATCAATTCACTGAGCCCGAGATTTATCATGAATGACCGAGAAAATTTATTCACATTCAAGAAAGACCCAAAACGACCCGTAGTCGTCGAATGAACTATGCCGATGTTAGACATAAACCTCTCGAATTCCAAGCGGTTAATCGCGTCATGTTAAAAGTCGCACCTTGGAAAGGTGTAATCCGTTTCGAGGAATGTGGAAAGCTAAAACCGCGGTATATTGATCCTTTTGAAATCTTGGAGCGTATTGGACCCGTTACTTACCGTTTCGAACCCCCAACTCAATTAAGTTCCGTTCATCCTACATTCCATATAGCAAACTTAAGGAAGCGTCTTGCGGAACAAGAACTTGTTATTCTTTTCGATGAGCTTAATATCGATGACAAACTCCACTCCATAGCTAAACCTTAAAACAACGTAAAATCCCGATTTTCAAAGCTCGTGGGAATACCAAAAGGAGGACCCGAGTTTACGTGGGAAGGGCAAGATCAAATATAGATGAAGTACCCTCACTTATTCGTAGAATTGGCAACGCAAGGTCTCGAGGAAGAAACAACTACTACTTCCAACTAAATTTCGGGAAGAAATTCCTTTTAAGGTGTGGGTAATGTAACAACCCGACTTTTTCCGTTAACTCATTTTAACGCCCGTCTTTTTTAAAAAAAAATAATCTTTCATCATCTATATTCGTACCTTTCGTTAACTAACGTTCTTAACATTCCCGTTATTGGATTATAACATCTTCCGTTTACTCTCGCGTGTTTAAAATAATTCGTTCGGTTAACTCCCGCACCCGACTACAAACTTGAGGGACTAATCTTGTCAGTTGGCCAAATTGGGTCAACTAGTCACCACCTCCCACCACTCACCTCACATTTCTCTCTTATCTCATCTTTCTTACTTCCATTTTTCTCTCATTTCTTCAAACAAAGAACCATCATCCAAATTCGATCTAGGAAGCTAGCAACAAAACGAATTGTACTTTTGGAATCCTTGCGTCTTCCTCTACAACTTGATACCAATCTCATCTCGTTTAGGTAACTTTCTAAAAATACTAGATTTCTTGTTCTTGATGTTCTTGACTAATAAATGTGTTAGTTAGTGTCTATGGCTCAAGTCTAACATGAAAATGTAGTTTGTATGCTCGATCTTGTTATTTGGTGTAACTAGCATGAACACTTGAAATGGGTTAGCTAACTCTTTAATTTTGGATGATAAAATGTGTTTAGATGTTAATGTTTGTGTGTTCAAAGTGTTAGTTACTTCATATGCTTCGATTTGGTATGTTGGATGACATAAAAACCTTACATTAACACGATTATCGATTTTGTGATTCTTGGTTAGGGTTTGATAGATTTTAAAATGAACTATTGATGCATTAAATGCTTTACAATGTTGTTGGTAAGTGTTTAGTTGTATTGTATGCATAATTACCTACGAAACGGCATATTATATGTGTGTAATAAGTTCCCGAATCATGAAATGCGTTTTACGAACTTGAAACTTTGATAATGAACTTTTAACGATCATTCGACGAGGATTTTGTTGCTGTAAATGATGAACTTTATTGATTATATGTGCTTGTTTGTATTCCTTGTCAAAATACTTTTCCAACGATATAAGATACGTGTTTTGAGTGTTTTCGGTTCATAAGTTGTGTTTGAAATGAGTTTGGTTTGAGACTTGTCAAATTTTCAGCATCAGAAATCTGTAGTTCATTTGGACGCCGTCCTAATCTTGGACGCCGTCCCATCCTTTACTGCTGGACGCTGTCCAGCCATTCTGGACGCCATCCAGATGAACTGCAAAAGGCTGTCCAACTTTGTAAATTTTCGTTTAATTCTAACTATGCTACGCACCTCCGATTAACGTGAAACTTGGCCAACATGTTTATATATGATTACTAATTGAAGAAAAATTGTCGGATACCTGACCCGACCCCGTCGACTTAACTTTGACTTTGACCAAGTTTGACTTTTAGTCAAACTTAACCAAATACTTATGAAATCGTTCTAACATGCTTTTATACTTGATTCTTGCATGAAACTTGATAACGTGATTCACATGCTATATTAATCAAGTCGTAACGAGCCATATGACTAATTGAACACATTTTGCCCGACCTTGTGTCGTAACCGGTAATTGATATGACTTATTTGTTTAGGTCAAGGCTAAACAACTTTCACTTGCACAACGTTTAATTTCAAGTACTTTGGCATGCAACTACGGTGAGATCATAGTCCCATTTTTTCAACAACTTTTATACTTTTAAAACATGGGATGAGAAACATATACGGTTTATACTTTTATACTTTGAACACAAATACGAAAGCAAAGATACATACGAGTTAGAACAAAAATCCTCAAGTCCAATTATCATTAGTTACACTTGTAGGGTGTAAGCGAGAACTTATGTTGTGTGGCCATACGGGTTTGACGAACCCTCATCCGGATGGATGAAATGTATTTTCGGTATATATTGTAGGTTCTAACACTATTATGTAGAGGTAAGATTCCGTTAAGCTTTGGTAATTGGGTGCTCGTGATACAGACAACATCTTTTGGGATGTATACGCTTTGATAATCAATTTATACTAAATCTTGTGGTTCAAAAACATACGTTTACAAATACACCTATGATTTTACCAACGTTTTTGCGTTGACAATTTTCTATATGTTTCTCAGGATCATACTTGGCTATTCGATACATACTTCCGCATACTTTGATTACTTGCTTGGGGTCAAACATACATGCATACGCTAGTAATAGCACCCTTGAATTCAAACTTAAAGCATACATACATGCGCTATTGATAGCATTCGTGAATTTTCAACTTATATTATGTCGCAAGTTATTTCATTTACACTTTACAACTTTTGTAAACTCAAACTTGTTGTCGAACCGTTTGGTAAACTAAACTTTGCAAGTCCTACACGTTTCCAATGAATGCGACATAATTTTCGGTCAAACGTGTCTCATTTAGGGACTATGACCATGTAACGGGACCTATGTTTCCAGAAAATTCACTTCTTCACTCTCGTACCTAACTTTCACCTCTTTAAAAACCCTAATCACTCAATCTTGATTTGGCTCTTGAATTGAGTTAAGAAAATGATTTCTTGTGTTGTTATGAGTCTATCAAGGTAAGTTTTGTCAAATTTCATGTCCAAATTAGTGTGTAAATTGAGTTTGAAGGTATGTTTTGTTAAAAGTGAATATTGGGTCAAAAGTGCTTAAATTGATGTTGTTTGAGCGTAAATTTTGTGGGTTTATGTCTCAAAACATTTGTTATAAAAGATGTGTTCCGTTTTGGGGTCTAAAATGAGTCCAAGGTCGAGATTTGGTGGTTTGAGTTTGAAACCCGTCACTTTGCTGCAACTGTAGCTAATGGTGGGAGTATTTCAGTTGGTGAAATTTCTTTAGTCGTTCGGTCGGTAGAAGAGACCCTCGGCCGATGGTGTGAAGACAGTCGGCCGATTGTCTTTGCCGGTCGGCCGATGGTGTTAGGCAGTGAAAATTTTACTAAGTGTTGATTTATAGCCGTTATGCTGCCCGCGTGTTTTTATGATTTCCAGGATGTAAATTTTGAAAATGCACAAGTGTTAAGCATTAATTTTTAGCGAACGCTTTTTTACTAATTTGCTGAAATGTGCTGTCAGTGTGTCTAATATTGTTGGAACACTATTCTAACTTGGTTTTTGTTGTTCTCAGGAGATAAGAACAAGGAAGAAGCTCAGAATTAATAACTGAGCAGTTGCTGTTAATTGGTGAGTGGGTCTATCTCCGGATAGAGTTTAAGTAGCATAACTTGCTACTATGGTTGACTCTTTTACCATGCATAGTGTAGGGATTGCCATGTTAGAATAATATAGTATGCCTGATGTTTTGTGTAAATTATGTGTACACTTTGTGAATGACACCAGTCGGGCCGGGAGACTGGGGACTCGAGACCGTGCTTAGGAGAGGTTAGAGTTCGTATGAGGTCAACCGTGCCTAGGGGAGGTTGGGTCCATAGGCTACTGATTGTGAAGTATATTGTGAACGATGCATCCCCTACATCTGGATAACTGTACTGTGAATTGAGTAGCAGGGACTATCGGTAAACTCAAGCCCGATCAGCTGTGAGTTGTGTGCTCGTACAAGCCGCCGATCCTCGTATTGTCTTATTGTATGCTAGTTGGTAGTTAGCATGTTTTGTTGTTAGTATATAGCTTCTGTGTGGCTTAAGCTATATCTGTTAGATAGATTCTATTCATTTAGCGGTGCGCTAATCCCCCACATTTTTCCCCTTGCAGGTTTAGATACTGCTAGTCGGGATGGGTACTGATGCAGAAGACATGTTTGACAACCCTACTCTGATGTGGACTTTTGTTTAAATAATATTTTGTAATAACGTAACACCGTTGTGTAAACTTAAACTTAATTACACGAATTAATGTAATGACGTGACTTTATTGTGTTTATTAGTAAAGTCTTCCACTGTGTTATATATAAAAAAAATAGCCGGTGTTACAAAAAGGACTATCTCATCAACTTTTGCCCTAAAGTATTTTATTCTAGTGGGGACAACTATGATCATGGTAGTTGCGGTGAAGTAGGCACATGTATCAACGTTACATTGTAACGACCCGGATTTTTTCGCTAATATATAGAAGATTAATATTTATATAATTAATGTTTCCAACATGTTAAGCGATCAAACTCATTAAGATTTGGTTATTTGAAATGAATTTTATACAAATGTTTGGCCACCCAGTTTGTCTGACGATTCACGAACGTCATAACTCGAAATAATTATATAATGATGTATATATGGATATATATATACTTATGATTTGATAAAATGATATTTAAGTATCTCATTACATATAATAACAATTGGTTATATACATAAAATGAGATTACTAACTTAAAGACTTCAAGATTATATACATATATATATATATATATATATATATATATATATATATATATATATATATATATATATATATATATATATATATATATATATATATATATAACGATTAACGTTGTAATAACTTCTAAATTAAAATGTATGTATATGTATTGTATTAATATGTATTAATACAATTTTGAAGGACTTAAACATATATACTAACATACTTATACTCAACAAAGATAGCTATACTCATAATCTCATTCAATTCCATTAAGAATTCTATTCTTATTCATTCGGTATTTATACCCGTATCATACCCAGCTTCCATACTTAAATACTATGAGTATATACCAATATTAAATACCAATTATAGCCTCCTTAGCAGCCCTATGAGTCACAAGACAAGGATAAACATGATGGAGACTTGTGGGAACCAACATTTAACTTCTAGTGTGCATTATTATGCTATATTCCAAATTTTGATAAAGTCTCTTAACCATATGCATGAACCACGACTTTTAACACTCTTTTTACTCATTCATATTAGCTATTTAACTTACATTCACTCTCATAATACTCACACACAAGAACTCCAAGTATTCTCTCCATTTCTTACTCTTTAAACACTCTTTAAACACACATACTTCAAGTACTAGAAAATCTTCATTCACTTTGATCATAAACTAGCTTCAAGAACACTTTGTTAACTCATATACTCCTCTTTATCAAGGTAAGAATCATATATAAGCTTTGGTTAAATTCATATACTTATAACTATCTTAATTCAAGATAGAAATCTTATTCGAACTTTTGTTCATTCCATGATTCTACTCCAAGAATTACAAGCCATCAAGGATATCTTTGATCACAAGATTATCATCTTATTTTTCTCAGCAACTTTGTTCATTTAATTTGAGGTAGTCACCTTATTCATAATCTTTTTCGATTCATATCCATATAGCTATCTTATTATGAGTTTATAACTTACAACAAGAACATAGTTTAGATTAATTCTAAACTTGTTCACAAAAAAATTTAATCCATCTAGCTTGACTTTTAAAATACTTCAACACATGTATTATGATAGTATGTCAAGCTAACATAAGGATATAAAACTTGTAAACACGAAGAACACCTTAAAACTGAACATACGCCGTCATAGATCATCGGGGGCTATTTTGGGTTTAATTTTAAAAACTTATCTTAAACTTTGAATTAAAAGATTTCCTTTGGTGAAAAATCTTATTTTATATGGATATGAAATATATCCAAAATCCATGGTTAAACTCTAAGTGGAAGTATGTTTTTCAAAAGGGTCATCAAGATGTCGTTCTTACGACGGATATGACTATCTTCTCTTATTTGACACCTAAGCTGTATTTTCGACTATAAACTTATACTTTTTCTGTTAAGATTAATAATGTTGAGTTCGATACGAAACCATGGCAACTTGAATCACTCAAAGCGGATTTGTAACGAAGAAATTATGGGTAAAACAAAATTGGATATTTTTGCTTGTTTTTAGCTATGGTTTTGATTAATAAAAATGGAAGCTAACCTTATCCTAGCTAACTTACCTTGTATCCTACATGTATTTATACATGTCTTGTTCCCGAACTTATGGAAATACAATTTATAATAGTTGTGATTAAGTTCTACGACAATATATTATAGTCTTAATAAAGATCGTAAGACACCATATATATATATGACTTGATCACCGTGGATCCGTATACAGCGTATTGACATATCATTTTGATTTCTTCTATATATATTATTGGAACGAACTATAAGACACCATTGGCAGTAATTTCGAGTTAGCTGTGGGTCGAAGTGGATTCCAAAATATTATATACTTTGAGTTGTGATCGAGCCTGAGACATGTATACAATGGGTCGCGGATTGCTTCTGACAATATACATATTATGTATCTTATTATATTAAGACAATATATTATAGTGTTAGTGAATTCTAACACAATATATGCATTTATATATATACATACATATATATATATATATATATATATATATATATATATATATATATATATATATATACTGTTGGACTATTGGACTATTGGACTACGGGCGTTAGACTACTAACAATGGACAATTAAAATTATCACAAGTATCATAAGTATGGAATATTAATTATATATATATATATATATATATATATATATATATATATATATATATATATATATATCTTGACACAAAAATATTATTATTAGGTTCGTGAATTTGTCAAAAGGCCAAGTCTTATCACCATCTATTCGAAAATCATCACAAGTGAGTTATAGTCCCATTTTTACTATCTAAATTATTTTGGGATGAGAATACATGCAAATTTATAAATGTTTTACAAAATAAGCACAAGTTCATGAAACTACATTCTACGACAGTTTTGTTATACCGGATATCTGTACTTATTATTATTATGCTTGGTAACCTAAGAATTAGTGAAAAACACTAATTGACGCGAATCCTAAAGGTAGATCTACGGGCACCAACCACCCCCATTTTCAAATAGTGGAAATGCTTTAGCACTTCGAAGGGTTCTTGTCATACATTTGAATAGTGGAATGTATGATGCCAGATATCTTAAGCGCTCTATGTTAAGGTCGGTTACCAGGCGACTCATCGTATGAATGATTTTTGCAGTTGTAATGATCCTGCGCATTTAATTAAATGAAATCTTGTGGCTTATTAAATGTTATGATTATTATATAAAAATTAAACCTATGACTCACCAACATTTTTGTTGATGTTTTAAGCATGTTTATTCTCAGGTGAATATTAAAAATGCTTCCGCTGTCGTATGCCAACCCAAGGTCAAGATTTGGAGTCGGCATAATTGTTTATATTGTTTAAACTTGCATTCGGAGTATTTGTTGTAATATATTTGATCATATTGTAATGGGTTGTGTAAAAACTTATTTATTTGAGGAGATTGTCTTTAATCTAAATTATGTCATTAAGACCTTTATTCAATAATAAAGGTAATGGTTGTTTTTAAAAACGAATGCAAGATTTGAAAAACGTCTCATATAGAGGTCAAAACCTCGCAAAGAAACCAATTAATATGAAACGTTTATAATTAATATGAACGGGGTATTTCAGTTGGTATCCGAGCGTTGGTCTTAGAGAATCAGAAAATTTTTTATTAGTGTGTCTAACTGATTTTTGATGCATTAGTGAGTCTGAACTTCGACCGTAATTATTTTAAAAATGATTGCTTAATATAATTGTTGGAAACATAAGATTATTAACATATAAATATTATAAGATATATCATTCTCTTAACGTGCCTGCTATAATGTGATAGATGACTTCATCCGATCATATAAACATCTCTAGTGATTCATATTTCATTTACTTATCAAGTGATTCGGAGGCTGAGTCAAAGCATACGACTTATGAACCAACGAAAAAGTTAACTTTTGGTGCTACCATTAAAGTGGAAAATTGTTGGGAAAATTGGGAAGATTCACAATTGCCAGTAGAGGTTCCAGAAGAGGATCCAGAAGAAGATCCCGAAGAGGAACGCGAAGAAGAGGATCTTGAAGAAGTTGTGGAAATTACCGAACCACAACGTGATTTGGGAAAATCTTTGGCTGTTATACCCGATCCCAAACCCGATGAACCTATTATGACCCAAAATGTTTGTGATCATCCACCTGAACCACCTAAGAGACCAGTTTATAAAATGACCGCTCATATAACGACTGTTGGTTTTGCTCCCAAACAATTAGCCGAAAGAACCAATTGGGAGGAATTAGAAAAAGAACTATCCAAACGAAAATCCAAACGTTTGGTCGAGAAAGAAACAACTTCAACATCTAAGAAATCTCGCCATTCTTAAACCATCGGCAGCTATCCTGTATTCCATGCATTGTATAATATGTATTATATTGTGTGCTTAAGTTTGTAAGAAAATCCGCAATGTAATTTTCTGTATGATTGTATAATAATAAGAATAAGCATGGAAGGTTTATTATTATTATTACAACTTATTATTACATAGTAACGTAATAACTTACCATAGTTTTTCATATTAGAATTTTAGTAGTTAATTTGTGTGTTAGCTGCTAAGTATGAACATTATTATAGTTATAAAATGCTAATATGAAGAAAAGGCTTTTATAATAATAAGTTCATATTAAGCTACAAAATACTTTTTGGCTACTTCTAAAATTCTATATGATTAACTCAGTCGGCTATTTTTGAAGGAAATGGCTCCTCCAGCTACTAGACAACAACAATTGAACACAGAAGAACTTCAAGCTTTCGCTGCAAATATGGCTGCAGTGGTGAATGCAATGAACAACAATAACCAATCGGGTTCGAGCAGTGGAGGAAACAATGGCAACCGGGTAGGATGTTCCTACAAAGCTTTTATGGCCTGCAAACCCAATGAGTTTGAAGGAACTGAAGGACCCATTGGACTAAAGCGGTGGACAGAGAAGGTTGAAGCCGTGTTCGCAATCAGCAACTGCGCAGAAGAGGATAAAGTTAAGTATGCCACACATACTTTCAGGGATACTGCTTTGACATGGTGGAATACCTACATGGATTATGTAGGACAGAATTCTACCTACGCACTTCCATGGTCCGCTTTCAAGCATATGATGACGGAAGAGTACCGTCCCAGAACCGAAATCAACAAGCTCAAGGCAGAGCTTAAAGCACTGATAACCCAAGGGTTAGATGTCACTACCTACGAGCGATGTTTCAATGAACTGGCTTTAATGTGTCCTGGAGCATTTGAGGACGAAGAAGCAAAAATTGAAGCATTCATAAAAGGGTTGCCGGAACGAATCCAAGAGCATGTAGTGTGCTAACGACCCTGCAACAATGCAGAAAGCGAGCCGTATAGCCCACAAATTGATAAGCCAAATTACAGGAAGGATAAAGAAAGAAGCGGCCGAGGAGGCCATAATGAAACAGGGAAAAGAAAGTGGGAGGAAAGCAGTGATCAGGGTCACCAGTACAACAACAATAATCAAAACAACAACTACAACAACAATCGCAACCACCCCAACAACAACAATAATCGCAACAACAACCGTAACAATAACCGCAACAACCATCCCAATAATAATAACAACAACAACAATCCCAATCACAACAATAACAACAACAAACGACTCAACAACAATAACCCTAACAACAACAACAACAACAACAACAACAACAACAACAACAACAACAACGACGACAACAAAAGGCAAAGAACTATATGCCCCAGGTGTGATACGTTTCATCCGAAATGGTTTTGTAGAGAATTATGTACCAAGTGTAATAGGAATGGCCATATTGCGGCAAAGTGTGAAGTCTACGGACCAAATAGAAACAAAGGAGTAAATAATGCCGGAACAAATAATAACGGCGTTGTTTGCTATGGATGTGAAAAATCGGGCCATACCATAAACCAGTGCAGGAATGGAAATAGGCAAGGCTGTGGGAGAGCCTTCAACATTAATGGGGAGAAAGCACAGGAAGACCCAGAGCTTGTTACGGGTACGTTTCTTATCAACAATACATCTGCTTATGTTTTATTTGATTCGGGTGCAGATAGAAGTTATATGAGTAGAGAATTTTGTGCCAAATTAAATTGCCCGTTAATGCCTTTGGATAAAAAGTGTATAGTTGAAGTAGCAAACGGTAAACTAATTAAGGTTGATAAAATTTGCCGAAATCAAAAAATTAGTTTAGTTAGCGAAACATTTGCAATTGATTTAATACCGGTGGAATTGGGAAGCTTCGACGTAATTATTGGAATGGACTGGATGTCCAAGGTGAAAGCCGAAGTTGTTTGTCATGAGAAGGCGATTCGCATTTCGAGAGAAAACGGGTTACCCTTAATGGTGTACGGAGAAAAGGGTAATGCAAAATTAAATCTTATTAGTAGTTTGAAGGCGCGCAAACTAATAAGAAAAGGTGGCTATGCCATACTAGCACACATCGAGAAGGTTGAAAAAGAAGAAAAGAAAATCGATGACGTTCCTGTTGCAAGATAATTTCCTGAGGTGTTTCCGGACGAATTACAGGGACTACCTCCACACCGATCCGTTGAATTTCAAATAGATCTTGTACCAGGAGCCTCACCAATAGCTCGTGCTCCATATAGACTTGCGCCCACCGAAATGAAAGAATTACAAAGTTAGCTACAAGAATTATTAGAACGTGGTTTTATCCGACCGAGTACGTCACCATGGGGAGCTCCAATTTTGTTCGTTAAAAAGAAAGATGGGTCTTTTCGCATGTGTATCGATTACCGTGAGCTGAACAAAGTAACCATCAAAAACCGATACCCTTTACCCCAAATCGACGACCTATTTGATCAACTCCAAGGTTCGAGCGTATACTCCAAAATCAACTTAAGATCGGGTCATCATAAACTGAGGGTTAAAGAAGCCGATATACCAAAAACAGCCTTCAGAACTCGTTATGGCCATTACGAATTCATGGTTATGCCATTCGGTCTAACCAATGCACCCGCAGTTTTCATGGATCTCATGCACCGAGTATGTAGTCCATATTTAGATAAGTTTGTTATTGTCTTTATTGATGACATTCTTATCTATTCGAAGAATAACCAAGAACACGAACAACACTTGAGACTTGTATCAGAGTTGTTAAGAAAAGAACAACTTTATGCAAAATTCTCTAAGTGCGCTTTTTGGTTAAATGAAGTACAATTTCTTGGCCATGTAGTCAGTAGTAATGGAATCAAAGTTGATCCTGCCAAGATCGAAGCCATCAAAAATTATGAAACCCTGAAAACTCCAACGCAAATACGTCAATTTTTGGGTTTAGCCGGTTATTATAGGAGATTTATTCAAGATTTCTCCCGAGTAGCCAAACCTTTAACTGCCTTGACACACAAAGGGAAAAAAGTATAAATGGACTTCCGAACAAGAGGGTGCCTTCCAATTGTTGAAAAAGAAGTTGACTACGGCACCTATTTTATCGTTACCTGATGGAATGGAAGATTTTGTTATCTACTGTGACGCATCAAGAATGGGTTTTGGGTGTGTTCTTATGCAACGGAAGAAGGTGATTGCATATGCTTCTCGACAACTCAAAATTCATGAACAAAACTACACCACACATGATCTGGAATTGGGCGCCGTTGTTTTTGCATTAAAGATGTGGAGACATTATCTATATGGGGTCAAGTTTATTGTATACACCGACCACAAAAGTCTCCAACATATTTTAATTCAAAAGCAACTAAATATGAGGCAGCGTAGGTGGGTTGAGCTGTTAAATGATTACGATTGTGAAATCCGTTACCACCCGGGGAAAGCGAATGTGGTAGCAGATGCCTTGAGTCGAAAGGAAAGAGAACCTATTCGAGTAAAAGCTATGAACATGATTATTCATACTAATCTTACTACTCGAATAAAAGAGGCACAACAGGAGGTTTTGAAGGAAGGAACTTTTGGAAAGGAAATACCCAAATAATTAGAAAAACAGCTTAATATTCGGGAAGACGGAACCAGGTATTTAGCTGAAAGAATTTGGGTACCAAAGAATGGGGATTTGAGGAAAGTGGTACTAGATGAAGCACATAAAACCAGATATTCAATACATCCCGGAGCGGGGAAAATGTACCAAGACCTCAAGAGAAACTTTTGGTGGCCAGGTGAAATGTCCCGTTCTTATTGATTAAAAACGTTCCATATCAATTGATTTCGTTGCGAGGTTTTGACCTCTATATGAGACATTTTTCAAAGACTGCATTCATTTTTAAAACAAACCATAACCTTTATTTCATAAATAAAGGTTTAAAACGCTTTACGTAGATTATCAACTAATGATAATCTAAAATATCCTGTTTACACACGACCATTACATAATGGTTTACAATACAATATGTTACATCGAAATCGGTTTCTTGAATGCAGTTTTTACACAATATCATACAAACATGGACTCCAAATCTTGTCCTTATTTTAGTATGCAACAGCGAAAGCTCTTAGTATTCACCTGAGAATAAACATGCTTTAAACGTCAACAAAAATGTTGGTGAGTTATAGGTTTAACCTATATATATCAAATTGTAACAATAGACCACAAGATTTCATATTTCAATACACATCCCATACATAGAGATAAAAATTATTCATATGGTGAACACCTGGTAATCGACATTAACAATATGCATATATGAATATCCCCATCATTCCGGGATCCTCCTTCGGACAAGATATAAATTTCGAAGTACTAAAGCATCTGGTACTTTGGATGGGGCTTGTTGGGCCCGATAGATCTATCTTTAGGATTCGCGTCAATTAGGGTGTCTGTTCCCTAATTCTTAGATTACCAGACTTAATAAAAAGGGGCATATTCGATTTCGATAATTCAACCATAGAATGTAGTTTCATGTACTTGTGTCTATTTTGTAAATCATTTATAAAACCTGCATGTATTCTCATCCCAAAAATATTAGATTTTAAAGTGGGACTATAACTCACTTTCACAGATTTTTACTTCGTCGGGAAGTAAGACTTGGCCACTGGTTGATTAACGAACCTATAACAATATATACATATATATCAAAGTATGTTCAACATATATTTACAACACTTTTAATATATTTTGATGTTTTAAGTTTATTAAGTCAGATGTCCTCGTTAGTAACCTACAACTAGTTGTCCACAGTTAGATGTACATAAATAAATCGATAAATATTATCTTAAATCAATCCACGACCCAGTGTATATGTATCTCAGTATTGATCACAACTCAAACTATATATATTTAGGAATCAACCTCAACCCTGTATAGCTAACTCCAACATTCACATATAGAGTGTCTATGGTTGTTCCGAAATATATATAGATGTGTCGACATGATAGGTCGAAACATTGTATACGTGTATATGGTATCTCAAGATTACATAATATACAATACAAGTTGATTAAGTTATGGTTGGAATAGATTTGTTACCAATTTTCACGTAGCTAAAATGAGAAAAATTATCCAATCTTGTTTTACCCATAACTTCTTCATTTTAAATCCGTTTTGAGTGAATCAAATTGCTATGGTTTCATATTGAACTCTATTTTATGAATCTAAACAGAAAAAGTATAGGTTTATAGTCGGAAAAATAAGTTACAAGTTGTTTTTGTAAAGGTAGTCATTTCAGTCGAAAGAACGACGTCTAGATGACCTTTTTAGAAAACATACTTCCACTTTGAGTTTAACCATAATTTTTGGATATAGTTTCATGTTCATAATAATAATCATTTTCTCAGAATAACAACTTTTAAATCAAAGTTTATCATAGTTTTTAATTAACTAACCCAAAACAGCCCGCGGTGTTACTACGACGGCGTAAATCCGGTTTTACGGTGTTTTTCGTGTTTCCAGGTTTTAAATCATTAAGTTAGCATATCATATAGATATAGAACATGTGTTTAGTTGATTTTAAAAGTCAAGTTAGAAGGATTAACTTTTGTTTGCGAACAAGTTTAGAATTAACTAAACTATGTTCTAGTGATTACAAGTTTAAACCTTCGAATAAGATAGCTTTATATGTATGAATCGAATGATGTTATGAACATCATTACTACCTTAAGTTCCTTAGATAAACCTACTGGAAAAGAAAAAATTGGATCTAGCTTCAACGGATCCTTGGATGGCTCGAAGTTCTTGAAGCAGAATCATGAAACGAAAACAAGTTCAAGTAAGATCATCACTTGAAATAAGATTGTTATAGTTATAGAAATTGAAACAAAGTTTGAATATGATTATTACCTTGTATTAGAATGATAACCTACTATAAGAAACAAAGATTTCTTGAGGTTGGATGATCACCTTACAAGATTGGAAGTGAGCTAGCAAACTTGAAAGTATTCTTGATTTTATGTAACTAGAACTTGTAGAATTTATGAAGAACACTTAGAACTTGAAGATAGAACTTGAGAGAGATCAATTAGATGAAGAAAATTGAAGAATGAAAGTGTTTGTAGGTGTTTTTGGTCGTTGGTGTATGGATTAGATATAAAGGATGTGTAATTTTGTTTTCATGTAAATAAGTCATGAATGATTACTCATATTTTTGTAATTTTATGAGATATTTCATGCTAGTTGCCAAATGATGGTTCCCACATGTGTTAGGTGACTCACATGGGCTGCTAAGAGCTGATCATTGGAGTGTATATACCAATAGTACATACATCTAAAAGCTGTGTATTGTACGAGTACGAATAAGGGTGCATACGAGTAGAATTGTTGATGAAACTGAATGAGGATGTAATTGTAAGCATTTTTGTTAAGTAGAAGTATTTTGATAAGTGTATGGAAGTCTTTCAAAAGTGTATAAATACATATTAAAACACTACATGTATATACATTTTAGCTGAGTCGTTAAGTCATCGTTAGTCGTTACATGTAAGTGTTGTTTTGAAACCTTTAGGTTAACGATCTTGTTAAATGTTGTTAACCCAATGTTTATAATATCAAATGAGATTTTAAATTATTATATTATCATGATATTATCATGTATGAATATCTCTTAATATGATATATATACATTAAATGTCTTTACAACGATAATCGTTACATATATGTCTCGTTTAAAAATCATTAAGTTAGTAGTCTTGTTTTTACATATGTAGTTCATTGTTAATATACTTAATGATATGTTTACTTATCATAATATCATGTTAACTATATATATATATCCATATATATGTCATCATATAGTTTTTACAAGTTTTAACGTTCGTGAATCACCGGTCAACTTGGGTGGTCAATTGTCTATATGAAACCTATTTCAATTAATCAAGTCTTAACAAGCTTGATTGCTTAACATGTTGGAAACATTTAATCATGTAAATATCAATCTCAATTAATATATATAAACATGGAAAAGTTCGGGTCACTACAGTACCTACCCGTTAAATAAATTTCGTCCCGAAATTTTAAGCTGTTGAAGGTGTTGTCGAATCTTCTGGAAATAGATGCGGGTATTTCTTCTTCATCTGATCTTCACGCTCCCAGGTGAACTCGGGTCCTCTACGAGCATTCCATCGAACCTTAACAATTGGTATCTTATTTTGCTTAAGTCTTTTAACCTCACGATCCATTATTTCGACGGGTTCTTCGATGAATTGAAGTTTTTCGTTGATTTGGATTTCATCTAACGGAATAGTGAGATCTTCTTTAGCAAAACATTTCTTCAAATTCGAGACGTGGAAAGTGTTATGTACAGCCGCGAGTTGTTGAGGTAACTCAAGTCGGTAAGCTACTGGTCCGACACGATCAATAATCTTGAATGGTCCAATATACCTTGGATTTAATTTCCCTCGTTTACCAAATCGAACAACGCCTTTCCAAGGTGCAATTTTAAGCATGATCATCTCTCCAATTTCAAATTCTATATCTTTTTTTAATGTCAGCGTAGCTCTTTTGTCGACTTTGGGCGGTTTTCAACCGTTGTTGAATTTGGATGATCTTCTCGGTAGTTTCTTGTATTATCTCCGGACCCGTAATCTGTCTATCCCCCACTTCACTCCAACAAATCGGAGACCTGCACTTTCTACCATAAAGTGCTTCAAACGGTGCCATCTCAATGTTTGAATGGTAGCTGTTGTTGTAGGAAAATTCTGCTAACGGTAGATGTCGATCCCAACTGTTTCCGAAATCAATAACACATGCTCGTAGCATGTCTTCAAGCATTTGTATCGTCCTTTCGCTCTGCCCATCAGTTTGTAGATGATAGGCAGTTGATAAGGCTAAAAAGGAACATATATTTCATAGCAAAATCCCCCAAGAAAGACAAGATTTTAGTTGCAATTGTTCCATTTTCAAGTAATATTCGTTTATTTTAAATAAGTGCGAAGACAAAAGGCGAAAACGACGAATTGAAGACACAAAGGTCCAAAAAGCTCAAAAGTACAAGATACAATCAAAAAGGTTCAAATTATTGATGAGGAACGTCTAAAAATGACAAGAGTACAAGTTACAAAACGCAAAGTACAAAATATAAAATTGTACGCAAGGACGTTCGAAAATCCGGAATCGGGACCAGAGTCAACTCTCAACGCTCGACGCAACGGTGTAAAAATTACGAGTCAACTATGCACAAGAATAAAATATAATATTTAAATAATTCATAATAAGAATAATATTAAATAATAAAAAGTTGTTAATTGAGCATAGTTCAGGGGTCATAAGTGAAAATTCAATTTCTAAATTCGCCTATAAAAGGCTTTGTAATCGTAATGTAAAAACACACCTTTTTCTATCTTTTTCTTATTTATCAATATCAATTATCAATATCTATATTCTATATCTCTATCATAATGTTAACTTAATAAGATATAACAATAATCTTAATTTTAATTTTAAATTATGATAATAATAAGATTTATGATAGAGATCGTTTGAGTGTGTAAGTCGAAATTCTGTCCGTGTAACGCTACGCTATTTTTAATCATTGTAAGTTATGTTCAACCTTTTTACATTAATGTATCGTAACTAAGTTATTATTATGCTTATTTGAGCCGAAGTAATCGTGATGTTGGGCTAAAATATTAAGAAGGGGTTATTGAACTTTGGACCATAATTAAGGTTTGGGCAAAAGACCGACACTTGTGGAAATTGAACTATTGACTATTAATAGATGGGGGGTATTGTCTAATTGAGTGACAACTCATTGGAGTCTGTCGAAACTATCTTCAAATTAATTAACCTAATAATTAATAATGATTATGGTTGTCCTATTTAGTGATGTTCATATAGAATCTGTTATAATCATTTAATTAATCAATTGGGTTGGGTAATTGATTATTCATTCTGATCAAGTGGATGAATTAATATTCATAAACTAATTAAAACAGGGGTGGATTACATACAGTGATAACTGGTGTAATTGTTGACAGAGGTGATAACTGCGTCACAGTTTAAATCCTTAATCAGTTGGAATATTTGACTTCGGGTAATAAGGGTAATTTGACGAGGATACTCGCACTTTATTTTTATGACCGATGGACTATTATGGACAAAAACCAGATAGACGTATCAAATAAACCAGGACAAAGGACAATTAACCCATGGTAATAAATTAAAATCAACACGTCAAACATCATGATTACGGAAGTTTAAATAAGCATAATTCTTTTATTATATTTCTCATCGTATCTTTATTTACTGTCATTTTATTACTCGCAATTTTATTTACTGCCATTTTATTTATTGTCATTATTTTACGCACTTTAATTATCGTCATTTATCTTTACGCTTAAAATATAGAATCGACAAACCGGTCATTAAACGGTAAAACCCCCCTTTTATAATAAGATTACTACTTATATAATTATATATATTTTATATAAATATAGTTAAAAATATAGTAAGTATCACCAGCTCCCTGTGAAACGAACCGGACTTACTAAAAACTACACTACTCTACGATTAGGTACACTGCCTATAGTGTTGTAGCAAGGTTTAGGTATATCTCATCCGTAAATTAATAAAACTTGTGTCATATTTTGTAGTATTTTGTATTAAAAATAATACTATTTCGTACCCTCACGCTACATCATCAAGTTTTTGGCGCCGCTGCCGGGGAGCGCTAAAACGCTATATTTTTAATTATAATAATATTGAAATAAAATATAATAATATAATAATATTGAAATAGAATATAATAATATAATAATATTGAAATAGAATATAATAATATAATAATATTTTAGAATATATTTTGAATCGTAAAAGTTTTAAAAAGTCGTATTTATTAAATACTTCAGGGGTATATTATGTAAATTGTAATTAATAATTTCTATCATGTCGCTTTCATGTGAATAGTAAATTAATTAATTTCTTTTCATTTACTATTCATGAATAGTAAATGAATTAAAAAAAAAGTTTTGAAAAAAAAATAATAATTATAAAAAAAAGTATTAGTTTGTAAAAAAAAATCATTTAAAAAAAAAAAAAAATTGTAAAAAAAAAACGTTTTTTTTTAGAAAAAAAAATTCGTTTTTTAAAAAAAAAAACGTAAAAAAAAAAAAAAACTTAAAAAAAAACTTAAAAAAAAAAAAAACGTAAAAAAAAAAACAAAAACGTAAAAAAAAAAAAAATTATTAAAAAAATATATATATTTTTTAAGATTTTGTCTATAAAAAAAAATTGTTTTTTTTAGTTTTATTACCTTTAGATTTTTAGACTATAGTCGCAACTTTTAGTATTAAGTTTAGTTTTGCCATAGTTATTTTTACTTCTAGAATTTTTAGGCTTTGCCGTAAAATCCCTTAAGTGCTTATTCCTTAGACTAAGATTTAGGTGCTTTAGAATTTTGCGACGCCGTTTTTCGCGTTCTTATTTTTATTTTTCGACGCCTATTTTTCGACCTTTTATTTTTCGACCTTTTTCGACGCGCAATCTTTTTCTCTCTTATTTCTCGCTATTCTAGTTTTAGGATAAGATTTTTATTCTACTTCTTATCTAAATTTCTTAAAATTACGAAAATTTATTTTAAGTGGTTAAATTGATAGACATCAAAATTTTCTGGTTCGTAGTAATAGTTGGATTTGTACGTGGACCGGGTTATTGGAGCCAAACAGTACTCAATTATATTGAGACCAAACGAATCCTGCCCCTCTGCTGCATCTTTTGGCTATTCGAAACGTGGGCAAAATCAGAAAAGTCTATTAATTGGATAACTTATATAATTTTTCTTTCCTTTTAAAAACTAATAGGATATTCTGTGAATGCACCGAGTAAAACGTTCACCACCTTTCATACGTTCACCACCTGTAACTCGATCAAGACATCTAGCAAATATTGTCGCCGTTGATTTTTCTTTAGAATCGTCATCCAGTCGACCAAGTACTTCAGTTCAAATTTCCGATAACCCAGTTTTTGAAACAAACCTCACAATTGAGAATCCGGAGAATACTCAGGGAAAATTCCGAGACCCTGATCCACTAATTATTCCTCCAGAACCACCAATCATTCAAACAGAGATTGTTGAGGAAGAAACCATTAAATTAGAAACCTCTAGTGATTCGTATTCAACAAATTCAATTATGGAAGTAACGGAACCTCTAAGTATGGAAGATCGAATGAGAGCCACACGCACGGGCCAAGGTCACGCCATTATTAAGCCAGAAGTTAATGCGCCAGATTATGAAATCAAAGGACAAATTCTACACATGGTAACTAACCAATGCAATTCAGTGGTGCACCGAATGAAGATCCTAACGAACACCTTCGTACGTTTAAAAGAATTTGTACACTATTCAAAATCCGAGAAGTGGAAGATGAGCAGATCTATCTCATGTTGTTTCCCTGGACTTTAAAGGGAGAAGCCAAAGATTGGTTAGAATCGTTACCTGAAGGGGCGATTGACACATGGGATGTTTTAGTTGAAAAATTTCTTAAACGATTCTTTCCGGCATCCAAAGCCGTGAGACTTCAAGGAGAAATTGTTACGTTCGTGCAAAAGCCAAATGAAACATTATATGAGGCGTGGACAAGATTCGGAAGGATGTTGAGAGGATGTCCTCAACACGGTTTAGACACTTACCAAATAGTACAAATATTCTACCAAGGTGTCAACGTTGCTACACGAAAAGACATCGACATAACAGCCGGTGGTTCCATTATGAAGAAAACCGCAACTGAAGCTTACAAAATTATTGATAACACAGCATCCCACTCACATGAGTGGCACCAAGAAAAAGATATCTTTCGATCATCTAAAGCGGCTAGAGCCGATTCTAGCCATGACTTTGATTCCGTTTCCGCAAAAATAGATGCTTTTGAAAGACGAATGGAAAAGATGAATAAAGATATTCACGCAATACGAATCAGTTGTGAGCTATGCGGTGGACCACACTTAATGAAAGATTGTAATGTTGAACCAACCATGGAACAACGAGAGAATGTTTCCTATATGAACCAAAGGCCTGGAAATAATTATCAAAATAATTATCAACCGCCAAAGTTAAACTTCAATCGAAATCAAAACATTCTTTACAATCCAAACGGACCCAACAACAACTCGTACAACCAACAAGGTCCGAATAACCAACCAACTCAAAACAACACTTTCAATCAATAAAGACCTAGCTTGTATAAAACACCACAATAACCCGAAGAGAAAAAGCCAAATCTAGAAGAAATGATGGCAAAGCTGATTGAATCTCAAACACAATTCATTACATCTCAAACCCAAATGAACGAGAGGTTTGATCAGTCATTAAGAACTCAACAAGCTTCCATTTTGAATCTTGAAAAACACGTAGGTACTCTTGCTAGCATGATGAGTGAGAGGGAACAAGGAAATCTACCGAGTAATACTGAAGTAAATCCTCGGAATGAGAATGTTAACATGGTGTCAACAAATTCTGAAAAACCAGCTCCGGAAGATGGGAAGGTTTTAGATGAGAGTAAAAATGAAGAAGTTACACCACCACCACCAGAGTATGTAAAGCCAGTGGTGGCACCATATAAACCACCCATCCCGTTTCCAAGAAAAGGAGTTGAGTATGAGCAAGTAATAGGTAATAAAGTTGGTGATACCATTGGAAAGAAGAAGAAGAAAAAGAATAAGAAAGTACAAGAAACAAAAGCCGTAGAAGTAAACCCGGTGAATACAGTTCCACCAAAACCTCCACCTAGGGTAGGTGATCCGGGTGAATTTATTGTTCCTTGTCTACTTAGTGATTGTGTCATGTATGATGCACTAGCAGATTTAGGTGCAAGTGTGAGTGTTATGCCTCTTTTCTTATATAAGAGATTAGGTGTAGGTGAGTTAACTCCAACGGATATGAGTGTTCGACTCTTTGATCAAACCATTAAGCACCCAGTTGGAATTGCTGACAACCTACCCATTCAAGTAGGTAATTTAACCTTTCTAGTCAAATTCATTGTCATTGACATAGAAGAGGACCCAAACATTCCTCTAATTTTAGGTCGACCATTCTTTGCGTCCACCGGGGCGTTATTTGATGTAGGAAATGGAAGAATGACACTTAAAAGTGGTGACAAATCGATCACCTTTATGATTCGAAAATCTAAACCTCCACCAACCAAAACCGTTGAACCAATAAAAACGATTGGTAATAACCATGTTGTTTTACCAACTCCAACGGCAGTGCTTAGCAATAATGAAACGCCTAAGTGTGGGAAAAATGAAGTAACACCTAATGATAACCCAATAACAAAGGACCCCGTTGTTGATACGAAATTAGATGACCCCGTTATTAACAGTTCAATGAAGAAACTTTTTAAATGGGCTATTGATGCTAGAAGTAAGGGGAACTTTAAGTTATGTAACCGGTTAGTATCCAATCTGACGCCTAAAGAAAAGGCGAAGCTAGTTGAATTATGGGATATTACGGAAGAAGCCGGGCACTGGCTTAAAGAAAAAGTCACAGATAGGCAAGTTGATTATGGACCAAGAGAAATTGACAATGAAGTTAATCACAATTTCAACACCACAGCTACCTAAGTGTGGGGAGATTTGAATGTTCTAAAAAGATAATGCTGTCTAAAGTTATTTGTTCTGTTCTCGTGTAGTTCCGAGAATGGAATCCGATTGGTCTTTTCCGCTAGCAGACACTAAAGAACTAGTTTTCTCCCTCCATTCTGAATTTTTATTTTTTTTAGGTTTTATTTGAAATTAATATGCATTTTAATTTATGTTTTATTGTGATTTTAAAAAATAAAATTTACTTTATTTCTTTAAGTTAAAAATATGATTTTTAAAATTCGTCGTAAGTTGAACACTAGGTCATTGAACCGAAATTGCTTTACCCGAGGGCGGGGCGACAAATTTTGTTATCATTATTTTTAATTTTATTGATCTAAAGGATGCCAAAAATATTATATATTATAAATTTTTGAACGTGGGGTTATGTACCAAACTTCAAAAATATGTATATATATGTTTGTATTTTATGTTATGTACACAACAGGGTAAAACAGCGCACTTTCAAAGACTGTCATGAAGTTCAGCAAAAGCTATTGATTTTGACAAGACGCAAAAAATCAAATGTGAAATAACAATATGTTTGCAAACTCGGTATTTTTAATCACTTTTCTACGCTAATCACCCTCATGAATTTAAATTATAGTCTGATTTCATGCAAATGAGGGCATTGCATGATCTTAAGTGTGGGGAAGGGTTATAAATTCTCTCAGGTTTATACTTGGTTTATTTGCCAAATTTTGTGAAAATTTGAAAAATTTTCAACTAAATGAACTCAAAATCATGTTTATACATATTTATGAACGATGAAAACTAGGTGTTAATACCGAAATTATCGTTACCTCGAAAAGGACATAAATTGAGAAACAACCTAAAATGCTTGAATTCATTTAAAATGGAATAAAGGAGAATAAAAATGCAAAGAAAGAAACTAAGTGTGGGGAGAATGTACCAAGTTATTCAATTAAAAATTATCTATCACATATCTTTGTACAAGATTATTTCAGGTACTTTTGTTTTGGATGATACTAATCAGTTTTACCCGGTTTACTGTAATATATTTGAAAGAAAGATGGATCTACACGATGAATCAATTCCATCATTAAAAGGAAGTAAAGTCTTCCGAAAAAGACACGCGCTTCTTGATTTAGGTCAAGAAGTTGTCGTCCAGACCAGCTGTAGGTTGACGAAAAATCTAGAAAAGTCATCTCTAAAATCAGCAGGAAATCCACGGACCTCAGCATCAAACAGGGTCGCCATGTGGTCAGATTTATCCTAACCATGAGAAGGATTTATCTCGTACAATGGGGAGGCACCGTGCAAATTAGCTTGATAAGACTAATGAATCAGATCCCCAGAAAGGATAATCTCCTTAAAGATTAAAAATCAGCTTTTAAGACTGATATTACTCAATCCTTGAGATTGACCTTAAAGATTGAGAATTCAAACTCATGGAATTCAATGATATCTAAACTCGAGCTTGAACGAGAAAATATTTTGATCAAAAATACAAACCGATTTGTTTTCTGAAAACCCATTTTCAATGCGTTCATTACCATTGAACGTAAAATCCTAGGAATTCACCTGGAATTCATTAGGTCACCTGAACCAAATCGGGTGTCAACCGTAAGAACGGTGGTTGCATAGCATGGTCGGAGACAGGACCTTGTGCCAGACCGAAAAATCATAGGATGATCTTTACTATCGCTCCTACCAAGGATAGTTCTAGCATCCGACACGTTAAAAGACCATAATCATCTGCATGTCATGGGACATTGCCTTAACAGTTTCTTGTTCATCGCTTTCCTTTACAACCGGACGGTAGTTTACCGAAAGATAATATACGGAACAAGTAAACTGGATGTGTACTTTCCGATACCGGGATAGCAGTGGATTACACGAACCTAAAAGATTTAGCCAAAATATTGATCCACAAATATATTTTGCAACACCGATGATGGATCAAATCAGAAAACTTGTCTAGGGTAAAATCTAGCTTGAATTTTCAAAAGATCAAATGTTTTCATAAAGATCCAATTTCCTTAAAGGATCTAAATTTTTATAGTCATGTGGGACTGTAAACCGCCTTTCAAATGTGCACTTTGCTTTGGAAACCGAAAGTAAATCGACTATTTGATTGCAAGTGTCGTTGTCCTAAACCCAAGGCAACTGTGGATGACACACCCACCTTTAACCATATCGTTACTATCATTGTTTATACCGCTCTATCAAAATCACTGATGTACAAAGTGTGAAGAATAAAGAAGTGATTCGTGTGTTGTATTATATTATTTCAAGACTGTATTGCTTGAGGACAAGCAACGCTCAAGTGTGGGGATATTGATAAGGCTAAAAAGGAACATATATTTCATAGCAAAATCCCCCAAGAAAGACAAGATTTTAGTTGCAATTGTTCCATTTTCAAGTAATATTCGTTTATTTTAAATAAGTGCGAAGACAAAAGGCGAAAACGACGAATTGAAGACACAAAGGTCCAAAAAGCTCAAAAGTACAAGATACAATCAAAAAGGTTCAAATTATTGATGAGGAACGTCTAAAAATGACAAGAGTACAAGTTACAAAACGCAAAGTACAAAATATAAAATTGTACGCAAGGACATTCGAAAATCCGGAACCGGGACCAGAGTCAACTCTCAACGCTCGACGCAACGGTGTAAAAATTACGAGTCAACTATGCACAAGAATAAAATATAATATTTAAATAATTCATAATAAGAATAATATTAAATAATAAAAAGTTGTTAATTGAGCATAGTTCAGGGGTCATAAGTGAAAATTCAATTTCTAAATTCGCCTATAAAAGGCTTTGTAATCGTAATGTAAAAACACACCTTTTTCTATCTTTTTCTTATTTATCAATATCAATTATCAATATCTATATTCTATATCTCTATCATAATGTTAACTTAATAAGATATAACAATAATCTTAATTTTAATTTTAAATTATGATAATAATAAGATTTATGATAGAGATCGTTTGAGTGTGTAAGTCGAAATTCTGTCCGTGTAACGCTACGCTATTTTTAATCATTGTAAGTTATGTTCAACCTTTTTACATTAATGTATCGTAACTAAGTTATTATTATGCTTATTTGAGCCGAAGTAATCGTGATGTTGGGCTAAAATATTAAGAAGGGGTTATTGAACTTTGGACCATAATTAAGGTTTGGGCAAAAGACCGACACTTGTGGAAATTGAACTATTGACTATTAATAGATGGGGGGTATTGTCTAATTGAGTGACAACTCATTGGAGTCTGTCGAAACTATCTTCAAATTAATTAACCTAATAATTAATAATGATTATGGTTGTCCTATTTAGTGATGTTCATATAGAATCTGTTATAATCATTTAATTAATCAATTGGGTTGGGTAATTGATTATTCATTCTGATCAAGTGGATGAATTAATATTCATAAACTAATTAAAACAGGGGTGGATTACATACAGTGATAACTGGTGTAATTGTTGACAGAGGTGATAACTGCGTCACAGTTTAAATCCTTAATCAGTTGGAATATTTGACTTCGGGTAATAAGGGTAATTTGACGAGGATACTCGCACTTTATTTTTATGACCGATGGACTATTATGGACAAAAACCAGATAGACGTATCAAATAAACCAGGACAAAGGACAATTAACCCATGGTAATAAATTAAAATCAACACGTCAAACATCATGATTACGGAAGTTTAAATAAGCATAATTCTTTTATTATATTTCTCATCGTATCTTTATTTACTGTCATTTTATTACTCGTAATTTTATTTACTGCCATTTTATTTATTGTCATTATTTTACGCACTTTAATTATCGTCATTTATCTTTACGCTTAAAATATAGAATCGACAAACCGGTCATTAAACGGTAAAACCCCCCTTTTATAATAAGATTACTACTTATATAATTATATATATTTTATATAAATATAGTTAAAAATATAGTAAGTATCACCAGCTCCCTGTGGAACGAACCGGACTTACTAAAAACTACACTACTCTACGATTAGGTACACTGCCTATAGTGTTGTAGCAAGGTTTAGGTATATCCCATCCGTAAATTAATAAAACTTGTGTCATATTTTGTAGTATTTTGTATTAAAAATAATACTATTTCGTACCCTCACGCTACATCATCAGCAGTACTCATGTCTAGACGAGTTCTTAATGCTTGCTGTAACGTCTGCCAGAATCTTGAAATAAATCTGCCATCCCTATCAGAGATAATAGAGATTGGTATTCCATGTCTGGAGATGACTTCCTTCAAATACAGTCGTGCTAACTTCTCCATCTTGTCATCTTCTCTTATTGGCAGGAAGTGTGCTGATTTGGTGAGACGATCAACTATTATCCAAATAGTATCAAAACCACTTGCAGTCCTTGGCAATTTAGTGATGAAATCCATGGTAATGTTTTCCCATTTCCATTCCGGGATTTCGGGTTGTTGAAGTAGACCTGATGGTTTCTAATGCTCAGCTTTGACCTTAGAACACGTCAAACATTCTCCTACGTATTTAGCAACATCGGCTTTCATACCCGGCCACCAAAAATGTTTCTTGAGATCCTTGTACATCTTCCCCGTTCCCGGATGTATTGAGTATCTGGTTTTATGAGCTTCTCTGAGTACCATTTCTCTCATATCTCCAAATTTTGGTACCCAAATCCTTTCAGCCCTGTACCGGGTTCCGTCTTCCCGAATATTAAGATGCTTCTCCGATCCTTTGGGTATTTCATCCTTTAAATTTCCCTCTTTTAAAACTCCTTGTTGCGCCTCCTTTATTTGAGTAGTAAGGTTATTATGAATCATTATATTCATAGATTTTACTCGAATGGGTTCTCTGTCCTTCCTGCTCAAGGCATCGGCTACCACATTTGCCTTCCCCGGGTGGTAACGAATCTCAAAGTCGTAATCATTCAATAATTCAATCCACCTACGCTGCCTCATATTCAGTTGTTTCTGATTAAATATGTGTTGAAGACTTTTGTGGTCGGTATATATAATACTTTTGACCCCATATAAGTAGTGCCTCCAAGTCTTTAATGCAAAAACAACCGCGCCTAATTCCAAATCATGCGTCGTATAATTTTGTTCGTGAATCTTCAATTGTCTAGACGCATAAGCAATCACCTTCGTTCGTTGCATTAATACACAACCGAGACCTTGCTTTGATGCGTCACAATAAATCACAAAATCATCATTCCCTTCAGGCAATGACAATATAGGTGCCGTAGTTAGCTTTTTCTTCAATAACTGAAACGCTTTCTCTTGTTCATCATTCCATTCAAATTTCTTCCCTTTATGCGTTAATGCAGTGAAGGGTTTTGCTATTCTGGAAAAGTCTTGGATGAACCTTCTGTAGTAACCAGCTAGTCCTAAAAACTGGCGTATGTGTTTCGGAGTTTTCGGGGTTTCCCACTTTTCAACAGTTTCTATCTTTGCCGGATCCACCTTAATACCTTCTTTGTTCACTATGTGACCGAGAAATTGAACTTCTTCCAACCAAAATGCACACTTTGAAAACTTAGCGTACAATTCTTCCTTCCTCAATACTTCTAACACCTTTCTCAAATGTTCACCGTGTTCTTGGTCATTCTTTGAGTAAATAAGTATGTCATCAATGAAAACAATGACAAACTTGTCAAGGTATGGTCCACACACTCGGTTCATAAGGTCCATGAACACAGCTGGTGCATTAGTTAAACCAAACGGCATGACCATAAACTCGTAATGACCGTAACGTGTTCTGAAAGCAGTCTTTGGAATATCATCTTCTTTCACCCGCATTTGATGATACCCGGAACGTAAGTCAATCTTTGAATAAACAGACGAGCCTTGTAGTTGATCAAATAAGTCGTCGATTCTCGGTAGTGGGTAGCGGTTCTTGATGGTAAGTTTGTTCAACTCTCGGTAGTCGATACACAACCTGAATGTACCATCTTTCTTCTTGACAAACAAAACAGGAGCTCCCCACGGTGATGTGCATGGTCGAATGAAACCACGCTCTAAAAGTTCTTGTAATTGGCTTTGCAGTTCTTTCATCTCGCTGGGTGCGAGTCTGTAAGGAGCACGAGCTATTGGTGCAGCTCCTAGTACAAGATCTATTTGAAATTCAACGGATCGATGTGGGGGTAATCCCGGTAATTCTTTCGGAAATACATCGGGAAATTCTTTTGCAATGGGAACATCATTGATGCTCTTTGCTTCAGTTTGTACTTTCTCGACGTGTGCTAGAACAGCATAGCAACCTTTTCTTATTAGTTTTTGTGCCTTCAAATTACTAATAAGATGTAGCTTCGTGTTGCCCTTTTCTCCGTACACCATTAAGGGTTTTCCTTTTTCTCGTATAATGCGAATTGCATTTTTGTAACAAACGATCTTTGCTTTCACTTTTTTCAACCAGTCCATACCGATTATCACATCAAAACTCCCTAACTCTACTGGTATCAAATCAATCTTAAATGTTTTGCTAGCCAGTTTAATTTCTCGATCACGACATATATTATCTGCTGAAATTAATTTACCATTTGCTAATTCGAGTAAAAATTTACTATCTAAAGGCGTCAATGGACAACTTAATTTAGCACAAAAATCTCTACTCATATAGCTTCTATCCGCACCCGAATCAAATAAAACGTAAGCAGATTTATTGTCAATAAGAAACGTACCCGTAACAAGCTCTGGGTCTTCCTGTGCCTCTGCCGGATTAATATTGAAAACTCTTCCGCGGCCTTGTCCATTCGTGTTCTCCTGGTTCGGGCAATTTCTAATAATGTGGCCCGGTTTTCCACATTTATAACAAACTACATTGGCATAACTTGCTCCGACACTACTTGCTCCGCCATTACTCGTTCCGACACCATTTGTTCCTTTCGTTCTATTAACCCCTGGTCCGTAGACCTCACACTTCGCCGCGCTATGACCATTTCTTTTACACTTGTTGCAAAATTTGGTGCAGAACCCCGAGTGATACTTTTCACACCTTTGACATAGCTGCTTCTGATTGTTGTTGTTATTGTGGTTATTATTGTTGTTGGGATGATTGTTGTTGTTGCTGTTGTTGTTGTTGTTGTTGGGCCGTTTGTTGTAGTTGCGATTGATGTTGCGATTGTTGGGATAATTGTTGCGATTATTGTTATAATTGCTGTTGTTGTTGTATTGGTGATTCTTATCACCGTTTTCCTCCCACTTTCTTTTGACTTGCTTCACATTGGCCTCTTCAGCAGTCTGTTCTTTAATTCTTTCTTCAATCTGGTTCACTAGTTTATGAGCCATTCTACATGCCTGTTGTATGGAGGCGGGCTCGTGTGAACTTATATCTTCTTGGATTCTTTCCGGTAATCCTTTCACAAACGCGTCGATCTTCTCTTCCTCATCTTCGAACGCTCCCGCTGTGAATCGTCTTTCGTACGTGGTAATATCAAATCCTTGGGTTCGTAACCCTCTAAGTTCTGTCTTGAGCTTATTGACCTCGGTTCTGGGACGGTACTTCTCGTTCATCAAGTGCTTGAATGCTGACCACGGTAGTGCGTACGCATCGTCTTGTCCCACTTGCTCTAGATAGGTATTCCACCATGTTAATGCAGAACAGGTGAAGGTATGCGTAGCGTACTTCACTTTGTCCTCTTCAGTACACTTACTTATGGCAAACACCGATTCGACCTTCTCGGTCCACCGTTTCAATCCGATCGGTCCTTCGGTTCCATCAAATTCCAAAGGTTTGCAGGCAGTGAATTCTTTGTAGGTGCATCCTACACGATTTCCTGTACTGCTAGATCCAAGGTTATTGTTGGTATGTAGCGCAGCCTGTACTGCGGCTATGTTTGAAGCTAGAAAAGTACGAAATTCCTCTTCATTCATATTCACGGTGTGTCGAGTAGTCGGTGCCATTTCCTTCAAAATAGTCAAATGGAACATGTTAATCATACAGAATATTAAGAGTAGTTAATAGTATTTCGTAGCATAATATGAACTCATTTATAAAAGCTTTTTCTTCATATTAGCATTTTATAAGTTTAAATTCGGGTAGTACCTACCCGTTAAGTTCATACTTAGTAGCTAATATACAATTCAACTACTACAATTCTATATGAAAAACTGATTATAATAATATTTCGCGTTCAAACTTTTACACAATATTTTACAAACTTACAATACCGCTTATTTTACATATAGCATGAAATATAGCACACAATAAATTTGATACAAGATGGTTGTGAAGATAATTCTAGCTAGTACACAAGTCGTTCAACAAAGGCAATAAAGACACGTAATTCATACGTCCAGAAACAAGTCATGCATTCTGGTTTTACTAGGATTACTTCCCATCCTTGGTCTTGTGGAACATAACCGTTATGGCCGTTGATAAGACAGCGTGTTGTAACGTCATCAAAGGGACGAGGGTTACGTAATGTCCAACAGTCCCGTAACAATCTAAAAACCTCATTTCTTACCCCAAGTACCGACTCCGTCACTTGTAGGAACGTTTTGTTTAATAGTTGTAGCCCGATGTTCTTGTTCTCACTTTGGTGAGAAGCGAACATTACTAATCCGTAAGTATAACATGCTTCTGTATGTTGCATGTTAGCCGCTTTTTTCTAAATCACGAAGTCCAATTTTCAGATATATTGAGTCAAAATAATTTCTTAACCCACTGCGTAAAATAGCATTTGGGTTCCCCGCAATATATGCGTCAAAGTAAACACATCGTAACTTATGGATTTCCCAATGTGATATCCCCCATCTTTCGAACGAAAGCCTTTTATAAACCAAGGCATTCTTGGAACGCTCTTCGAATGTCTTACAAACTGATCTCGCCTTAAATAGTTGTGCCAAAGAATTCTGACCGACTCTAGACAAGATTTCATCAATCATTTCTCCGGGTAGGTCTCTTAAAATATTGGGTTGTCTATCCATTTTGTGTTTTTATACTGTAAAATAGACAAGAGTTAGATTCATAAAAAAAAATACTTATTAATACAAGCAATTTTTACATATATCATAAAGCATAAGCATACTATATTACATATGTTACACCACACGAATACAACTATCTTATTCCTACTCGCTCGTTTCTTCTTCTTCGGTTTTGGTTTGTTTTTCCAAGTTTTTAGGGATATATGATGTTCCCCTAACACGAGCCGTCGTTTTCCACATTGGTTTAGAAAAACCTGGTGGTTTAGAGGTTCCCGGGTCATTGTTACAACTTAAGGACTTCGGGGGTTGACGATACATATAAAGTTCATCGGGGTTGGAATTAGATTTCTCTATTTTTATGCCCTTTCCCTTATTATTTTCTTTTGCCTTTTTAAATTTTGTTGGGGTAATTTCTATAACATCATCGGAATTCTCGTCGGAATCCGATTCATCGGAGAATTGGTAATCCTCCCAATATTTTGCTTCCTTGGCGGAAACACCATTGACCATAATTAACCTTGGTCGGTTGGTTGAGGATTTTCTTTTACTTAACCGTTTTATTATTTCTCCCACCGGTTCTATTTCTTCATCAGGTTCCGATTCTTCTTCCGGTTCCGATTCTTCTTCCGGTTCCGACTCTTCTTCCGGTTCCTCTTTGGGAACTTGTGAATCAGTCCATGAATCATTCCAATTTACATTTGACTCTTCATTATTATTAGGTGAGTCAATGGGACTTGTTCTAGAGGTAGACATCTATCACATAATATCAAACGCGTTAAGAGATTAATATATCACATAATATTCACATGTTAAAAATATATAGTTTCCAACAAAATTTGTTAAGCAATCATTTTTCAAGTAAACACGGTCGAAGTCCAGACTCACTAATGCATCCTAACAAACTCGATAAGACACACTAATGCAAAATTCTGGTTCTCTAAGACCAACGCTCGGATACCAACTGAAATGTCCCGTTCTTATTGATTAAAAACGTTCCATATTAATTGATTTCGTTGCGAGGTTTTGACCTCTATATGAGACATTTTTCAAAGACTGCATTCATTTTTAAAACAAACCATAACCTTTATTTCATAAATAAAGGTTTAAAAAGCTTTACGTAGATTATCAACTAATGATAATCTAAAATATCCTGTTTACACACGACCATTACATAATGGTTTACAATACAATATGTTACATCGAAATCAGTTTCTTGAATACAGTTTTTACACAATATCATACAAACATGGACTCCAAATCTTGTCCTTATTTTAGTATGCAACAGCGGAAGCTCTTAGTATTCACCTGAGAATAAACATGCTTTAAACGTCAACAAAAATGTTGGTGAGTTATAGGTTTAACCTATATATATCAAATTGTAACAATAGACCACAAGATTTCATATTTCAATACACATCCCATACATAGAGATAAAAATTATTCATATGGTGAACACCTGGTAATCGACATTAACAATATGCATATATGAATATCCCCATCATTCCGGGATCCTCCTTCGGACATGATATAAATTTCGAAGTACTAAAGCATCCGGTACTTTGGATGGGGCTTGTTGGGCCCGATAGATCTATCTTTAGGATTCGCGTCAATTAGGGTGTCTGTTCCCTAATTCCTAGATTACCAGACTTAATAAAAAGGGGCATATTCGATTTCGATAATTCAACCATAGAATGTAGTTTCACGTACTTGTGTCTATTTTGTAAATCATTTATAAAACCTGCATGTATTCTCATCCCAAAAATATTAGATTTTAAAAGTGGGACTATAACTCACTTTCACAGATTTTTACTTCGTCGGGAAGTAAGACTTGGCCACTGGTTGATTCACGAACCTATAACAATATATACATATATATCAAAGTATGTTCAAAATATATTTACAACACTTTTAATATATTTTGATGTTTTAAGTTTATTAAGTCAGCTGTCCTCGTTAGTAACCTACAACTAGTTGTCCACAGTTAGATGTACAGAAATAAATCGATAAATATTATCTTGAATCAATCCACGACCCAGTGTATACGTATCTCAGTATTGATCACAACTCAAACTATATATATTTAGGAATCAACCTCAACCCTGTATAGCTAACTCCAACATTCACATATAGAGTGTCTATGGTTGTTCCGAAATATATATAGATGTGTCGACATGATAGGTCGAAACATTGTATACGTGTCTATGGTATCTCAAGATTACATAATATACAATACAAGTTGATTAAGTTATGGTTGGAATAGATTTGTTACCAATTTTCACGTAGCTAAAATGAGAAAAATTATCCAATCTTATTTTACCCATAACTTCTTCATTTTAAATCCGTTTTGAGTGAATAAAATTGATATGGTTTCATATTGAACTCTATTTTATGAATCTAAACAGAAAAGGTATAGGTTTATAGTCGGAAAAATAAGTTACAAGTCGTTTTTGTAAAGGTAGTCATTTCAGTCGAAAGAACGACGTCTAGATGACCATTTTAGAAAACATACTTCCACTTTGAGTTTAACCATAATTTTTGGATATAGTTTCATGTTCATAATAACAATAATTTTCTCAGAATAACAACTTTTAAATCAAAGTTTATCATAGTTTTTAATTAACTAACCCAAAACAGCCCGCAGTGTTACTACGACGGCGTAAATCCGGTTTTACGGTGTTTTTCTTGTTTCCAGGTTTTAAATCATTAAGTTAGCATATCATATAGATATAGAACATGTGTTTAGTTGATTTTAAAAGTCAAGTTAGAAGGATTAACTTTTGTTTGCGAACAAGTTTAGAATTAACTAAACTATGTTCTAGTGATTACAAGTTTAAACCTTCGAATAAGATAGCTTTATATGTATGAATCGAATGATGTTATGAACATCATTACTACCTTAAGTTCCTTGGATAAACCTACTGGAAAAGAAAAAAATGGATCTAGCTTCAACGGATCCTTGGATGGCTCGAAGTTCTTGAAGCAGAATCATGACACGAAAACAAGTTCAAGTAAGATCATCACTTGAAATAAGATTGTTATAGTTATAGAAATTGAATCAAAGTTTGAATATGATTATTACCTTGTATTAGAATGATAACCTACTGTAAGAAACAAAGATTTCTTGAGGTTGGATGATCACCTTACAAGATTGGAAGTGAGCTAGCAAACTTGAAAGTATTCTTGATTTTATGTAACTAGAACTTGTAGAATTTATGAAGAACACTTAGAACTTGAAGATAGAACTTGAGAGAGATCAATTAGATGAAGAAAATTGAAGAATGAAAGTGTTTGTAGGTGTTTTTGGTCGTTGGTGTATGGATTAGATATAAAGGATGTGTAATTTTGTTTTCATGTAAATAAGTCATGAATGATTACTCATATTTTTGTAATTTTATGAGATATTTCATGCTAGTTGCCAAATGATGGTTCCCACATGTGTTAGGTGACTCACATGGGCTGCTAAGAGTTGATCATTGGAGTGTATATACCAATAGTACATACATCTAAATGCTGTGTATTGTACGAGTACGAATACGGGTGCATACGAGTAGAATTGTTGATGAAACTGAACGAGGATGTAATTGTAAGCATTTTTGTTAAGTATAAGTATTTTGATAAGTGTATGGAAGTCTTTCAAAAGTGTATAAATATATATTAAAACACTACATGTATATACATTTTAATTGAGTCGTTAAGTCATCGTTAGTCGTTACATGTAAGTGTTGTTTTGAAACCTTTAGGTTAACGATCTTGTTAAATGTTGTTAACCCAATGTTTATAATATCAAATGAGATTTTAAATTATTATATTATCATGATATTATCATGTATGAATATCTCTTAATATGATATATATATACATTAAATGTCTTTACAACGATAATCGTTACATATATGTCTCGTTTAAAAATCATTAAGTTAGTAGTCTTGTTTTTACATATGTAGTTCATTGTTAATATACTTAATGATATGTTTACTTATCATAATATCATGTTAACTATATATATATATATATATATATATATATATATATATATATATATATATATATATATCCATATATATGTCATCATATAGTTTTTACAAGTTTTAACGTTCGTGAATCACCGGTCAACTTGGGTGGTCAATTGTCTATATGAAACCTATTTCAATTAATCAAGTCTTAACAAGTTTGATTGCTAAACATATTGGAAACATTTAATCATGTAAATATCAATCTCAATTAATATATATAAACATGGAAAAGTTCGGGTCACTACACCAGGAATGAAGGCCAATATAGCCACATATGTAGGAGCATGTTTGACTTGTTCTAAAGTCAAAGCTGAACATCAGAAACTATCGGGTCTACTCCAACAACCTAAAATCCCAGAATGAAAATGGGAAAACATTACCATGGATTTCATTGCTAAGTTACCGAGAGGTAATAGTCGATCATCTTACTAAGTCATCACACTTTCTACCAATAAAAGAAGAGGATGGTATAGAGAAATTAGCACAATTATACCTGAAAGAAGTTGTTTCTAGACATGGTATACCAATCTCTATTATCTCTGATCGTGATAGCAGATTTACTTCCAGATTCTGGCAGGCATTACACGAAGCGTTGGGAACTCGTCTAGATTTAAGTACTGCCTATCATCCACAAACTGATGGGCAGAGTGAAAGGACAATTCAGACACTCGAAGACATGCTACGAGCATGTGTTATTGATTTTGGAAGTAGTTGGGATCGACATCTACCATTAGCTGAGTTTTCCTACAACAACAGCTACCATTCTAGTATTGAGGCGGCACCATTCGAGGCACTTTATGGTAGGAAGTGCAGATCTCCGATTTGTTGGAGTGATGTGGGGGATAAACAGATTACAGGTCCAGAAATTATCCAAGAAACCACCGATAAAATCATTCAGATTCAGCAACGATTGAAAACAGCCCGGAGTCGACAAAAGAGCTATGCAGATGTTAGGAGAAAACCTTTAGAGTTTGAGGAGGGTGATATGGTTATGCTTAAGGTATCACCTTGGAAAGGTGTTATTTATTTTGGAAAGCGGGGGAAATTGAGCTCAAGATACATTGGGCCATTCAAGATTGAAAAACGCATTGGGTCGGTGGCCTATCGACTTGAGCTACCTCCACAATTAGAAAAGATTCACAACACCTTTCATGTTTCGAACCTGAAGAAATGCCTAGCTACCGAAGATCTCATTATCCCTTTAGACGAAATTAAGATTGACGAGAAACTAAATTTCGTCGAAGAACCCGTCGAAATTATGGATCGTGAGGTCAAACGACTCAAACAAAGTAAGATACCAATCATTAAGGTTCGTTGGAATGCTCGTAGAGGACCTGAATTTACTTGGGAACGAGAAGACCAAATGAAGCTGAAGTACCCACATTTGTTTCCCGATATCGCACATTAACTAGGTACAATTCTAAATTTCGGGACGAAATTTAATTTAACGGGTGTGTAATGTAACGACCCAGATTTTCCGCTAATATATAGAAGATTAATATTTACGTAATTAATGTTTCCAACATGTTAAGCGATCAAACTCATTAAGATTTGGTTATTTGAAATGAATTTTATACAAATGTTTGGTCACCCAGTTTTTCTGACGATTCACGAACGTCATAACTCGAAATAATTATATAATGATGTATATATGGATATATATATATACTTATGATTTGATAAAATGATATTTAAGTATCTCATTACATATAATAACAATTGGTTATATACATAAAATGAGATTACTAACTTAAAGACTTCAAGATTATATACATATATATATATATAACGATTAACGTTGTAATAACTTCTAAATTAAAATGTATGTATATGTATTGTATTAATATGTATTAATACACTTTTGAAGGACTTAAACATATATACTAACATACTTATACTCAACAAAGATAGCTATACTCATAATCTCATTCAATTCCATTAAGAATTCTATTCTTATTCATTCGGTATTTATACCCGTATCATACCCAGCTTCCATACTTAAATACTATGAGTATATACCAATATGAAATACCAATTATAGCCTCCTTAGCAGCCCTATGAGTCACAAGACAAGGATAAACATGATGGAGACTTGTGGGAACCAACATTTAACTTCTAGTGTGCATTATTATGCTATATTCCAAATTTTGATAAAGTCTCTTAACCATATGCATGAACCACGACTTTTAACACTCTTTTTACTCATTCATATTAGCTATTTAACTTACATTCACTCTCATAATACTCACACACAAGAACTCCAAGTATTCTCTCCATTTCTTACTCTTTAAACACTCTTTAAACACACATACTTCAAGTACTAGAAAATCTTCATTCACTTTGATCATAAACTAGCTTCAAGAACACTTTGTTAACTCATCTACTCCTCTTTATCAAGGTAAGAATCATATATAAGCTTTGGTTCAATTCATATACTTATAACTATCTTAATTCAAGATAGAAATCTTATTCGAACTTTTGTTCATTCCATGATTCTACTCCAAGAATTACAAGCCATCAAGGATATCTTTGATCACAAGATTATCATCTTATTTTTCTCAGCAACTTTGTTCATTTAATTTGAGGTAGTCACCTTATTCATAATCTTTTTCGATTCATATCCATATAGCTATCTTATTATGAGTTTATAACTTACAACAACAAGAACATAGTTTATATTAATTCTAAACTTGTTCACAAACAAATTTAATCCTTCTAACTTGACTTTTAAAATACTTCAACACATGTATTATGACAGTATGTCAAGCAAACATAAGGATATAAAACTTGTAAACACGAAGAACACCTTAAAACTGAACATACGCCGTCATAGATCATCGGGGGCTGTTTTGGGTTTAATTTTAAAAACTTATCTTAAACTTTGAATTAAAAGATTTTCTTTGGTGAAAAATCTTATTTTATATGGATATGAAATATATTCAAAATCCATGGTTAAACTCTAAGTGGAAGTATGTTTTTCAAAAGGGTCATCAAGATGTCGTTCTTACGACGGATATGACTATCTTCTCTTATTTGACACCTAAGCTGTATTTTTGACTATAAACTTATACTTTTTCTGTTAAGATTAATAATGTTGAGTTCGATACGAAACCATGACAACTCGAATCACTCAAAACGGATTTGTAACGAAGAAATTATGAGTAAAACAAAATTGGATATTTTTGCTTGTTTTTAGCTACGGTTTTGATTAATAAAAATGGAAGCTAACCTTATCCTAGCTAACTTACCTTGTATCCTACATGTATTTATACATGTCTTGTTCCCGAACTTATGGAAATACAATTTATAATAGTCGTGATTAAGTTCTACGACAATATATTATAGTCGCAATAAATATCGTAAGACACCATATATATATATATATATATATATATATATATATATATATATATATATATATATATATATATATATATATGACTTGATCACCGTGGATCCGTATACAGCGTTTTGACATATCATTTTGATTTCTTCTATATATATTATTGGAACGAACTATAAGACACCATTGGCAGTAATTTCAAGTTAGCTGTAGGTCGAAGTGGATTCCAAAATATTATATACTTTGAGTTGTGATCGAGCCTGAGACATGTATACAATGGGTCGCGGATTGCTTCAGACAATATACATATTATGTGTCTTATTATATTAAGACAATATATTATAGTGTTAGTGAATTCTAACACAATATACGCATTTATATTTATATATATGTTTATACTGTTGGACTATTGGACTATTGAACTATTGGACTACGGACGTTGGACTACTAACAATGGACAATTAAAATTATCACAAGTATCATAAGTATGGAATATTAATTATATATATATATATATATATATATATCTTGACACAAGAATATTATTATTAGGTTAATTTGTCAAAAGGCCAAGTCTTATCACCATCTATTCGGAAATCATCACAAGTGAGTTATAGTCTCATTTTTACTATCTAAATTATTTTGGGATGAGAATACAAGCACAAGTTCATGAAACTACATTCTACGACAGTTTTGTTATACCGGATATCTGTACTTATTATTATTATGCTTGGTAACCTAAGAATTAGTGAAAAACACTAATTGACGTGAATCCTAAAGGTAGATCTACGGGCACCAACCACCCCCATTTTCGAATAGTGGAAATGCTTTAGTACTTCGAAGGGTTCTTGTCATACATTTGAATAGTGGAATGTATGATGCCAGATATCTTAAGCGCTCTATGTTAAGGTCGGTTACCAGGCGACTCATCGTATGAATGATTTTTGCAGTTGTAATGATCCTGCGCATTTAATTAAATAAAATCTTGTGGCTTATTAAATGTTATGATTATTATATAGAAATTAAACCTATGACTCACCAACATTTTTGTTGACGTTTTAAGCATGTTTATTCTCAGGTGAATATTAAAAACGCTCCCGCTGTCGTATGCCAACCCAAGGTCAAGATTTGGAGTCGGCATAATTGTTTATATTGTTTAAACTTGCATTCGGAGCATTTTTTGTAATATATTTGATCATATTGTAATGGGTTGTGTAAAAACTTATTTATTTGAGGAGATTGTCTTTGATAGACAATCTAAATTATGTCATTAAGACCTTTATTCAATATAAAGGTTATGGTTGTTTTTTAAAAACGAATGCAAGATTTGAAAAACGTCTCATATAGAGGTCAAAACCTCACAAAGAAACCAATTAATATGAAACGTTTATAATTAATATGAACAGGGCATTTCATACATGGACAATTTTCGAACATAAGAGGAATTACAAGAACTACATCAATCAAAATAAAACCCTAAGGACTATTTTAGAAATGTACTAGTTCGGACCGGCCCGCGCGTTGCGGCGGGGGCTTTCGGCCTGCGTATTCATATTTAATGTAGTGTTGTGTATTTACAGGGGGAAAACGGGTCATGTGTTAAGCGCCATTGTAGGTGTCGCTGTCTTTAGTGTTTTTTAAAAAGTATCCGTTTCGAACGTAGTTAGTTTCGTTTTGTTGATAAAATTATTTCGAGTATAACGGTGCTGTCGGAAAAATTTAACTCGCGTCGATGAGGAAGATATGGGCTGTCGTTGTGTTTAGCGTTTTTTAAAAAGTGCCTGTTTTTAACGTGGTTAGTTTCGTTTTGTTTATAAGATTATTTCGAGTCTGGCGATGTCGTCGAAAAAAATTAACTTGTGCCGAGCGGGAAGATAAGGGTTGTCGTTGTGTTTAGCGTTTTTTTTAGAAGTGTTCGTTTCGCGTATAGTTAGTCCCGTTGGGTTGGTAAGATATTTTCGAGTTGAACGGTGGTCTCTGAAAAATTTAACTCGCACCCAGCGAGAAGATAGGGCCCGTTATAATTTCGGGTGGATTTAGTTTTTTATATTTTAATTAAATTATATAATTTACACTTTTCACCCATTAAAAAGTGTAAACTTGAGGGACCGATGTGAAAATATAGGCAAAGTTAAGGGATCGTTTATAATGTGAACGCAAACTCGAAACTACAACAAAGTATAACTAAAACTACATCAATTTCCACAACTTTTAGTGATAAAAGGTTAATAATAATTACATATTAAAGGGACTATCTGATTAAGTTTATCTTACATGGACTATCTGATTAAGTTTATCTTATCATAGGTGAACGCAAACTCGAAACTACAACAAAGTATAAATAAAACTACGTCAATTTCCATCACTTTTAGTGATAAAAGGTTAATAATTACATATTACAGGTTCTATCTGATTAAGTTTATCTTACACGGACTATCTGGTTAAGTTTATCTTACCATATGTAACTTCTCAAATTTTTATTTTCTATATTTTTTAATTATTTAATAATTCAATTCTATTAATTAAAAAAAAAAAAAAAAAAATTCGTTGCTCAACATCGAGATTACCATATTTTACGCATGTATCTTCTTCAAATTCTCTCGATCCTTCCTTAAGAAGGGTACAAAACACAAACGAGTCTCCTTCCTCTATAGAAGGATCTAGAAACCCTAACACCTCTTTTATAAACCCCCCCATTATTCATCCGCACTCATTCATTCTTCTGATTCAAAATCAAAAATTCAGTCGCTCAATTTTCTCGTAAATATTCAATTTCTCGTGCGAATCAATCAATGGCGGACACCGAGACGTTTGCGTTTCAAGCTGAAATCAACCAGTTGCTGAGTCTCATCATCAACACATTCTACAGCAACAAGGAGATTTTTCTTCGTGAGCTTATTAGTAATTCATCCGATGTAAGTCTTCGTATACTTTTTCTTACTAAATTATGATTGTTTGACGTTTTTATCTGTTCGATCCGTTTACTCTCTTATGGAATTTTTTTATATAGAATACAGATTTGATAATGTTCTATATATATATGCAATTGAAGTGTTTGATAAGTTTTAAAGAATCAATATCGACGAATTCTCAAATTTTATGTTGTTCATGCATATTTGCATCTGATAATGAACAAATATCAAATCTATGTAGTGCCTTATTTGACAAATCTAATTTGTTGACGTTTCTTACTTTGAAATATTGCAAAAAAGCTATCAAACACTTATAGAATAGATATACAGTTATCGAATTTGTGAATGTGTCAAATTATAGTTATACATGTAGTGCTCGATTGGCTGATTATAAACTCTGCTTTTGTGTGTTTTATGATTTATGAATTATTGATTGCTAATTGTAGGATCAAGCATCCTTATTATCATGCTATAAGGAAACTAGATTAATAGTGTTAGAATTTGAATAACATGATTACAATTAACCATTTAAAAAATATTTTTAAATTTTTTTGTTCTATCATAATTGGTCAAATAATGTTTTATACTATACTTGTCTATAGGTGATGATGTAATTTTGTTTGGTCTCAATTAGGTGATCTAGCAATTAGGGTCTATTACAAACTTAACAAAATAATATTACATTGTTCACACAAATGTCATTACATGGATGTTAGATCGCCAGAATAAAAAATAAAATTTAGAACAAAATTACCTATGAGTAGTGCAGATATTTTGAGCTGTTAAATCCCCAGTGGACTATCGAGTCGTTTGCTGATGCCATTGTTGACAATAAAGTTAATAATTAGTTATGTATGAATTTACATGTTGCACTTTTACAACTTATGCTAATAGCTGATTTGCTGCTTGGTCGACACATATGTTATTCTGTTTGTGCCACAAGATTATAGATTTCTAGAACTGCTATAGTGATAGTCTGTCTGTATATCAAAACTTTACTAAATGATAATATGTATACTCTTTTTAGGCTCTGGACAAAATTCGATTTGAGAGCTTGACTGACAAGAGTAAGCTAGATGCGCAACCCGAGCTTTTTATTCATATCATCCCTGACAAGACGAACAACACGTTGACCATCGTTGACAGTGGGGTTGGGATGACAAAGGCTGGTGAGTAAATATTACTGTATTTTGTACTGTTTTCACTTTTCTATTAATGTGCTTTCAATCGAAGATGTTGTGACCTTGTATATTATATTATGTTCAGATTTGGTGAACAATTTGGGTACTATTGCAAGATCTGGCACCAAAGAGTTCATGGAAGCTATAGCAGCTGGTGCAGATGTTAGCATGATTGGACAGTTTGGTGTTGGTTTCTACTCTGCTTATTTGGTTGCTGACAAAGTTGTGGTAACAACTAAACATAATGATGATGAACAGTATGTTTGGGAGTCTCAAGCTGGCGGGTCGTTCACAGTTACCAGGGACACATCTGGTGAAACCCTAGGCAGAGGTACTAAGATGACACTTTACTTAAAGGAGGACCAGCTTGAATACCTCGAAGAGCGCAGGCTCAAAGATTTGATCAAGAAGCATTCCGAGTTCATCAGTTACCCGATCTCTTTATGGGTTGAGAAGACAACTGAAAAAGAAATTTCTGATGATGAAGACGATGAAGAGAAGAAAGAAGAGGAAGGTAAAGTTGAGGAAGTTGATGAAGAAAAGGAGAAGGAAGAGAAGAAGATCAAGGAAGTTTCGCATGAATGGTCCTTGGTGAACAAGCAGAAGCCGATTTGGATGAGGAAGCCTGAAGAGATTACTAAAGAAGAGTATGCTGCTTTTTACAAGAGTTTAACTAACGATTGGGAGGATCATTTGAGCGTGAAACATTTTTCAGTCGAGGGTCAGTTGGAATTCAAGGCCATTCTTTTTGTACCCAAACGAGCACCGTTTGATCTCTTTGACACCAAGAAGAAGCCGAACAACATCAAGTTGTACGTTCGCCGTGTGTTTATCATGGATAACTGTGAAGAGCTCATTCCCGAATACTTGAGCTTTGTAAAGGGTATTGTGGATTCCGAAGATCTTCCTCTTAACATCTCTCGTGAGATGCTGCAACAAAACAAGATTTTAAAGGTCATTAGAAAGAATTTGGTCAAGAAGTGCATTGACTTGTTTCAAGAGATTGCTGAAAACAAGGAAGATTATAACAAGTTTTATGAAGCTTTTTCCAAGAATCTAAAGCTGGGTATCCATGAAGATTCGCAGAACAAGACGAAGCTAGCTGAGTTGCTTCGTTACCATTCTACAAAAAGTGGAGACGAGATGACTAGCTTGAAGGATTACGTAACGAGGATGAAGGAGAACCAGAGTGACATTTATTACATAACTGGTGAAAGCAAGAAAGCTGTTGAGAACTCTCCGTTTTTGGAGAAACTGAAGAAAAGGGGGTACGAGGTGCTGTACATGGTGGATGCTATTGACGAGTATGCAGTTGGTCAGCTCAAGGAGTTCGAGGGTAAGAAATTGGTTTCTGCAACTAAAGAAGGTTTGAAGCTTGATGAAAGTGAAGATGAGAAGAAAAAGAAGGAAGCTTTAAAGGAAAAGTTTGAGGGTCTGTGTAAGGTGATTAAGGATGTTTTGGGTGATAAGGTGGAGAAGGTGATCGTTTCAGACCGGGTTGTGGACTCTCCTTGCTGTTTGGTTACTGGTGAATACGGTTGGACTGCAAACATGGAAAGGATTATGAAAGCGCAAGCTTTAAGGGATTCGAGCATGGCTGGTTACATGTCGAGTAAGAAGACTATGGAAATTAATCCAGAGAACCCGATTATGGAGGAGTTGAGGAAGAGGGCGGATGCTGATAAGAACGATAAATCGGTGAAAGATTTGGTGATGTTGCTGTTTGAGACTGCATTGCTCACTTCTGGGTTTAGTCTTGATGATCCTAACACGTTTGGTAACCGTATTCATAGGATGTTGAAGCTTGGTTTGAGCATTGATGAAGATGCTGGTGATGGTGATGTTGACATGCCTGCACTTGAGGAAGAAGGTGATGCTGATGCAGAGAGCAAGATGGAGGAAGTTGACTAAATTTGTCAACTTATTTTTTTGGTTAAATTTGTCGTTTATTTTGGTGAACATGAATTTGGTTATTGGTACTTTTTTTATGTTGCCCTTTAGGGGGATTATGAGTAGGTTTTGTTATTGAATTTAATGCACTTTGGTTCTGGTTTCTTAAGTTGTCATTTTTACATTTTTCTTATCATGATCATATCTTTTTTTACCTGCCAATGCTATGCAACTGTTGGTGCAGAATCTGATCTGTGTGAAAGTTATGTTAGGCCCTTGGAATCTATTTAATGGTCATATCAATCCTTGTTAATTGCGTACAAATTAGTTATTTGTGACTTTTTTTTTTTAATACCACGTTACATTGCACTTATATTTTTCCGTAACAAAGAGCTTTACAATTGAATGAAGTGTCTATAAGTTTATCTTTTATCTCTTTTAAATTGACATAATATAACATTATTGTATTTCAAGTAGAAATATTAAATAATGATGTCGAGTCATTCGGTAAAAACTCGATTTTGTTGTCAAAAATGCTTTCATCTCCAACAGAAATAGACTTGTCATCGCAATTCTAAAAAAGATTTAAGAGTCATAATCAGAGATGTATTTTAAAAATTAACTAATACAAATTTGAGAACTCGGGAGACACGGCGATGCGTATTATCAGTCCACCTAGATTGTATATTGTATATCAACATTATTAATTAACTTAGACCACCCATTATCTTGATTGTGATTTGGAGTTAAATTCAAGGTTTTTATAGGAGGTAGAGGGTTTAAGGTGTGATGTGGCAGTATTTAATCAAAAGACAAAACCAATAATTGAAGAGGCTTGAATCCTAGAAAGTGACTAAACATTCGATAACTAGCTAAAATTGAGCCTCTACATTGACGAAAATAATCCGCATAACAGACGAACCATAACTATGCTAAAGAAAATAACAATATACACGAATAGCAAAACCAATTACCTACAACCTTACTAACGATAAACACAAAACGGGCATGAAACTATAAAGCTATAAAACTAACAACACGCTATTTAACCAATATGCCCCATTTTTTTTCCATTTTACCATTCATCGTTTCTCGATGAATATTCTTCCAGTAGCGATTAATGATCTTGTAGGAAGGAACATTATCCCCAACCAAGATTGACGAAGAGGGAGCAAGTATTCCATGATCTTCAAGATCTCGGATAAAACCTTGTTAGTCGGCTCGATACCCACCTTCGAAGAAACACTCGCACGATCATCGACTTGCACCTCATTAAACAGATTTTGAACTGCATCTCTAAAATCAAAATGATCCTCGTTCTCACGTAACCGATAAGAGTATGAACCAGCTTTCTCCGTCCCCCTCCTATTTGAAATTTACTCTCAACGTTACGAATAGAAGACCGACCACCGTCTTTGAATTATTGTTCTTAGTCAATTTCTTCTTTATTTCAATAAAACTGACACTTAACACCACGGAAACCTCTGCATTCAATAACTTTCTGGCCTGAACAGAAATAAGGACTGTCGGGGATTTTGACCCAATATTCGGATCGATAGCGACATCCACATACCCCTAATCGAACACTTTGTCGACCCAATGTGGCAATGTCAAATTTATGATATATGATAGGTTATTATGGTTTGTGTTAAGTTTGTTTGTCAAATATTTGTTGGAAAGTGTTTAATGATGTGGTAAAAGGCGATTTTGAGTTGGGTGAAAAATAAACAAAATACTGATTAATATTTGCCCAATCATGTAATTGATTAACGCCCTAACCCGTTAATACCGATTACTTGTAATGGGCATCGCTTTCATCAAGTAAAGAATTTTAGTTTGGCTTTCGTTTCTTAAAGTTGTCATGTCTACTACTCTTCATGATCATCTCTTTTTTACCTGCCAATGGTATGTACCTGTTGGTGCAGAATGTGATAGTAAATAGTTTTCTTGAACTTTTAAGGGTTATTTTTATTAATTCTTCATTATACAAGGGTGAGAAGTAGACATACCATTTAACAAAGTTCACTAAAAATAAATCTATTGTAGGAAATATGTATATGAAACTGAATTAACTAAACATGTTATCACAAAATAATAATCAGATTGGTAATAAATAATCAAAAAGAGAAAGTTAAAAACGATCTAACCGATATTAGGTTGAACCGGGCTTGTGTTTGAAACAATTCCCTTAAACAGATTCGACGTCTGTTTTCAGGATACACCGGTCCGAAGCAGCGTACTGCCGAACTTGAACACTTGCCTGAAAGGTAACCGGAACGGGGAGACCTTGTTGTGGATGAGAGGAAACTCTAATCATATAAGAATGCTTATATGACTTTTTGGTGTGTCTTTCTTCAAATCCCAAAGGCATTATTTATAGTGGAAACTCAATACTTAAGTTTCCACCCACTTCCGATGTGGGACAATATAAAAACCTTTTAGAATTTGCACTAAACGCACAACTTTGAGACTCGATATCTCATTCACCTTTATTTCGTTTTGGACACACTTTGGATCGTTTTAAAGCCCTCGTTAGAGGCTACAAAATTCACTAACTAGTCACTAATATATATCACAATATCATATATTATATTATGTCCAAATATTGGTGAAAACACACTTTTCAACACTATTTTTACAACAATCCCCCACATGAATGGAGATCGATCTCAGAAACAACAATATTCTGATTTTGTTTCAGCGGTTGAATCTTGCATACGATAATTAGGTGTTACCCTTTGAACTTTCGCTTATGAAAACGCACTTAGTCTACTGGCTCTGAGTCACTGTTGCAGAACACCCCGTCTCAAGCCGTCTCGACGCCCGTTGCGACGGTTTGGTGACTAGCTCGTTCCGTCTCGAAGAAAACCGTCTAATATGACAGTCAACGGTCAAAATTCGGGTCAAAGTTGGAAAAAAAAATAGGTCAAAGTCTCTCAAAATTTGGAAAAGCCAGATATTCGGTAAAATAGGTAAAATTTGGCGTATTATAGTTTGAATTTTCTGTATTATATCAACGGTGATAGCGATTATCAGTACAAAATTAGGCAATTAAAGTTTTTGACTTTGAAATATGTACACATATATACATTTATATACTTATATATTTAAAAGTCAACTTTGGTTAACGTCCGTCTCGACCCCCGTCTCGAACGTCTCGACCTTTTTAGGACCCGGCCGTCTCGACCTCGTCTCACGTCTTTTGCAACCTTGCTCTGAGTAGACGGTGATGTCTTTGAACTCGTCTGCCGTTTGTGTAGGCGACAATACGCTTCACACAAGACTCTCCCTGACAACGTCAAGTCCTCATAGTTATGTTCGTTATGGTCATGAACATTAGCCTGGTTCTGCGAGAGCTTATCAAGTATTGTGCCCTAATCAATACCCTTTGAAGCGACCCCACTTCTCTCGCATAGGTGATTCACCACTGAATGGCTACTGATTAACCATGCGTGGTTATTTCAGTTGAATCATTAAAAGCAATAGACTTATCCTCTTACATGTCACTTTTAGGAATGGACTAGGAAGTCTACTCTTAATTAGTGAACTCCATTTAAAAATGTAAGGGATGATAGTTTAGTAATTATCTCCCCCACAGTGACCGTCGCCAGTTCATACGAGTAGGTTGTCCTATTGAACACAGATTTTGGGATCTCCAGTCAAGCGAGTTAGGTTTTCCTTCATATAAACTTAGCCTTTCAAGGGCTTCAGTCTCATTCCCACGTACGTCTTACACACTAACTCTCTGCTTAAGCCTTTTATCAGCGGATCCGCAATATTATCATTTGACTTCACATAGCCAATAGTGATAATTCTTGTAGAGATTAATTGTCGTACTATATGATGTCTACGTCATATATACCATTATACATTTCACATTGTGATATGAGCTCTACCAATCACCAATTGGCTATCACAATGTATACATATGGCCGACACCAGCTTAGGCCATCTTGGTATATCCTCAACTAATTGCATCACAGTGTCCCTCGATCACTGCAAGATATCTGTTACTGAAATAACTCTAATGAGATGTACTTGGATTACTCTTGTATCTACTTAGCTTGCTTATAGCATATGCTAAGTCGTATCTAGTACAACTCATCAGATACATTAGAACGCGTTATCATGAATCATGTTCTTGATATCAAAAGACAAGACACCCCCACATTTTCAAGCTATTGTGTTCATTTTACACAACTAACTAGGGTTACTTCTTATCCTTTCAAAGCTTCCCCCACATGTCTTGCTACCTGATATAAGTTTTAATCATAATCATATATATCTAATATGATTCTAATCAGTGAAGCGTTCAATGCCCTCACTTAAGATTTACATCTTTTGTGATCCATATTTTAGCACATTTGAGCAATTCTTAGTCATATTCTAGGTTTGACCTAGAGACGTCGAATTTAGAAAACTTAACAAAATTTTCGCACTCAAATCATATTTGCACATCTGAATTTTGATTAGGCAATTCAAGATCTAAGATAATATTATAATAAAGATTGACATCTTTATATTTATAAATATCTTCAAAAACTTTAATTCACATAATGTGAATAATTCCCATCATCAATGATGTTCACAAATCTGGTTTCACGATATACTAGATCCTTCATCCTTCTATTACTGAATGGACGTGATTTTGTCTTAAAATAAATTCAACACAATGAACTAGTAGTTAATTGATCTATGCACATAATCATTATTAACAAGTCTAAGTCTAATATTCCATAGACTCAAGTCCAAAGCATGAGAATAGAAGACACATTATTCATATTCTCCATAGGTTTTCTCACAAGGAATGTTATACGACATCCCTTGTATCATTTATATCTTTGTATACATTTAGTAGTAGTTCCTCTATAAGCATAATGCATTGATGTATGCAGCGGTGTATACAAAATACTATTATTGTTTATTACAAAATACGACGAAATTACATAAGTTTTATTTATTTATTTATTTATGGGATATACCTAAACCATGCTACAACACTTATAGGCAGTGTACCTAATCGTAGAGTAGTATAGTTTTTAGTAAGTCCGGTTCGTTCCACAGGGAGACGGCTTATTGCGTACACTATATTTTTATAAAACTATATTTATACAAAATATATATATTTATATATAGTAATAATAATATATAAAAGGGGGATTTTACCGTTTAATGACCGGTTTGTCAATTTTAAATAAAGCGTAAAGAAAAATATCGATAATATAAATGACAGAATTTAAATTGCGATAAAGTAAATTGCAGTAATTAAAATGACAGTAAATAAAGGTACGATGAAATATAAAAGTATTATGCTTATTTAAACTTCCGTTATCATGATGTTTGACGTTTTGATTTTAATTTATTACCATGGGTTAATTGTCCTTTGTCCTGGATTTATTTGATACCTATCTGATTTTTGTCCATAATAGTTCATCGGTTATAATTATAAAATGCTCGTAAAATTAACCTTATTCCCGAAGTCAAATATTCAAACTAATTAGGGATTCAGACTGTAACAACGTTTTAATACTTTGTTAATAATTACACCAGGTTATCGACTGCGTGTAATCCAAGGTTTTAATACTTTGTTAACAATTACACCAATTACCCTTGTATGTAATCCACCCCTGTTTTAATGAGATATGAACATTTATTTACCCACTTGATCAGTTTGAATAATCAATTACCCAACCCGAATAATTAATTAAATGTTCGTAAAAGATGTCGTATAAATGTCACTAAATAGGACGTGCATAATCATTTAATAATTATTATATTAACTAATTTGAAGATATGTTCGACAGATTCTAATGAGCTGTCATTCGATTAGACAATACCCCCCATCTATTAATAGTCCATAGTCCAATGTCCACAAGTGTTTGTCTTTTGTCCAAACCCAAATTATGGTACAAAATCCAATAACCCCGTCTTAATATTTAGTCCAACATCACGATTACTTCGACTCAAATAAGCATAATAATAACTTAGTTATGAGACATTAATTTAAAAAGGAAGAACATAGCTTACAGTGATTATTAATAGCGTAGCATTACACGGACATAACTCCAACTTTAAAACCCGTAAAACATTTCTTACAGTAACCCAATTATTATTAAACTTAAATTAAAATTAAAATTAAAATTATAATTATAAATATATATATTACATATAGAGAGAAAGAAGTATGTGAAGGTGTGTGAAACTCGTCCGAAAATTTTTGAATTTATAGACCTGTCCCAACTTTTCAACCCATGCGATCGCATGGGTTTAAGGCACCCAGGCCATGCGATCGCATGGCCGCCTTATACTGGTCACAAAGCTTTTATTTGCTAGTTTGCCGACGGTTTTTAATAATATAATATAATATATATAATTTTATGTGATTATATATATATATATATATTATATTATATTCATGTGCATAGTTGACTTGTAATTTTAGGTCCGTTGACTCGCGCGTTTAAGCTAGGTTCATGTCTCGGTTTCGGAGTTTCGAACGTCCTTTCGTACGCGTAGATATCTTGTACTTTGCGTTTCGCGACTTGTACTCTTGTGATTTTTAGACGTTTCTCAACAATAAATTGAACCACTTGGATTGTATCTTGTACATTTGAGCTTTTTGGTCATTTGCATCTTCAAATCTTTATTTTCGTCTTTTGTCTTCACACTTATTTATTTAAACGATTATTACATAAAAATAGAACAATAGCAACTGAAAACTTTACATATTGGAAGGATATTACGTCTAAATATATGTTCATTTGGAGCATTATCAAATATCCCCACACTTGAGCGTTGCTTGTCCTCAAGCAATACAGAACTTGAAATTAAATCACACTTCACTCTAATCACTTTTTTTATTCTCACACTTTATACATAAGTGATTTTGATATGGCGGTATAAACAAAGATAGTAACGATAGAACCATGGTTAAAGGTGGGTGTGCCATCCACAGTTGCCTCGGGTTCAGGTCAACGACACTTGCAATCAAATAGCCGATTTACTTTCGGTTTCCAAAGCAAAGTGCACATTTGAAAGACGGTTTAAAGTCTCACGTGACTATGAAAATTTAGATCCTTAAAAAAATTGGATCTTTATGAAAACATTTGATCTTTTGAAAATTTAAGCTAGATTTTACCCTAGATAAATTTTAGCTCAAAACTTGCGGTTTTGTGTCACCCACTTGCTAACCGTGTATTAGGAAGGCAACACGTCCAGTATACTTGCTCCGTATATTACCTTTCGGTAAACTACCGTCCGGTTGTAAAGGAAAGCGATGAACAAGCAACTGTTAAGGCAATGTCTAATGACATGCTTTTGATTATGGTCCATATCGTGTCGGATGCAATTACTATCCTTTGTAGGAGAAATAGTAAAGATCACCCTATAATTTTTCGGTCTGGCACAAGGTCCTGTCTTCGACCATGCTATGCAACCACCGTTCTTACGGTTGACACTCGATTTGGTTCAGGTGACCTAATGAATTCCAGGTAAATTCCTAGGATTTTATGTTCAATGGTAATGAACGCATTGAAAATGGGTTTTCAGAAAACAAATCGATTTTAATTTGATCAAAATATTTTCTCGTTCAAGCTCGAGTTTAGATATCATCGAATTTCATGAGTTTGTAATTCTCAATCTTTAAGGTCAATCTTAAGGATTGAGTAATATCAGGCTTAAAAGCTGATTTTTAATCTTTGAGGAGATTATCCTTTCTGGGGGTCTGATTCATTAGTATTATCAAGCTAATTTGCATGGTGCCCTCCCCATTTACGAGACAGATCCTCTCATAGTTAGGATAAGTCTGACCGCTTGGCGACCCTGTTTGATGCTGAAGTCCGTGGATTTCCAGCTGATTTTCGAGAAAACTTTTCAAGGTTTTTTGTAGACTTTACAACTGGTCTAGATGACAACTTCCTGACCTAAATCAAGAAGTGCATTTCTTTTTCAGAATACTTTACTTCCTTTTAATGATGGAATTGATTCATCGTGTAGATCCATCTTTTCTTTCAAATGTATTACAATAAATCGGGTAAAACAGTTAATTTAGTACAAAACAAAAGTACCTTCAATTATTTGTACAAAAATATGTGATATGTGATTTAAATAACTTGGTAAATTCTTCCCACACTTAGCTTTTATTTATTTCTTTCTTTGCCTTTTTATTCTCCTTTATTCCATTTTAAATGAATTCTAACGTTTTGGGTTGTTTCTCAATTTATGTCCTTTCTGAGGCAACAATAATTTCGATATTATCACCTAGTTTTATAGTTCATAAATATGTATAAACATGATTTTGAATTCTTTTAATTGAAATTTTTTCAAATTTTCACAAAATTTGGCAAATAAACCAAGTGCAAACCCAAGAGAATTTATAACCCTTCTCCACACTTGAGATCATGCAATGCCCTCATTTGCATGAAATCAGACTATAATTATAAATTTATGAGGGTGATTAGTGTAGAAAAGTGATTAAAAATACCCAGTTTGTAATTACTAAGCTCGTCGAATGATAGATGATGCGCCTCATCGTTCATTCCTTTTGTTGTAATTTCTCATATGTTTTGCGTCTTATCGTCAAAATTAGTGGCTTTTGCTGAACTTAATGCCAGTCTTTGAAAGTGCGATGTTTTACCCTGTTTTGTACATAAGATAAACTACAAACATATATATACATAATATTTTTTTTTAAAAACCTTTATTTATTAAAACAATTTAAATGAATAATTTTTTTAAAATTTTGTTTCCTTTTACTTTAGGTAGTTTCGGTACGTTTACCTAACCGTCCCTCGATAAAATTTAAAATTTGTCATTTTTAAAGCGATTGTTTTAAAAGCAAAGATTTTTAGATTTTTTTAATTTTTTTTGGTATACTTTAGATCAATAATATTAAAAATAATGATAACAAAATTTTTCGCCCCGCCCTCGGGTGAAGCAATTTCGGTTCCATGACCTAGTCTTTAACTTACGACGAATTTTAGAAATCATTTTTTTAAACTTAATGAAATAAAATAAATTTTGTTTTTAAATTCACACAAAAATTAAATTTAAAAAGCATATTAATTTCATACAATACCTACAAAACAAAAAAAATTCAGAATGGGGGGAGAAAACTAGTTCTTTAGTGTCTGCTAGTGGAAAAGACCAATCAGATTCTATTCTCGAAACTACACGAGAACAGAACAACTAACTCTAGACAGTATTTTCTTTTTAGAACATTTGAATCTCCCCACACTTAGGTAGCTGTGGTGTCGGAATTGTGATTAACTTCATCGTTAATTTCTTTTGGACCATAATCAACTTGCATATCTGTGACTTTTGCTTTAAGCCATTGGTCGGATTCCTGTGTAATATCCACAAATTCAACTAGTTTCGCCTTTTCTTTAGGCGATAGATTGGATACTAACCGGTTACATAACTTAAAGTTCCCCTTTGTTCTAGCATCGCGAACCCGTTTAATAAGTTTCTTCATTGAATTGTTAATAACGGGGTCATTTAATTTCGTATCAACAACGGAGTTCTTTATTATCAGGTCATCATTAGGTGTTACTTCATCTTTCCCACACTTAGGCGTTTTATTATCGCTAAGCACTACCGTTGGAGTTGGTAAAACAATATGCTTCTCATCGATTGTTTTTATTGGTTCAACGATTTTCGTTGGTGGAAATTTGGACTTTCGACTCACAAAGGTGACCGATTTATCACCATCACTAACTGTCATTCTACCTTTTCTTACATCAATAAACGCCTTGGTGGACGCTAAGAATGGTCGACCTAAAATTAGAGGAACACTTGAGTCCTCTTCTATGTCAATGACAATAAATTCGACTAAAAAGGTTAAATTACCCACTTGAACGGGTAGGTTGTCAGCAATTCTAACTGGATGCCTAATGGTTTGATCAAAGAGTCGAACACTCATTTTCGTTGGACTTAACTCACCTACTCCTTTTAGTGACCCGTCCTAATACATCCGGACGAAGTCTTCAACATTTGGTACCATTGCGAGGTACTGAACTCTATATGCATTGAACGACTCCATGTAATATCTTTAAAATGAGCAAATGCACAGCGGAAGGTTTCTTTCATACCTGAGAATAAACATGCTTAAAAGTGTCAACTAAAAGGTTGGTGAGTTCATAGGTTTATCATAAACAATATAATTTATAATTTTGATAGACCACAAGATTTAAACACAGTACACCTATCTCGTGTACAAAACCATTTTTCATAATGCTTGGCAGAGTAGGTTCGTATCCTTTTCTCCCCCATAGGTTGCCTCGCAATTTTTAATAATCGTACACATATCTCGTGCACAAAAATAATACACATAACCTGTGTATAAAAATCATTCTCTGATACATAACATTCAATTTGATTTCATTGTTCAACATGGTAACCGACCTTAACATATAATGCGCATAAATAATATCCCTAAAATAGAACATCTCGTCTGTATAATATATAAACTTCGAAGTACTAAACACCACGCCCGCTAGCTCTTTTGTCTAGTGAACATTCTGGGTGGGGGTGTTAAACCAGGTAGCTACCTTTAGGATTCGCGTGAATTAGGGCCATACCCGTTTCTAATTCTTAGGTTACCAAGCAATAATAATCAGGGGAAAATATTCACAACAATTAGTGGCAATTATAACGTCCAACTAATTCAATAATAATCCACAGAACTTCTGTCTGCATAATAATTCATTCGAGGAATGTTTTGCTTGTGTCTATCTCGTCAAACATTTATAAAAGCATCTTAGTCCAAAAATTTAGATTTCAAAGGCATTTAATAAAGTAGTTGTAAAAACAGCGTATGTATTCTCAGTCCCAAAAATGTAAAGAGAAAAAGGGAGCAAATGAACTCACAATACGATATTTTGTTGTAAAAGTATGCATACGACGGAACTGAACAATGCAAGGCTGGCCTCAGATTCACGAACCTATATCATTTATATATATATTAACACATATAATGGCAATCGAACAAATTTAGGTATTATTATTAATTGTTATTTTAGTAACTTGCACGTTTCATTAATAACTAAATTAACTATATTTATTTTTATATACATTAAATAGATAGTTAATATTTATTACAAATATATTAATATAGTTATGTGTTATGTAAATAATATATTTTTTTATATAGAAAATCTTTATTTGATATATTAATAATACTAATAATAATAATGATAAAATTAATAATATTAGTGTTAGAAATAATAAAAATAATAATGATAAAATTAATGATAATTCTAATAATAATAATAATAATGATAATTCTAATAATAAAAAAAGATAATTTTTAAAAAAAATTAGTTTCAATAATAATACTACTTACATTAAAAATGATGATGATAATAATAATAATAATAATAATAATAATAATAATAATAATAATAATAATAATAATAATAATAATAATAATAATAATAATAATAATGAGTTATAAGTAAACTACCTCAAATAAGTAGTCCTAAAAAAATGCCCAAGTCCGGATTTGAACCCGTGACGTCCCGCTAACCCAATAACACCCTTAACCATTGCTCCACTTGTTGCCTTTGTGTAATATCTCGCTCGTTTATTTAATTAACTTATATTAAATCGATTAATAATTTCCTCATTACTTAGCTTCCTCTTCTACATTATCTAACATGATAACCATCATCTTATCAATGTCATCAAGTATCATTACACCAATCGATCTCGATCATTATTCCTCATGTATCATCATCGATTATATCATCATTATCACTCATCATTACATCGCTCGCTATTTATCATCATCATCATCATCATCATCATGTCATACCCGTTATTATGATCATAATCTTCACTATCATAATCATAATCATATTCGTATTCATCCTATCGTCCACGTCTCTAAACCATCATCATACACTCGTTATTATTGTATGTACATAAATATCATTATCTTTTCTAATTCCTCTCTGTCGTTAACATGTTATTAATCACAATACATACATATCATCCATGTATTATCGCCATAATTATGATTAATATCATCACAGAATCATCCAACAAGAATCAGAAACACAATCTAGCAATAGCAGGAAGTCGACAAGCACTAGTTAGCCCAAGTCTATTGAACAGGCCCAACCTAATACCACTAAATGTTTACGGCCCATTCTAATACCCCTAAATGTATTTACGGCCCAACAACCAGCAACTATATACGACCCAATCAAAATAACAGCCCAACAGACAAAGGGATTAAAAATCCTAATTCGTGCATTTGCGTTTTAATAATGGAACCAGAATTAGTCGTAATATTAAAATATTTACAGCTCATCTTTCCATTATTTTTTCTCCATCAATAATCATAACAGACAGATGGCCGACATTTAGATATTATACCGAATTAAATATAACTCCAAAGGATAAAACAGGTTTGAGTGGGTGAAGGTTTTGGGTTGTTTTGGACATAAACAATGATGGTTGCAGTAGCTGTAATAGACATGGTGGATGTGGTGGTGTTGTGTTGATCACGAAAGAAAGAAAGAAAGTAGAAAAAGACACGCAGCTACAATAGTAATGAAAACGGAAGATTGTGGTGTTGGATCAAAACAGTAAACGGAATGCAGGTGATGATATAAGGTGAGTTTGTGGTGTTCTTTTTCGAATAAAATCAGAAGTATACAATAGCGAATAGTAGCAGATAATACGGATTTAATGGTGATGGTTTTGTATATAAACAAAAAGGAAATAGCAGCAATAGTAGCCCGTAACAATAACAAGTTCTAGATAGTTTTTGCTAGAACATAAGAAGAGAAAAACACGAGACTGAACTGATTCGGGTGTGTATCTCCGATGATGGTGAGTGATTGTATGGTGATGTTCGAATGATGATGGTGGGTTTCTGTTTTGATGGTTTCGAACAATAGAATCAAAAATCTATTGGTAGCTGTAACCTTCGACTTTGGTATTACTTCAACAGAAAATATTATAACAACAGTGATCTTAGTCGACAAGGGTATGTGTTTGGTACTTAAAACAAAACTGAAAACGGTGGCGGTTTATAGTGGTTTAACAAAACTGAAAAACGATTAGGTTCTTACATGGTGATGGTCTTGATGGGTGGTGATGGGTTTCAACAAGAGAGAGAAGTAGAGAGGTAGGTCTGTGGTAGTCGACTGACTTGAGACAGAAGTAGTGGTGCAGCAATTTTGTAGTTTTGGATGGAAACAGGATCGAACAAGGATGACGGTGGTTTGGTGATCGTCTAATGGTGAAGGTGTTGTAGGATGTTGGGTGATGATTGTATATGTCATGGTAGTGGTTGTTTGATGATGTAGTTGTGGTGGTGATTGGTGTTGTAGTGGAAGAAGGTGGTGATGGTACTCCGGATGGTCGCAGAAGAAGAAGTGTGAGACTAGTGGGTGGTGATCTTATATATATATATATATATATATATATATATATATATATATATATATATATATATATATATATATATATATATATATATAGCAAATATACATCTATACTTCTATCTCTGTAAATTGTTTAAGAATAAGATTGAGATAGATTGAGATATTTGTGAAAGATGTCAAAAGCAAAAAGTAACACAGTATCCTAATTTTAATTCTCGTGAACTTAATTTAGTGGAGTTGTTTGCAGTCTCTATCTCCCTATCATTCGATGTCTACACATAATACAATAATTAATTATAATATAATAATTAATAATAATAATAATAATATAATTATAATAATTAAATATTAATTTGAAATCGAAGGATAACTAAAAGTTAGATAACACAGTAAGCAGCGAATTCATTTGGTTTATTCTACCGACAGTTTTTCTGGACTACTATTTCGTATCCCGTTGATAATTAGTGGTGGATAAAAGTCTTTCAGAAAAAAATCCCATATTTTTAAATTAACTATACTTATTTATTTTGGTCTTTATTGTATAAAATTCGATCCTTAATTTGTTAATAATAATTACATTAATTGTCCCTCTCAATTCTGGGTAAAATATAAAAAGTGTTAAAACTTAACAAATTGTTCCTAAAAACATTTTTAATAAGCCTAAAATTTATAGAACTCATTTTCGTATCACCGTTTATTTTAAAATTATATAAATTTGAATTTAACTTGCTTAATATCAATCGGAACATCAAACGAGTATTACAATCATTTAATATTTATTTTTAATATACTTTATTTATATATAGAGATATATTTTAAATAATAATTATTATGATATCCTATTTTTATTTTATTAATTTTTAATAACAACAACATATAATACTTCAAATTATATTTTGAATTATTATTTATATATACATATACACATATCTATTTACAATTAATTGTTCGTGAATCGTCGAGAGCAGTCGAAGGGTAATTGATTACATGAATAAAATGCCAAAATTTTTGAGATTCAACATTACAGACTTTGCTTATCGTGTCGAAATCATATAAAGATTAAGTTCAAATTTGGTTGGAAATTTTCGGGTCGTCACAGTACCTACCCGTTAAAGAAATTTTGTCCCAAAATTTGAGTGAGGTGGTCATGGCTAACAATAAAAATGTTTTCATGATGAATATGAGTTGATAAATAGAGTTTTATCATCATTGAGTAATATAGATAAAACGATTTGATTATGTGAAGCGTACGAGTAAAGCTGTCACAAAAGTTTAAGATAGAGATTTAACTTTTGAAGTAGTCACGGTGGATTTTCAGAATTCAAGGAATTTAAGAGGAAAGATAGAACTATCAAGAAAATATGTTCTTGATATGTTTATAGATTAGATAGAATGTAAGAGTTGTGTAACATGACACATGATGACGTTATGGTCTGTGAATCATCACGTTTTATTAGAAACTCAGCATGACTTACTGTAATATAATCACGTTGATCAAGTGTCATTATATTATACTAACTCATGCATCAGTTCCTACTACTACTTCAAAAACATTCATATTTTAAAATTCGAATTTTCAGAATTTAGAAACTAAAATAGTTTCCTTTCTGATGTAACACTGATATCGCGAAGAGATAAATGATTTCAGATAAGAATTGATATGAAAATATCTTCAGAAATATCGAGAATATTTATAATGAAAGATACGATGATATCTTAGAATATCTAAATCAGAAGATGATGAAGAATATTGTCCGCAAGGGTTTAGAGTAAGGAGCAAAGTATTCGCTAAAGATTTCGTCAGAAACAGCCTCATCTGGATTCTTTATGTACAAGTTTAGTCCTTGTGATTTTTTCAGAGTCTCCTTCATGGTTTGCTCAATTAATTTTTTAGTATCAAAATCTTTGAGCTTTTTCAACACTCCATTCTTTATCATCAAACTTTTGACTGTTAAGGCAGTCTTCAGTTTTCACTGCTTCATCAGCTTTTTCAAAACTCAGAAAACTAGTTCATAGGCTAAGCGCTTTTCAGAAATTTAGAATTGAAGTTCGTAAATCCAGGAGATAGAAGTTATATATATACATATATATATATATATATATATATATATATATATATATATATATATATATATATATATATGTATATATATGTATATATACATATATATATATATATACATATATATACATATATATGTATATATGTATATATATATAGACTTTAATAGATAAATATAGTGATTTGTCGGAGAGATTTAAGCCAAGGAGCAGCGAGGTTGCTGGTACGTCTATTGGTAATATGGTGGAATATAAATGGTTCTCTGGTAATGAAGGCGAAAAGACAACGTATATATCAAGGTTATAATAAGGTTGTTTCAAACGAAAAGTCGAAGTTGACTTAACTTCGACTTTTCGTTTGAAACAACCTTATTATAACCTTGATATATACGTTGTCTTTTCGCCTTCATTACCAGAGAACCATTTATATTCCACCATATTACCAATAGACGTACCAGCAACCTCGCTGCTCCTTGGCTTAAATCTCTCCGACAAATCACTATATTTATCTATTAAAGTCTATATATATATATACATATATATATATATATATGTATATATATATATATATGTATATATGTATATATATATATGTATATACATATATACATACATATATATGTATATACATATATATATACATACATATATATATATATATACATATATATATATACATATATATATATATATATATATATATGTATATATATATAGACTTTAATAGATAAATATAGTGATTTGTCGGAGAGATTTAAGCCAAGGAGCAGCGAGGTTGCTGGTACGTCTATTGGTAATATGGTGGAATATAAATGGTTCTCTGGTAATGAAGGCGAAAAGACAACGTATATATCAAGGTTATAATAAGGTTGTTTCAAACGAAAAGTCGAAGTTGACTTGCTGGAGCTGTGACAAAATTGGCTAATTTGAAAAAGAATTGCAATATTATTTTCGGTAATAGCAATACCAAAGGAGCTAGAACATATACGTGTTAAACCTTTACTCAGTTTTCGAGAGTTTTCAGGTGCATAACTATATACATCAATCTTTTCTTTCGTAGATGAAGTGCGGTTGGTTCATCCTCTCGGTTGAGGTGTTTTCAATAATCATGAAAGGTTTAAATGCAGATTGTAATCGTCAAGATACAATTGAGGTTTAAGATGAAATCAAGTGGCAAACTTGAAGAAATGTTTAGTTTCATATGTTATAATCAATATTTTAGTTCATTTTAATTGTCCAATATTAGTAGTCCTCAGTTAGTAGTTCAATAATTCATATATAGTTTATATAATACTCGAATTAATTAATACGTATCATGACCCATTGTATACATGTCTCAGACTCGATCACAACTCAAAGTATATATATTATTTTGGAATCAAACTCAACCCTGTATAGCTAACTCGAGCATTACCGCATATAGAGTGTCTATGGTTATTCCAAATAATATATATAGATGACGTCGATATGATATGTTAAAACATTGTATATGTGTCCCGATTTATCCGACGATATTTAAAGTGCATAAAATAAATAACAGAAATTAAATGACGATAAATAAAATTGCGAGAATTAAAATTGCGATAAATAAATTGCGATAAATAAATGTAATAAGGAATTAACAGTTAGCTAGGAACAGTTAGCTAGGATTTTGTTAGCCTGGTTTCTTAACAAAATTTCTCATAGTTACTTTGTTTGTTTCTAACAAATTTTATTTTGTCCAATGTTTTCTTCATTATGCCACTTGTTGGATTGTGATAGGTCAAAATCCAAATATGAAATTGAATAAAAATGGTTATTCTGCAGTGAACGGATACTTATATCGGTGGATGTAAGTAGGATAGTGAATGACTGTTGAATCAGATTCGAAGAATATACAATGTAACTTATTAATGTGAAATTTAAATATTTCTAGGGTATTACCTACCCGTTAAAATATTCTCATCATTAATAGTTTGTACAAGAGAACTTTTAATTACATTCTTTATGAAAATATATATACATATATATTTTCTTCAGATGTAATCATGGATTTAATGAGTCAATATGTTATTAATCTCATTTGATTTACAGTTAGAACAAGAATATATAATCTCTAAAATATTAGAGATTACATAATTGCCATGTCGAACGAAGATAAATGATGTAGAACGTCATGTATAACGATGATTATGCTTGAGGTATAGATTATGATGTTGAGTCGTGTATTGTTGATGTCGGTGATGTTGCTGAAGCTGGTAAGTTTTGTACCATTGATGTTTTAGCAGAGGGGTACGAAATAGTTTATATTTTACTAGGAAAAACTATTAAATACGATACAATTTTACACAAGATATTTATTTATTTATAGAATGGATATACTTAAACCTTGCTACAACACTTATAGGCAGTGTACCTAATCGTACAGTAGTGTAGTTTTTAGTAAGTCCGGTTCGTTCCACAGGGAAATCTTTAAACAAAGCGTAACGCTATATTAGTTTACTTTTATAAAAATACAAACATATATATAAGTAATATTATTATTATAAAGGGGGGTTTTTACCGTTTAATGACCGGTTTGTCGATTTTAAAACTTTAGTCGCAGTTAAAACCTAATGTAAAATATTAAATAAATAAAAGACTTAATTTAAAGCGTAAAGTAAATAACGATAATGAAATTGCGAATAATAAAAGTGCGATAAAATAAACTTGCGATAATTAAAAAGTACGATAATTAAAAGTGCGATTAAATAACAATAAATAAAAGTGCGATAATTAGAAGTGCAATTAAATATAAAATAAAGGAAATTAAATATGAAATAAAAGAATTATGCTTATTTAAACTTCCGTAATCATGATGTTTGACGTGTTGATTTTAGTTTTATGCCCATGGGTTAATTGTCCTTTGTCCTGGATTATTTAATCTGTCCGTCTGGTTTTTTTCCATAACAGTCCATCAGTCATAAATATAAAGTGCGAGTGTCCTCGTCAAATTATTATTATACCCGAAGTTAAATATTCCAACTAATTGGGGATTTGAATTGTAACAAGGTTTTAATACTTTGTTTAATGAATACACCAGGTTATCGACTGCGTGTAAACCAAGGTTTTACTACTTTGTTAACAATTACACCAATTACCCTTGAATGTAATTTCACCCCTGTTTTAATTATTCTAGTGGCTATTAATCCATTCCCGTGTCCGGTTAAATGAACGATTATTCGTACATATAAATACCCCGCCCATCGTGTCCGATCGAGTGTATATGGTAATTTATAGGGACGCCCAATTGTAAATCTTTATATTAACATTAACAAACTATCATTTAGTTAAACAAATATAAAGCCCATTAATAGCCCATAGTCTAATTTCCACAAGTGTCGTTCTTTTGTCCAAACCCCAATTATGGTACAAAGCCCAATTACCCAATTTTAGTAATTAGCCCAACATCATGATTACTTCGTTTTAAATAAGCATAATAATAACTTAGCTACGAGACATTAATATAAAAAGGTTGAACATAACTTACAATGATTAAAAATTGCGTAGCGTTACACGGACAGAATTTCGACTTACACCCTTACAACATTCGCTAACATACCCTTATTATTAGAATTAAAATTAAAATTAAAATATAAATTATATATATATATATATATATATATATATTGTTTACGTATGAATGAGGAAGAAAAAAGATTATGAATTGCGATCAGAATTCGGTTGCTTTTATAGGAAAAGTCGAATTTTGGGGCTCCGCGACTCGCGGTGAAAACCTCTTCAAACTCCGCGAGTCGCGGAGGTTACTTTTACAGCTCAGAGGAGTTTGGCTCTTTGTTTACCGACGGTTTATAATATATATATAATATATATATAATTAATATAATTAATTATATATTATATTATATTTATATGCATAGTTAACTTGTAATTTTTAGTCCGTTGCGTCGAGCGTTAAGAGTTGACTCTGGTCCCGGTTCCGGATTTTCGAACGTCCTTGCGTACAATTTTATATTTTGTACTTTGCGTTTTGAATCTTGTACTCTTGTGATTTCGAGACGTTTCTTATCAATAATTGGAACCTCTTTGATTGTCTTTTGTTCTTTTGAGCTTTTTGGTCGTTTGCGTCTTCAATTCGTCGAATCTGTCTTTTGTCTTCACCTTTTATTATTTAAACGAATATCACTTGTAAATAGAACAATTGCAACTAAAAGCTTGTCTTTCTTGAGGAATAATGCTATGAAATATATGTTCGTTTTTAGCATTATCAAATATTCCCACACTTGAGCGTTGCTTGTCCTCAAGCAATATCGTCTTGAAATACAAGAATCACTTCTTTATTCATCACACTTTGTACATCAGTGATTTTCTATACGGCAGTATAAACAATGGTAGTAACGATATGGTTTACAGTCCCACATGACTATAAAAAATTAGATCCATTAAGGAAATTGGATCTTTATGAAAACATTTGATCTTTTGAAAATTAAATCTAGTTTTTACCCTAGATAAGTTTTCCGGGATAACCCTTTACCGGTGTTTGCAAAATATTTTTGTGGGTTTGGTGGGTTTCAGATTTGAAAATTTTAGCTCAAAACTTGCGGTTTTGTGTCACCCACTTGCTAACCTTGTATTTGGAAATCAACACGTCCAGTTTACTTGTTCCGTATATTACCTTTCGGTAAACTACCGTCCGGTTGAAAGGAAAGCGTTGAACAAGCAACTGTTAAGGCAATGTCCCCTGACATGCTTTTAATTATGGTCTGTAACATGTCGGACGCAATTACTATCCTTGGTAGGAGCAATAGTAAAGCTCACCCTCATAATTTTTCGGTATGGCACAAGGTCCTGTCTTTGACCATGCTATGCAACCACCGTTCTTACGGTTGACACCCGATTTAGTTCAGGTGACCTAATGAATTCCAGGTGAATTCCTAGGATTTTACGTTCAATGGTAATGAACGCATTGAAAATAGGGTTTTCAGAAAACAAATCGGTTTGTAATTTTGATCAAAATATTTTCTCGTTCAAGCTCGAGTTTAGATATCATTGAATTCCATGAGTTTGTAATTCTCAATCTTTAAGGTCAATCTCTAGGATTGAGTAATATCAGTCTTAAAAGCTGATTTTTAATCTTTAAGGAGATTATCCTTTCTGGGGATCTGATTCATTAGTCTTATCCAGCTAATTTGCATGGTGCCCCCCCATTGTACGAGATAAATCCTTCTCATGGTTAGGATAAATCTGACCACTTGGCGACCCTGTTTAATACTGAGGTCCGTGGATTTCCTGCTGATTTTAGTGATGACTTTTCTAGATTTTTCGTCAACCTACAGCTGGTCTGGACGACAACTTCATGACCTAAATCAAGAAGCGCGTGTCTTTTTCGGAAGACTTTACTTCCTTTTAATGATGGAATTGATTCATCGTGTAGATCCATCTCTTCTTTTCTTTCATCGGGTAAAACAGTTTAGTTTAGTCCAAAGCAAAAGTATTTTCAGTTATTTGTTACAGATATATGTGACATATGTTTAAGATAACTTGGTAAATTTTCCCACACTTGGCTTTTATTTTCCTTTTTATCGTCCTCTATTCCATTTTAAATGAATTTTAACATTTTGGTTTGTTTCTCAATTTATGTCCTTTTTGAGGTAACAATAATTTCGGTGTTCAAACCTAGTTTTATCGTTCATAAATATGTATAAACATGATTTTGAATTCATTTAATTGAAAATTTTGAAAAATTTTACTAGAATTGGGTAGTCAGTATATAAGACTAGGGCTGTTCTTTTTTATCAGAGAGCACTAGATTCTAATACAACTACTGCTTTACTAGTATTTTTAATGGTAATCAAGTGTTTAAGATAAAAATTTTAAAATCCGAAAGAATTTAACCCCTTCCCACACTTAAGATCTTGTAATGCCCTCATTTGCAAGAAATCAGTAACAATTTAAATTATTGAGGGTGATTTGTGTGAAAAAGATTAAATTTTTACCAAAGTTTCCAAATATATTGGCGTTTGTTTGCTGAATGATTGTGATGACCCGGAAATTTCGACTAAATTTAAACTTAATCTTAAATGATTAATGATTTCGACACGATAAGCAAAGCCTATGAAGTTGAATCTCAAAATTTTGAACTATTCAATTACCCTTCGGTTGTTCTCAACGATTCGCGAACCATTATATGTAAATAGATACATATATATACTATAACTTGAAAACGTAATAAAGTTTTAATTGCATGATACCATACATTAAACTTATTGGTTTATATATCTATTTGAATATATATGATTTCAAGTTATTTAGTAAACGATAGTAACATTCATTTATTGATTCGATTGATATTTAGATAAGTTAACTAAAGCGTTTAAGATGAACCAGTAAAACACTAATTTGCTACAGTGTTTTCAAATTGCCACATTACTCAAAATGTAACAGTGTTTTCGAAAATCACTATTTGCTACAGTGAAATTGACTTTGCTACAGTGAATTGCTACAGTAAAACACTATTTTAAAATGTATTTTAACAAATAGCGAGACGATGATTTATAGAAGTAAATGACCAAAACACTTAAATGTATAAGTTATAATTTGAGTGATATAATTTAGGGATAATTTAAGTTTATATTGTGACAAAGGTACGAGTCACAAAACGAAAAGTACTAGTTTTCTAAGCGTACGAAAATGCGTTCGAGAAACCGGAACCGGGACATAAGTCGAGTGATGACGTACGACTTATCGAAACGAAAATTTCAAATCAACTATGCACATTAATTTAATATAATATATAATTAATTATATAAATTATATAAATTATATTAATATTTAATTATGTCGACGAACTACAAAACAAATCAAATTTGAGCTGTCATTTAAGCTCATGCGATCGCATGAGCATACCAAAGAAACTCCATGCGATCGCATGGAGGCTGGATCCAGAAAACATCTATAAATTCAGTCGAATTCGTTCCATTTTTTTTCACATATATTACTCCGTATAATATTTATTATTATTATTATTATTATTATTATTATTATTATTATTATTATTATTATTATTATTATTATTATTATTATTATTATTATTATTAATCTTATTATTTTTATTATTAGTGTTATTATTTTTGCGATACAAAAATAATAATATACATAAAATATTACGACGGAGTGCTGTCCAAGTAATTTTCAAAACGAGTTTCCAAGTGAGCTAGAGCTAGGGAAAATATGGGTTATTACCAAGGAGGTTATGGGTAATGTTCGGGGGTATTTTTGTGAAGCAAACCTCGTGTTTATCATCTCCGATGCGTCTACGTGCTTTCCTACAATATTGTATATCAATATTAAACAGTGAGTTTCATAAGATCCCTTTTACTCTCTACATTTTTGGGCTGAGAATACATGCAAATGCTTTATTAACCGATATACAATATTTATATGCGTGCGTTTCATATGATCCCTTTTACTCTCTACATTTTTGGGCTGAGAATACATGCAAATGCTTTATAAACTAATTTACAATATTTATATGCGTGAGTTTCATTTGCTCCCTTTTTAATTGCTTTTGCAATCTATATTTTTGGGCTGAGAATACATGCAATTTATTTTAAACGCAATGGATACAAGTACATACTAAATTCTACACTGAGTTTAAACCAAAAATCCCTTAGCTTTGGTAACTAGTAACTACCAGTTATAAGAACTGGTGGGCGCGAGTAGTAGTATATGGATCCATAGGGCTTGATATCCCCGTCCGAGCTAGAGCACTAGCCTTTTAACGGACGTATGCTATTTGAGAAGCGTACACGTTGGTTTGCGTGTAATATTAAGATGATTATACAAAGGGTACAAATTATATATACGTTAAGTTTAGTTATCAGGGTGCTCAATTTCGTAGAATATTTTGATAAACGTTTCTGGATGAAACAACTGAAATCTTGTTATCCACTTTTATATGCAGATTATGCGAAACACTAAAACTATGAACTCACCAACCTTTGTGTTGACACTTGTTAGCATGTTTATTCTCAGGTTCCCTAGAAGTCTTCCGCTGTTTGCTTATATGATAGACAAGCTATGTGCATGGAGTCTTACATGGCATATTTTTCAAGAAAACGTTGCATTCACCAATTCATCACCATGTACCTTATTTAGACTGCATTGTCAACGGAAGTACTGTTGTAAACTATTATATAAGGTGATTGTTTATATGTAGAAATCATCAGATGTCGAAAACCTTTGATTTAATATTCATTTATGGTGTGCCTTTTCAAAAGAATGCAATGTTTATAAAACGTATCATATAGAGGTCAAATACCTCGCAATGAAATCAATGAATGACGTATTCGGCCAAATGGATTTGGAGCGATCGTCACAATGATAAATGGTGCACATCATTTGTTCATTCTGTCTTGTTGTTATTTCACATATATTTTGCATCTTGTCGTCAAAATTAGTTGCTTTTGCTGAACTTAATGCCAGTCTTTGAAAATGCGTTGTTTTACCCTGTTGTGTACATAAGATAAACTGCAAACATATATACATATTTTTGAAGTTTGGTATATTACCCCACATTCAAAAATTATTAAAATCTAAGAATAAAAGTTAGACAATTATAAATATGATTACAATATTAACAAAAGTATTAAACGTATCAATAATTACAAATTACAAAAAAAAATAAAAATAATAAGTAAACTAAGGATGATATTGGTACCAATAGGGGTTCCAGGCATAACCATAAGTGCTATAGAATGCTTCGGCAGGGTCATACGTAGGATATGGTGGCTGCATCTCTATAGACCAAGGAGGGAAGATGGGTTTCGGTGTAGGAATATAGTTTCTACCTATATGTTGGCAATGAGCTATGATTTGGTTCTGATGAACTTGCCAATCTTCAAATGCTCTCTGTCTAGCATTTTCGTATTCCTGAGAAGCTATAAACCTATGCATTTCTTGCATCTCATTCCCCCCTCCTACATTACCTTGTTGTTGGTTTCTCTCCACCTGTGGATGTCTACCATGGTATCGTACTGCGGTGTTATTTCGCCTTTTCAAAACTTTCGCACCATGGTATACATTTAAACCTATAGTATCGCGGGGTTCCGGTTCTTCTACTAATAATCCCCCCCGACTTATATCCACACCGAGATATTCACCAATCAAAGTAATAAAAATACCACCTCCTATTATGCTATATGGTCGCATCCCCCGAACTATAGCTGATAAATAATAACCCACACAATACGGTATACTTACAGCGCTTTGTGGGTCTCGAATACACATATGGTAAAACAAATCTTGTTCATTTACCTTTTCCTTGTTTTTACCCCTTTGTGTAATCGAATTAGCTAAAAACCTATGTATCACTCTTAATTCGGCTCTATCTATATCCAAATAAGAGTAATTTCCCCCTTTGAAACGGTGATGGCTTGTCATTTGACTCCACACACCGTGTGTATCAAAATTTTCATCTATCTTTCTACCGTTTAGTATCAATCCTCTACAATCGGCAGACGCTAACTCCTCAGGCGTATATATACGTAAAGCCTGAGCCATGTCCAGTAAAGACATGTGGCGCATCGAACCGCCTAACAAAAATCTAATAAAAGAACGATCGGTTAAACTAGCTACCCGATCATTCAACTCTATACTACATAACAATTCTTCACACCATACTTTATATACAGGTCTACGTATGGTGAATAAATGTACCCAGTCATTAAAAGAAGAATTACCATACCTCTGTACAAGTAATTCCCTAATTGGCCCGGCCAATTCTACAGCTTCTAAGGGTCCCCATTCTATGACCCTCGGTACCTCAACAACCTTAGAATGAAGAGTATGTAAACCCCTTTGATATTTTGGATAATCTATCCAAAGTCTGTCAAATCTCAGGTTCGGGTGCAACTCTTCCAAGTGCATATCAGAAAAGGTCATGACTGGATGAGGTATATCCTGCTTGTAGTAGTTATCCACCTCCTGTTGTTCCAAATTCTCAGCAGGAGCATTGCGGGCTTGGGATGAAGATTCACCCCTTTCAGTCTGCAAAACACATCAAACACAAATTTTGTGCATCCAAATATGCATTAGTGTCAGCAAAATCACCAATCAAAATAATTACAATGACATTATCAATTTATATCAAACTTAAGCTCATTTTCATATTTTCATCAAATCTACACTTTTTCAAATAAGCATATACGAAAATGTTCGCCAAGTTCATAAGCATTCAACTCAAATAACATGTCAAAATAATCATTACTAGCAATTAAACAAGTCTCAAATGGCATTATCTTTCAAAAATCAAGTTCATGAATTTTAGACTTGAAAAAGTCCACTTTAATTCTCAAAATCATGTTTAGGCTCAAAGTTTGGATCATTTAACTACCTAGACATGTTACACTACTCAATTTAGCAACAATTCATGACAAAAATCGGCCATAACCTGTTTATATCAAAAAGCCCCAAATTTGCTCAAGAAAACAAACCCTAGATTATTCAAAATTTGAAGTTTAAGGCTTCTAATCATGTTAAATAGCATCAATCTAGGTTATACAAGCATAATACATAAACAATTTAAGCCTAATTACACTAAAAAGCATCAAAATCAAATTGGGGAAAAAACTTGCTCAAGAACATCAAATTTCGAATTAAATGGTGTTTAGGTGTAGAAATTTACCGTTTTTCTTGAGTAATTCTTAGATAGCATCCTTCTCAACATGATTTTAGCAAAAGATTTGGTGATTAACGGTTAAAAATTGTGATTTTGGGGTGTATTTTTCGGGTTTTTCGGGGTTTTTTCGCTGTTATTTTTCGCAGTGTTTGAGTTGTGTGGTGCACTGATCGTTCAGCTCTTTTTATTTTTTTTCTGATTTTCGGTCCCTCCGCGAGTCGCGGAGATTTAAGCTCCAAACTCCGCGAGTCGCGGAGTTTGGTATTTTTTTTTATTTTTTTTATTTTTTATAATCATTAACTTATTAAAACAATTAAGTAATTAATTTTAAAATTTTGTTTCCCTTGTTATTTAGGACGAGGTCGTTTCGGATCGATGTCCTAGTCCGTCCTTCGACAAAATTTTAAAATTTGTCTTTTTGTAGCGATTGTTTTAAAAGCTAAGATTTTTGGGTTTTTTCAATGTTTTTGGCATACTCTAATTCAATAAGATTAAAAATAATGATAATAAAAGTTCTCGTCCCTCCCTCGGGTAAAGCAATTTCGGTTCAAAGACCTAGTCTTCAACTTACGACGAATTTTAAAAATCATATTCTTAACTTAATGAGATAAAGTAAATTTTTGTTTTTAAATTCACACAACTTAAATATAAAATTCAAAATTAATATTAAAAATTCACACCAAACTTAAAATTTGAAATGCATAAAATTAAAAATTTATATTTTAAAAATTAAAAATTCACACCAAACTTAATTTAAAAATTCATATTATAAATTCATACCAAACTTATATTAATTTTTCAAATATTTATAATTTTAAAAATATTGTTTTTACAAAGTTTACAATATTAATTTAAGATTTAAATATTAATTTTAAAAACATGGTAAAAAAATAAAATTAAAAATCTTTTTTTGTCTTTTTATCCCACTTTAATCAATCAAATATTATCAAAAATATGCGCCCCTCTTTTCGGTAAAGTAATTTCGGTTCCAAGACTTAATTTAACTCATGACGAATTTTTGAAATATTTTGTGTTGATTGATTAAAGATATTTATACCTTAAGAATAAACGTTAAATTTCGCAGTGATGTAATAAATTTTTGAATGATATCAATAATTTCGGTCGCCAAACCTAATTTTATTTAATACCAATTTAATACTTTTTAGCGAACAAATTAGCGTTTATTATCAAAAGGTTAAAAATAAAAATAAAAACAAAAACTGTACAGACATACCTGTGGAATAGATTTCTTAGTTATATGATCTATCCCATTCATAAGATAGTCGGTTTAATTGATTTTCCATGGCTACATAGGCGTAACCTCGAGCATTCAGTGTCTTTTCTTCTAAACATATGAACGGTCCGTCTCTGCATAAAGTAACAAATTCGGTATTTGAATAGGTTTGATTATTTGAACATTTACCTCCATGTGACCATTTTCCGCATTTGTGACATCTTTCTAGGTGTCGTGCTCTTCTTTTCGCTGCGGATTTTGATTTTCCTTTACCAAATTGTAACTTATTATCTTCGCATCTGGATTCTTTTCTAACTCCGTCCATTCTTTCTCTGATTACTGATACTATTTCACTCCGTAGTATGTCATTATTACGTTTAGTGATCAAAGCGTGTAGCATTAGACCATGGTTTAGCTCACAGGCAGTCTTCATTTTGTAAAAACCTAAAAAAAATAAAAATTCAGAATGGGGGGAGAAGACTAGTTCTTTAGGGTCTGCTAGGGAAAGACCATTCGGGTTCCATTTTCGAGAACTACACGAAAACAGACAATCTAACTCTAACAGAAATACATATTATCCTTTAAAGACTTGATTCTCCCCACACTTAGTTAGCTGTGGTGTCGAAATTGTGATTAACTTCGTTGTCGACTTCCATCGGGCCATGTATGTAATGTTTAACTCTGTGACCATTAACTTTAAATTCAATCCCATTTGAATTTATTAATTCTATCGTTCTGTATGGGAAAACTCTTTTGACTATGAATGGTCCAGACCATCTTGATTTCAATTTTCCAGGAAATAGCTTGAATCGTGAATTGAAAAGAAGAACTCTGTCTCCTTCTTTAAATTCTTTTGAACTTCTTATTCTTTTATCATGCCATTTCTTCGTTCTTTCTTTATAGATTAACGAATTTTCGTATGCTTCATGTCTTAATTCTTCTAATTCATTTAGTTGACTTAATCGTAGACGTCCAGCTTCATGTAAATCAAGATTACATGTCTTCAAAGCCCAAAATGCTTTGTGTTCAATTTCTACTGGAAGATGACATGCTTTTCCATAAACAAGTCTAAAAGGTGTGGTTCCAATTGGAGTTTTGTAGGCTGTTCTAAAAGCCCAGAGTGCATCCTCCAATTTAATGGACCATTCCTTCGGATTTGATCCTACGGTTTTCTCTAGAATACGTTTTAAAGCTCGGTTGGTATTTTCAACTTGTCCACTTGTTTGTGGATGATATGCGGTGGAGATTTTATGAGTTACTCCATATCTTTTAAGAACTTTCTCAAGTTGATTATTACAGAAATGAGTACCCCGATCACTTATTAAAGCTTTCGGTGTTCCAAACCTTGCAAAAAGACGTTTTAAAAAGTTGACTACAACTCGTGCATCGTTAGTTGGGAGAGCTTGTGCTTCCGCCCATTTAGATACATAATCAATGGCTACGAGTATATATAGATTATTATGAGATTTTGGAAATGGACCCATAAAGTCAATACCCCAAATGTCAAATACTTCACATACTTGGATGACATTTTGTGGCATTTCATCACGTTGACTTATTTTTCCGGCCCTTTGACATGCATCACAGGATTTGCAAAGAAGGTGTGCGTCTTTGTAAATTGTAGGCCAATAGAATCCAGCTTCATAAACTTTTCTTGCTGTTAGTTGAGGCCCATAATGCCCTCCTGTTGGTCCTGTGTGACAATGGTTTAAAATTTTACTAGCTTCATCTCCAAATACACATCGGCGTATTATTCCATCGGGACAACTTTTAAACAGATGTGGATCTTCCCAGAAATAGTGTTTTATATCACTGAAGAATTTCTTTCGTCTTTGGTACGATAATCCTTTTTCAAGGAATCCACAAACTAAGTAGTTTGCATAGTCTGCAAACCATGGGATTTCTTTATAATCTATCTTCAATAGATATTCATCAGGAAAGTTGTCTTGTATGGCCGATTCATTCAGAACTTCTAATTCGGGATTTTCAAGACGAGAAAGATGATCAGCGGCGAGATTTTCTGCTCCTCTTTTATCTCGGATTTCAATATCAAACTCTTGTAAGAGTAAGATCCAACGGATTAATCTTGGTTTAGCATCTTGTTTTGAAAATAGGTATCTAAGAGCAGAATGGTCGGTATAGACCACCGTTTTTGCTAGAACGAGATATGAACGAAATTTGTCAAAAGCAAAGACAATAGCAAGGAGTTCTTTTTCAGTAGTTGTATAGTTCGTTTGTGCTCCTTGTAACGTCTTACTAGCATAATATATAGGTTGAAATCGTTTTTCAATCCTTTGTCCTAAAACGGCTCCCATTGCAAAATCACTTGCATCGCACATTAGTTCAAATGGTAGATTCCAATTTGGTGTTATCATGATCGGTGCATTAGTGAGTTTCTCTTTAAGAATATTAAAAGATTTGATACACTCATCTGAAAAGATGAATGGAGCATCCTTTTCTAGGAGTTTATTCATAGGAGTGGCAATTTTTGGAAAATCTTTTATGAAACGTCGGTAAAAACCGGCATGCCCTAGAAAACTCCTAACTCCTCTAACATTGGTGGGATGTGAAAGTTTAGCAATTACATCTACTTTAGCTCTATCCACTTCAATTCCTTCTTTTGAAATTTTATGTCCAAGAACGATGCCTTCTTTAACCATGAAATGACATTTCTCCCAATTAAGTACTAGATTTGATTTTTCGCATCTAATTAGCATTCGTTCCAGATTAACTAGACATGATTTAAATGTATCACCGAAGACTGAAAAGTCATCCATGAATACTTCCATGCATTCTTCTATCATGTCGTGAAAAATCGCCATCATACACCTTTGAAAGGTTGCAGGGGCGTTGCAAAGTCCAAATGGCATGCGTTTGTAAGCAAAAGTACCATAAGGGCACGTGAATGTGGTTTTCTCTTGATCTTCGGGTGCTATTGGAATTTGAAAATATTCGGAAAATCCATCTAGAAAACAATAGTAACTATTTCCGGCTAATCTTTCCAACATTTGATCTATGAAAGGTAAGGGAAAGTGATCTTTTCTGGTGGCGTCATTTAATTTTCTATAATCAATACATACACGCCATCCTGTTACAGTCCTAGTAGGAATAAGCTCATTTTTCTCATTTGTAATGACAGTCATGCCACCCTTCTTAGGTACGCATTGAACTGGGCTTACCCATGGACTATCAGAAATTGGATATATCAAACCTGCATCTAGCAGTTTAATAATCTCTTTCTTAACTACATCTTGCATATTAGGATTTAGTCTTCGTTGGCGTTGCACATATGTTTTATGACCTTCTTCCATATGGATTTTATGTGTGCAATACGAAGGACTTATTCCTTTAATATCATGAATCTTCCATGCAATGGCTGGTTTATGAGCTTTCAACACAGAAATGAGTTGTGATTTTTCATTTTCAGTAAGAGAAGACGATATTATTACAGGTAATTCAGATTCACCATGTAAATAAGCGTATTCCAAATGGTTTGGAAGTGGCTTTAACTCTAATTTCGGAGGTTCTTCTATCGATGATTTATATCGATATCTGTCTTCTTCTTTTAGCATTTGAATTTCTTCTGTTGTTGGTTCATATCCATTAGCTATAAGTGTAGCTAACATTTCAGCTTCATCAATTGGTTCATTACCTTCTCCTAAAGAACATTCTCCTGTTCCTTGTAATTCTGGAAATTCTTCTAATAATTCTGCATGTGCATCTATAGTTTGAATATAATAACATGTATCATCTGCAGATTGTGGTTGTTGCATTGCTCTATCAACTGAAAAGGTAACACTCTCATCCTCTATACTTAGGGTCAGTTTCTTACCGAACACGTCTATCATTGCTTTAGCCGTGTTTAAGAATGGTCTTCCTAATATGAGAGGAACTTGAGAATCTTCTTCCATGTCCAGAACAACAAAATCTACTGGAAATACTAAAGTACCAACTTTAACTAGCATGTTCTCCATTATCCCTCTAGGATATTTTATTGATCTATCGGCTAGTTGTATGCTTATTCTGGTTGGTTTTAATTCTCCAAGGTCTAGTTTAGCGTATAGTGAATACGGCATTAGATTTATACTAGCACCTAAGTCTGCCAATGCTTCTATTGAACTAAGACTACCCAGAAAACATGGAATTGTGAAACTTCCTGGATCAGATAGTTTTTCTGGTATCTTATTCAACAGCACTGCTGAACAATTAGCATTCATAGTAACAGCCGAGAGTTCTTCCATTTTCTTTCTATTTGAGATTAGATCTTTCAAGAATTTAGCATATCTTGGCATTCCTGAAATCACATCAATGAAAGGAAGATTTACATTTATCTGTTTAAACATATCCAAGAATTTGGATTGCTCGGCTTCAAGTTTCTCTTTCTTCATTTTACTTGGATAAGGAAGTGGTGGTTGGTATGGTTTAACATAAGGTTTATCCTTAACTGTGTTATCTTCATTAACCTTCTCAACTACCGGTTCTTTTTCCTTATCTTGATCAGGTTGTGGTTCTTGTGGAGTAGGAATAGCTTCATCAGAAGTTACAGGTATTTCAGGTGGTTTAAGTGTTGTACCACTTCTTGTGGTAATAGCTTTAGCTGTTTCATTCCGGGGGTTAGCATTTGTATCACTAGGTAGACTTCCCGGTTTTCTTTCACCTATTAACCTTGCTAGGTTACTCACTTCTTGTTCCAGATTTTGAATAGAAGCTTGTTGATTTCTAAATGCTTGAGCATTTTGTTCATTGGTTTGTTTCTGAGATGTGAAAAATTGTGTTTGAGTTTCAACTAGCTTTGTCATCATATCTTCTAAATTCGGCTTTTTATCATCGGTTTGTTGTGGTGGTTTGTTTTGAAAATTAGGTCTTTGCTGATTATAAGTATTATTGGATACTTGTTGATTGCTAGGACCTTGTTGGTTGTTGTATGGAATATTTCTGTTATAATTCTAGTTTTGATTGTAAATTGGTCTTGGCGGTTGATAATTATTCTGATAATTATTTCCAGGCCTTTGGTTTATGTATGAAATATTCTCTCTTTGTTCCATTGTTAATTCAATACTGAGACAATCTTTTGTCAAATGTGGTCCTCCACACTGCTCACAACTAATTCGTATTGAGTGAATATCTTTAGTCATCTTTTCCATTCGTCTCTCCACAGCATCTATCTTTGCGGAAATGGAATCTAAGTCATGGCTAGAATCGGCTCTAGCTGCTTTAGATGATCTAATGATATCTTTTTCTTGGTGCCACTCATGTGAGTGGGAAGCAGTGTTATCAATAATTTTGTAAGCATCAGTTTCGGTTTTCTTCATAATAGAACCACCAGCTGCTATATCTATGTCTTTCCTTGTAGTGATGTCGCATCCTTGGTAAAATATTTGTACTATTTGACAGGTGTCTAAACCATGTTGCGGACATCCTCTTAATAACTTTCCATATCTTGTCCACGCCTCATATAGAGTTTCATTTGGTTTCTGTGTAAACGTAACAATTTCTGCTTGAAGTCTTACGGCTTTAGATGCAGGAAAGAATTGTTTAAGAAATTTGTCAACTAAAACGTCCCATGTATCGATCGCCCCTTCAGGTAACGATTCTAACCAATCTTTGGCTTCTCCCTTTAAAGTCTAGGGAAATAACATGAGATATATCTATTCATCCTCCACTTCTCGGATTTTAAATAGTGTGCAGATCCTATTAAAGGTACGTAGATGTTCATTTGGATCTTCCTTCGGCGCACCACTAAATTGGCATTGATTAGTCACCATGTGTAGAATTTGTCCTTTGATTTCATAATCTGGTGCATTAATGTCTGGATGAGTAATTGCGTGACCTTGGCCAGTGCGTTTAGCTCTCATTCGGTCTTCCATACTTAAAGGTTCCAGATTCTCCATAATTGAATTTGTTGAATCGGTATCACTAGATGATTCTGATTTAATGGTTCGTTCCTCAACAATCTCTGTTTGAATGATTGGTGGTTCCGGAGGAAAGTTTAATGGTTCAGGATCTACGAACCGTTCCTGAATATTTTCCGGATTCTCAATTGTGAGGTCGGGTTCAAAAAATGGATTATCGGAAATTTGAACTGAAGTACTTGGTCTACTGGATGACGATTCTAAAGAAAAATCAACGGTGGTTATATTTGCTAAATGTCTTGATCTAGTTACGGGTGGTGAACGTACAAAAGGTGATGAACGTCTTGCTCGGTGCATTCACTGAATATCCTATTAGTTTTTAAAAGGAAAGAAAAATTATAATAAGTTATCCAATTAATAGACTTTTCTGATTTTGCCCACATTTCGAATAGCCAAAAGATGCAGCAGAGGGGCAGGATTCGTTTGGTCTCAATATAATTGAGGACTGTTTGGCTCCAATAACCCGGTCCACGTACAAATCCAACTATTACTACGAACCAGAAAATTTTGATGTCTATTAATTTAACCACTTAAAATAAATTTTCGTAATTTTAAGAAAATTTAGATAAGAAGTAGAAAAAATCTATGTCCTAAAACTAGAATAGCGAGAAATGAGAGAGAAAAAGAGTTCGTCGCAAAAGGTCGAAAAAGAAAAAATGGTTGAAAAATAAAAGGTGACGGAAAAATAAAAGAAACTTATAAAAATTTAAAAATACTTGACTAACCTAACCTTATTACTACAACTAACTTAAAATTATAATCGCAAATTGATATTACTAATTGGAATGATAATTGGTACATAGTAAAAGTCGTCTAAAAAATATTAAAGCTTACAGGAAAAACTAAATCCCAAATGGAAATAACTTAAAAAGAAACTAAAACTTAAAAAGGCGTCGCAAAATTTTAAAGTACCTAAATCTTAGTCTAAAGAAAAAGCACTTAAGGAATTCTACGGCAAAGCCTAAAAATCTAGGAGTAAAAATAACTATAGCAAAAACTAAGTTTAAAATTAAATATGAGCTAAAAATACAAATATTACGCTAAAATGATTAAAAAGGGACAAAATATAAAAATATACAAAAAGTTGTAAAAAGTACAATTTTTATAAAAATATTATTTTTATATTATTTATTTAATAAAACTACTAATTTTACAATTTAATTAAACTAATTAATACTAAATACAAATTAAATAAAAAGTAAAAGTTAAAATAAAACTAATAATAATAATAATAATTATTAGGGTTAAATAATAATAATAATTAATAATTATCCGTAATTAATGCAGGATTAGGGCTTCTTGTTTGCGTGTCAGAGCAGCTCCGCGAGTTGCGGTAATTTATAAAGAAAACCCCGCGAGTCGCGGGGTTCAGAAATTCAGATGACAGCTTATAATTTCAACGCGTTTTTCTTTATTTATTTATTTATTTATTTTTTTTTCTGTTTTTTATATAAATAAAAGATATTTAAATAAAACTTATATTTTTTTATAAACTAAAATAAAAATAAAGAAACTTATAAAACTTTTAACAAACTCTTAAAAATATATAAATTTTTGTTTTTCTCTTTATATTTTCGAATTTTTAAAACGTATTTTTACAAAAGCGACTTTTAATAAAAGTAAAATAAATTTTTTTTTTTTTTTTATATTAGCGTTCCGCTTCCGGCTTTTAAGAGATTTCCCCGGCAGCGGCGCCAAAAATACTTGATGTCAAAGCTAAGGTATACGAAATAGTTTATATTTTACTAGGAAAAACTATTAAATACGATACAATTTTACACAAGGTATTTATTTATTTATAGAATGGATATACTTAAACCTTGCTACAACACTTATAGGCAGTGTACCTAATCGTACAGTAGTGTAGTTTTTAGTAAGTCCGGTTCGTTCCACAGGGAAATCTTTAAACAAAGCGTAACGCTATATTAGTTTACTTTTATAAAAATACAAACATATATATAAGTAATATTATTATTATAAAGGGGGGTTTTTACCGTTTAATGACCGGTTTGTCGATTTTAAAACTTTAGTCGCAGTTAAAACCTAATGTAAAATATTAAATAAATAAAAGACTTAATTTAAAGCGTAAAGTAAATAACGATAATGAAATTGCGAATAATAAAAGTGCGATAAAATAAACTTGCGATAATTAAAAAGTACGATAATTAAAAGTGCGATTAAATAACAATAAATAAAAGTGCGATAATTAGAAGTGCAATTAAATATAAAATAAAGGAAATTAAATATGAAATAAAAGAATTATGCTTATTTAAACTTCCGTAATCATGATGTTTGACGTGTTGATTTTAGTTTTATGCCCATGGGTTAATTGTCCTTTGTCCTGGATTATTTAATTTGTCCGTCTGGTTTTTGTCCATAACAGTCCATCAGTCATAAATATAAAGTGCGAGTGTCCTCGTCAAATTATTATTATACCCGAAGTTAAATATTCCAACTAATTGGGGATTCGAATTGTAACAAGGTTTTAATACTTTGTTTAATGAATACACCAGGTTATCGACTTCGTGTAAACCAAGGTTTTACTACTTTGTTAACAATTACACCAATTACCCTTGAATGTAATTTCACCCCTGTTTTAATTATTCTAGTGGCTATTAATCCATTCCCGTGTCCGGTTAAATGAACGATTATTCGTACATATAAATACCCCGCCCATCGTGTCCGATCGAGTGTATATGGTAATTTATAGGGACGCCCAATTGTAAATCTTTATATTAACATTAACAAACTATCATTTAGTTAAACAAATATAAAGCCCATTAATAGCCCATAGTCTAATTTCCACAAGTGTCGTTCTTTTGTCCAAACCCCAATTATGGTACAAAGCCCAATTACCGAATTTTAGTAATTAGCCCAACATCATGATTACTTCGTTTTAAATAAGCATAATAATAACTTAGCTACGAGACATTAATATAAAAAGTTTGAACATAACTTACAATGATTAAAAATAGCGTAGCGTTACACGGACAGAATTTCGACTTACACCCTTACAACATTCGCTAACATACCCTTATTATTAGAATTAAAATTAAAATTAAAATATAAATTATATATATATATATATATATTGTTTACGTATGAATGAGGAAGAAAAAAGATTATGAATTGCGATCAGAATTCGGTTGCTTTTATAGGAAAAGTTGAATTTTGGGGCTCCGCGACTCGCGGTGAAAACCTCTTCAAACTCCGCGAGTCGCGGAGGTTACTTTTACAGCTCAGAGGAGTTTGGCTCTTTGTTTACCGACGGTTTATAATATATATATAATATATATATAATTAATATAATTAATTATATATTATATTATATTTATATGCATAGTTAACTTGTAATTTTTAGTCCGTTGCGTCGAGCGTTAAGAGTTGACTCTGGTCCCGGTTCCGGATTTTCGAACGTCCTTGCGTACAATTTTATATTTTGTACTTTGCGTTTTGAATCTTGTACTCTTGTGATTTTGAGACGTTTCTTATCAATAATTGGAACCTCTTTGATTGTCTTTTGTTCTTTTGAGCTTTTTGGTCGTTTGCGTCTTCAATTCGTCGAATCTGTCTTTTGTCTTCACCTTTTATTATTTAAACGAATATCACTTGTAAATAGAACAATTGCAACTAAAAGCTTGTCTTTCTTGAGGAATAATGCTATGAAATATATGTTCGTTTTTAGCATTATCAACCATATTCTCCAAAGCTATTACTCGAGCACGAAGTTCGTTGACTTCTTGTATTACTCCGGGATGATTGTCGGTTCGGATGAACGGATGAATAAGATTTAGAATTTGAGATAGTATATAATCGTGACGAGATACTCTGGAAATGAGAGAGAAAATGGTGTCTCGAACAGGTTCGCCGGTAAGTGCTTTAGGTTCTTCGCCAAGAGGTGAATTAGGTTGGTGGAAAGGATCGCCTTCTTCTTGTTTCCAATGATTTAGTAGACTACGAACCCACCCCCAATTCATCCAGAATTGATGATGGCTGATTGGTTGATTCATTCCGGTGACGCTGCTTTCGGAGCTCGAGTGAAAATTCATATCGGAATCCGAGGGACTTGAACTAATGGCGAGTTCCATTTCGTACGATTGAATAAAGGATTTTTCGATATAAAATGATTTCCGGCTATCAGATGGTATTCTAATTACATAGAATATCTATATATATAGAACAAAAGATTTCATAGATTACGGAGGAATTTGTGGAATATGTCAGGCAAAGTTTACAGTAACAGATACGCTAAGATATGAATTTTGTCTATACACTATTCATGCAATTAATGCAGTAACATGTGTCTAAACTAAGAATGATAAGCAAGTGATTCCTTAAGAATGATAAGCAGGTAATTTTCGACACGAAATGATAAGCAAAACTTTTAACATGCAGACACGGTCGAAGTCCAGAACCACTAATGCATCTAAACAACTATCAGTTAGACACACTAATGCACGACCTGTTTCGCTAAGACCACCACTCTGATACCACCTGTAGTAACCCATCCTAATACAACCGGATGAAGTCTTCAACATTTGGTACCATTGCGATGTACTGAACTCTATGTGCCATGAACGACTCTATGTAATATCTTTAAAATGAGCAAATGCACAGGGAAATGTTTCTTTCATACCTGAGAATAAACATGCTTAAAAGTGTCAACCAAAAGGTTGGTGAGTTCATAGGTTTATCATAAACAATAAAATTCATAATTTTGATAGACAACAAGATTTAAACACAGTACACCTATCTCGTGTACAAAACCATTTTTCATAATGCTTGGCAGAGTAGGTTCGTATCATTTTCTCCCCCGTAGGTTGCCTCTCAATTTTTAATAACCGTACACATATCTCGTGCACAAAAATAATACACATAACCTGTGTATAAAAATCATTCTCTCGATACATAACATTCAATTTGAGTTCATTGCTCAACATGGTAACCGACCTTAACATATAATACGCATCAATAATAACCACAAAACAGAACATCTCGTCTGTATAATATATAAACTTCGAAGTACTAAACACCAAGCCCACTAGCTCTTTCGTCTAGTGAACATTCTGGGTAGGGGTGTTAAACCCGGTAGCTACCTTTAGGATTCGCGTGAATTAGGACCATACCCGTTTCTAATTCTTAGGTTACCAAGCAATAATAATCAGGGGAAAATATTCACAACAATTAGTGGCAATTATAACGTCCAACTAATTCAATAATAATCCACAGAACTTCTGTCTGCATAATAATTCATTCGAGGAATGTTTTGCTTGTGTCTATCTCGTCAAATATTTATAAAAGCATCTCAGTCCAAAAATATAGATTTCAAAGGCATTTAATAAAGCAGTTGTAAAAATAGCGCATGTATTCTTAGTCCCAAAAATGTAAAGAGAAAAAGGGAGCAAATGAACTCACAATACGATATTTTGTAGTAAAAGTATGCATACGACGGAACTGAACAATGCAAGGTTGGCCTCAGATTCACGAACCTATATCATTTATATGTATATTAACACATATAATGGCAATCGAACAAATTTAGGTATTATTATTAATTGTTATTTTAGTAACTTGCACGTTTCATTAATAACTAAATTAACTATTTTTATTTTTATATACATTAAATAGATAGTTAATATTTATTACAAATATATTAATATAGTTATGTGTTATGTAAATAATATATTTTTTTTATATAGAAAATCTTTATTTGATATATTAATAATACTAATAATAATAATGATAAAATTAATAATATTAGTGTTAGAAATAATAAAAATGATAATGATAAAATTAATGATAATTCTAATAATAATAATAATAATGATAATTCTAATAATAAAAAAGATAATTTAAAAAAAATTGATTTTCAATAATAATACTACTTACATTAAAAATGATAATAATAATAATAATAATAATAATAATAATAATAATAATAATAATAATAATAATAATAATAATAATAATGAGTAATAAGTAAACTATCTCAAATAAGTAGTCCTAAAAAATGCCCAAGTCCAGATTTGAACCCGCGACATCCTTCTAACCCAATAACACCCTTAACCATTGCTCCACTTGTTGCCTTTGTGTAATATCTCGCTCGTTTATATAATTAACTTATATTAAATCGATTAATAATTTCCTCGTTACTTAGCTTCATCTTCTACATTATCTAACAACATAACCATCATCTTATCAATGTCATCACGTATCATTACACCAATCGATCTCGATCATTATTCCTCATGTATCATCATCGATTATATCATCATTATCACTCATCACTACATCGCTCACTATTTATCATCATCATCATCATGTCATACCCGTTATTATGATCATAATCTTCACTATCATAATCATAATCATATTCGTATTCATCCTATCGTCCATGCCTCTAAACCATCATCATACACTCGTTATTATTGTATGTACATAAATATCATTATCTTTTCTAATTCCTCTATGTCGTTAACATGTTATTAATCACAATACATACATATCATCCATGTATTATCGCCATAATTATGATTAATATCATCACAGAACGTCCAACAAGAATCAGAAACACAATCTAGCAATAGCAGGAAGTCAACAAGCACTAGTTAGCCCAAGTCTATTGAACAGGCCCAACCTAATACCACTAAATGTTTACGGCCCATTATAATACCCCTAAATGTATTTATGGCCCACAACCAGCAACTATATACGACCCAATCAAAATAACAGCCCAACAGACTAAGGGATTAAAAATCCTAATTCGTGTATTTGCGTTTTAATAATGGAACCAGAATTAGTCGTAACATTAATATCTTTACAGCTCATCTTTCCATTATTTTTTTCTCCATCAATAATCATAACAGACAGATGGCCGACATTTAGATATTATACCGAATTAAATATAACTCCAAAGGATAAAACAGGTTTAAGTGGGTGAAGGTTTTGGGTTATTTTGGACATAAACAGTGACGGTTGCAGTAGCTGTAATAGACATGGTGGATGTGGTGGTGTTGTGTTGATCACAAAAAAAGAAAGAAAGTAGAAAAAGACACGCATATGCAGCAGTAATGAAAACGGAAGATGGTAGTGTTGGATCAAAACAGTAAACGGAATGCAGGTGATGATATAAGGTGAGTTTGTGGTGTTCTTTTTCGAATAAAATCAGAAGTATACAATAGCGAATAGTAGCAGACAATACGGTTTTAATGGTGATGGTTTTGTATATAAACAAAAAGGAAATAACAGCAATAGTAACCCGTAACAATAACAAGTTCTAGATAGTTTTTGCTAGAACATAAGAAGAGAAAAACATGAGACTGAACTGATTCGGGTGTGTATCTCCGATGGTGGTGAGTGATTGTATGGTGATGTTCGAATGATGATGGTGGGTTTCTGTTTTGATGGTTTCGAACAATAGAATCAGAAATCTATTGGTAGCTGTAACCTTCGACTTTGGTATTACTTCAACAGAAAATATTATAACAACAGTGATCTTAGTCGACAAGGGTATGTGTTTGGTACTTAAAACAAAACTGAAACGGTGGCGGTTTATAGTGGTTTAACAAAACTGAAAAACGATTAGGTTCTTACATGGTGATGGTCTTGATGGGTGGTGATGGGTTTCAACAAGAGAGAGAGAGAAGTAGAGAGGTAGGGCTGTGGTAGTCGACTGACTTGAGACAGAAGTAGTGGTGCATCAATTTTGTAGTTTTGGATGTAAACAGGATCGAACAAGGATGATGGTGGTTTGGTGATCGTCTAATGGTGAAGGTGTTGTAGGATGTTGGGTGATGATTGTATATGTCATGGTAGTAGTTGTTTGATGATGTAGTTGTGGTGGTGATTGGTGTTGTAATGGAAGAAGGTGGTGATGGTACTCCGGATGGTCGAAGAAGAAGAAGTGTGAGACTAGTGGGTGGTGATCTTATGTGTATGCACTTGTATATATATACATATTATATATATATATATATATATATATATATATATATATATATATATATATATATATATATATATACATATATACATATATATATATATATACATATATATATATATATACATATATATATATATATACATATATATATATATATATACATATATATATATATATACATATATATATATATATATACATATATATATATATATACACACATATATATATATATATATATATATATATATATATATATATATATATATATATATATATATATATATATATATATATAGCAAATATACATCTATACTTCTATCTCTGTAAATTGATTAAGAATAAGATTGAGATAGATTGAGATATTTGTGAAAGATGTCAAAAGCAAAAAGTAACACATTATCCTAATTTTAATTCTCTTGAACTTAATTTAGTGGAGTTGTTTGCAGTCTCTATCTCCTTATCATTCGATGTCTACACATAATACAATAATTAATTATAATATAATAATTAATAATAATAATATAATTATAATAATTAAATATTAATTTGAAATCGAAGGATAACTAAAAGTTAGATAACACAGTAAGCAGCGAATTCATTTGGTTTATTCTACCGACAGTTTTCCCAGACTACTATTTCGTATCCCGTTGATAATTAGTGGTGGATAAAAGTCTTTCAGAAAAAAATACCATATTTTTAAATTAACTATACTTATTTATTTTGGTCATTATGGTATAAAATTCGATCCTTAATTTGTTAAATAAAAATTACATTAACTGTACCTCTCAATTCTGGATAAAATATAAAAAGTGTTAAAACTTAACAAATAGTTCCTAAATACATTTTAAATAAGCCTAAAATTTATAGAACTCATTTTCGTTTCACCGTTTATTTTAAATTACATAAGTTTGAATTTAACTTGCTTAATATCAATCGGAACATCAAACGAGTATTACAATCATTTAGTATTTATTTTTAATATACTTTATTTATATATAGAGATATATTTTAAATAATAATTATTATGATATCCTATTTTTATTTTATTAATTTTTAATAACAACAACATATAATACTTCAAATTATATTTCGAATTATTATTTATATATACATACACACATATCTATTTATAATTAATTGTTCGTGAATCGTCGAGAGCAGTCGAACCGTAATTGATTACATGAATAAAATTCCAAAATTTTTGAGATTCAACATTACAGACTTTGCTTATCGTGTCGAAATCATATAAAGATTAAGTTTAAATTTGGTCGGAAATTTTCGGGTCGTCACAATCCTAATCTCTTATATAATGAAAGAGGCATAACACTAACACTCGCACCTAAATCTGCTAGTGCATCATACATGACACAATCACTAAGTAGACAAGGAACAATAAATTCACCCGGATCACCCAACCTGGGTGGAAGTTTTGGTGGATCTGTCTTCCCCGGGTTTACTTTTACGGTTTTTGTTTCTTGTACTTTCTTATTCTTCTTCTTCTTTTCAGAGGTATCACATACTTTATTACCTATTACTTGCTCATACTCAACTCCTTTTCTTGGAAACAGGATGGGTGGTCTGTATGGTGCCACCACTGGCTTTACATATTCGGGTGGTGGTGATGTTGGTGTATCTTCTTCATTGTTACTCACATCTAAAACCTTCCCATCTTCCGGTGTTGGTTTTTCAGAATTCGTTGATACCATATTAACATTCTCATTCCGAGGATTTACTTCAGTATTACTTGGTAGCTTTCCCTGTTCCCTCTCACTCATCATGCTAGCAAGAGTACCTACATGTTTTTTTAGATTCAAAATGGAAGCTTGTTGAGTTCTTAATGACTGATCAAACCTCTCATTTGTTTGGGTTTGAGATGTAATAAATTGTGTTTGAGATTCCATTAGCTTTGACATCATTTTTTCAAGATTTGGCTTTTTCTCTTCGGTTTATTGTGGTGGTTTATACAAGCCAGGTCTTTGTTGATTGAAAGTGTTGTTTTGAGTTGGTTGGTTATTCGGACCTTGTTGGTTGTACGAGTTATTGTTGGGTCCATTTGGATTGTAAAGAATATTTTGATTTCGATTGAAGTTTGGCCTTGGCGGTTGATAATTATTTTGATCATTATTTTCTGGCCTTTGGTTCATATAGGAAACATTCTCACGTTGTTCCATCGTTTGTTCAATGTTACAATCTTTCGTTAAGTGTGGTCCACCACATTGCTCACAACTGATTCGTATTGCGTGAATATCTTTAATCATCTTTTCCATTCGTCTTTCGAAAGCATCTATTTTTGCGGAAACGGAATCAAAGTCATGGCTAGAATCGGCTCTAGCCGCTTTAGATGAACGAAAGATATCTTTTTTCTGATGCCACTCATGCGAGTGGGAGGCTGTGTTATCAATAATTTTGTGAGCTTCGGTAGCGGTTTTCTTCATAATGGAACCGCCAGCTGCTATGTCGATGTCTTTTCGTGTAGCAACGTCGACACCTTGGTAGAATATTTGTACTATTTGATAAGTGTCTAAACCGTGTTGAGGACATCCTATCAATAACTTTCCGAATCTTATCCACGTCTCATATAATGTTTCATTTGGCTTTTGCGTGAACGTAACAATTTCTCCTTGAAGTCTCACGGCTTTAGATGCAGGAAAGAATCTTTTAAGAGATTTTCAACTAAGACATCCCATGTGTCAATCGCCCCTTCAGGTAACGATTCTAACCAATCTTTGGCTTCTCCCTTTAAAGTCCAGGGACACAACATGAGATAGATCTGTTCATCCTCAACTTCTCTGATTTTGAATAGAGTACATATCCTATTAAAGGTTCGAAGATGTTCGTTTGGATCTTCTTTTGACGTACCACTAAATTGGCATTGATTAGTGACCATGTGTAGGATTTGTCCTTTGATTTCATAATCTGGCACATTAATGTTTGGTCGTGTAATGGCATGTCCTTGGCCAGTGCGTGTAGCTCTCATTCGGTCTTCCATACTTTGAGGTTCTGTTATTTTCATAATTGAATTTGTTGAATACGAATCACTAGAGGATTCTGATTTAACGGTTTGTGTTTTAGGAGGAATGATTAGTGGTTCAGGATCTTGAAATTGTCCTTGAATATCCTCCGGGTTCTCAATTGTTAAGTCGGGTTCAAAAAATGGATTATCGGAAATTTGAGTTGGAATACTTGTTCGACTTGATGATGATTCTAAAGAAAAATCAACGGCGATAATATTGGCTAGATGTCTTGAACGAGTTACAGGTGGTGAACGTATGAAAGATGGTGAACATTTTGCTCGGTGCATTCACTGAATATCCTATTAGTTATAAATATAAAAATTATTAAAGTTATCAAATTAATAGATTTTTCTGATTTTGTCCACGTTTCGAATAGCCAATAGATGCAGCAGGTAGCCAGGACCCTTTAAATCGAAAATCCACAACTCGCCACTAACAAATCCAACTATTGCTACGAACCAGAAAATTTTAGATGTCTATCAATTTAACCGCTTAAAATAATTTTTTTTGTCGAAATTTAAAGAAGATAAAAATCTTTGTCCTAAAAACTAGAGCGTAGAAATGAGAAAGAAACAGCGCGTCGAAAAACAAGAGGTCGAAAATAAGCGTCAAAAAACAAAAATTTGAAAAAATAAAAATAAAAAAGTAGAGCATCGAAACTTAAAAGTCTAAAAACTTAAAAGTAGCAACTAAAGTCTTAAAATTCTAAAGGAACTACGACAATTACTTAATTAGGTACTAAAATTTATAAACTCCGTCGCAAAATTCTAAAGCGCCTAAATCTTAATCTAAAGAAAAAGCACTTAAGGGATTTTACGGCAAAGCCTAAAAATCTAGGAATACTATGGCAAATACTAAGCTTAAAACTATATAACGAACTATAAATATACAAATTATGAATTAAACGTTTAAAATATACAATTTATAAAAAGATACAAAAAATAATAAAATTACTTATTTTTATAAAAATATTATTTTTATATTATTATTTTATAGAAGTATTGATTTTATAATTAATAAAACTAATAAAACTTAATTTTACAAATTAAAACTAAAACTAAACTAATTAATATTTTAATTAAACCCTAATTATATTAATTACTTATAATTATTATATAAACCGGACCCTAATTGATCAGACAAGGGATTCAGACCTGTCAAGTCAAGTCATGCGATCGCATAAGTTTTCAAGGTCTTAGCCATGCGATCGCATGGGCCAGAAATTCGGATCCGATTGTTGGGCTGCTACAGTACCAGGCCTGAATTCTTTTTTATTTTTATTTTGATTTTAATTTTCTGATTTTAATTTATAGAAAATATTTATATATAATAAACTTATATATTAAAATCTTAAAAATAAAAGTACTTTTTAATTTTATAAATAAAGTCTTATATATATATATATATATATATATATATATATATATATATATATATATATATATATATATATATATATATATATATATATTATTTATTTTTTTAACACTTATACAAAATATTTTTACGAAATAAGAAATAATATATTTTTACAAAAATAAAGTAATAATAAATATAGCATTTTTCACCGAGTCCCCGGCAGCGGCGCCAAAAATACTTGATGTTTGCAGCGGTGTATACGAAATACTATTATTGTTTATTACGAAATACGACGAAATTACACAAGTTTTATTTATTTATTTATGGGATATACCTAAACCTTGCTACAACACTTATAGGCAGTGTACCTAATCATAGAGTAGTATAGTTTTTAGTAAGTCCAGATCGTTCTACAGGGAGACGGCTTATTGCGTACACTATATTTTTATAAAACTATATTTATACAAAATATATATATTTATATATAGTAATAATAATATATAAAAGGGGGATTTTACCGTTTAATGACCGGTTTGTCGATTTTAAATAAAGCGTAATGATAAATGTCGATAATATAAATGACAGAATTTAAATTGCGATAAAGTAAATTACAGTAATTAAAATGACAGCAAATAAAGGTACGATGAAATATAAAAGTATTATGCTTATTTAAACTTCCGTAATCATGATGTTTGACGTTTTGTTTTAATTTATTACCATGGGTTAATTGTCCTTTGTCCTGGATTTATTTGATACCTATCTAGTTTTTGTCCATAATAGTTCATCGGTTATAATTATAAAATAATCGTCAAATTAACCTTATTCCCGAAGTCAAATATTCCAACTAATTATGGATTCAGACTGTAACAAGGTTTTAATACTTTGTTAATAATTACACCAGGTTATCGACTGCGTGTAATCCAAGGTTTTAATACTTTGTTAACAATTACACCAATTACCCTTGTATGTAATCCACCCCTGTTTTAATGAGATATGAACATTAATTTACCCATTTAATCAGTTTGAATAATCAATTACCCAACCTGAATAATTAATTAAATGATCGTAAAAGATGTCATATAAACGTCACTAAATAGGACATGCATAATCATTTAATAATTATTAGATTAATTAATTTGAAGATAGGTTCGACAGATTCTAATGAGTTGTCATTCGATTAGAAAATACCCCCTATCTATTAATAGTCCATAGTCCAATGTCCACAAATGTCGGTCTTTTATCCAAACCCGAATTATGGTACAAAATCCAATAACCTTATCTTAATATTTAGTCCAACATCACAATTATTTAGGCTCAAATAAGCATAATAATAACTTAGTTACGAGACATTAATTTAAAAAGGAAGAACATAGCTTACAGTGATTATTAATAGCGTACCGTTACACGGACAGAACTCCGACTTTAAAACCCGTAAAACATTTCTTACAGTAACCCAATTATTATTAAACTTAAATTAAAATTAAAATTATAAATATATATATTACATATAGAGAGAAAGAAGTATGTGAAGGTGTGTTAAACTCATCCGAAAATTGCTGAATGTATAGACCTGTCCCAACTTTTCAACCCATGCGATCGCATGGGTTTAAGGCACCCAGGCCATGCGATCGCATGGCCGCCTTATACTGGTCACAAAGCTTTTGTTTGCTAGTTTGCCGACGGTTTTTAATAATATAATATAATATATATAATTTTATGTAATTATATATATATTATATTATATTCATGTGCATAGTTGACTTGTAATTTTAGGTCCGTTGACTCGCGCGTTTATGCTCGATTCATGTCTCAGTTCCGAAGTTTTGAACGTCCTTTCGTACGCGTAGATATCTTGTACTTTGCGTTCCGCGACTTGTACTCTTGTAATTTTTAGACGTTTCTCATCAATAAATTGAACCACTTGGATTGTATCTTGTACATTTGAGCTTTTTGGTCATTTGCATCTTCAAATCTTTATTTTCGTCTTTCGTCTTCGCACTTATTTATTTAAACAATTATTACATAAAAATAGAACAATAACAACTGAAAACTTTACATATTGGAAGGATATTGCTTCTAAATATATGTTCATTTGGAGCACTATCATGCATATGCCAATTCTACTAGTTTCTCTTGAACTTGCTCATTAGGTAATACTTAATCATCTTCATCATCTATCCTAGACGAAATTCTACGTTCATATGTAAAGTATGTAAATACATTTCCAAAGAATGAAAGCACTATTGTGTTCAACATATCCAATAAATATGCAACCAACAGTATTGGATCCTATCTTTTGTGCCTAGGTAATGTAACAATTACCTTTTCTAGGCACCCCCACACTTTAAGGTATTCATAGGATAGTTTACTTTCCACCATAACCTCGTATTGGGGTTCCTCCCTTTTCTTTTGTAGTATCTTATTTAAAAGATAATTCGTCGATAGTATGACATCCCCCACATGTTCTGATTTACACCTAAACACACCAACATGACATCCACCATTTCTTTCAAGATTTTATTCTTTTGTTCAAGTTGATTCTTAACTTATTTTTTATAAGCAATAAATTTCAATTGCTTCATCTTTACTTTTAACAAGTAAACATAACACTTCGTGTTATCATCGATAAACTTAATGAAGTAATTGTTATCATTCCTCGTTGGAATTGATTTCAAATCACACACATTAGTGCGGATATATGGTTCGGTTATTCTTACAACCGACTTGAAGGATAATCTCGTATGTTTTCCTTCTACACACGATTCAATATATAATGTTTGTATGCAGTCAAGTGTAATCAAACTACGATTATAATTTGACAACCATTGCACTTACTTTGAACATATCTTTCCATTCTTGGTCAACATGACCGTATCATATTCAAACTCTATTCTGACACCAAATATGTTCCAACAACCATTGGACACCATGTAACAACCCAATTTTTTCGTTAACTTTCGTTTACTTTCGTTAAATACTTAACGACCGTTAGTTAAATTCTATGAATTTATACGCCAGCACTTTTTTTTAAAGTACTTTTTTTAATATGTGCTACATATTACTTGATTTCATACTTTGGTTTAGAAGTATGCGAGAGACTTAGAAAACACAAGAAAAACGTACGATTAGTGAAAACCGGAAAAACGTTTTTTAAGGCAATGAAACGAAAGATAATTCACTTTTAATAATTATTTTATATAATTATTAAGTTTTTAAAATACTTTTAATTTATTAGAATTAATATAAACTTATAACACGAAGGATTCATTTAAACGCTCGGTTAATGTTCCGGTTCTCGGTTCCGATTAACGACACTTAGAAACAAATTAAATAATTATTAAGTAATATAATTATTCCATGTATTTTATAGAAATTATAATTATTTTTTATTAATAGAAACTAATTTAATTTCAAAATCCGACATTATTAACGTTTATCGATTCGGTTTGCGTTTTCGGCTAACCACACTTAAAGGATCTTAATCGGATCCCCTGGAAAGTCATCTAGCATCTATTTAGAATCCATAGACTCCATTTTGGGCCATTTGGCCGAAATATTTCACCCCTCCATGGTCCATATGTTATTTTCATGGCCCGTCTGTGTTAAAACCCAAATAGTTATGCCCTTTAAGCCTTGTAATTCCTAAATAAGTATAATAAAAAGAGGGGAACGACTTGTAGCTGCTCCTATTCACGATTTACAGCCCCATCTTCATCTTCTAGGTCGCCATCTTCACCTCCTTCAATCTCCATCAATTTCTTGCTCGTTTGCTAAACCGTTTATGAATTCTAGCTCCACTCGTAGTGCTCTACACATCTATACCAACAGTTTAATGATTAAGGTAAGATCCAAAAACTCTATTTTTCTAGATTTTATTGTTATTATACATGTATGAGGTTATAATGGTGTCTAGTGCTCAAACCATGATGTGTGTATGCCCGATTTATTCGTTATATGTGCTCAGCCAAACACTTCTTTAAATTAGATACATGAAAAACATCATTGACAACGCTAAGCTCTTGTGGCAACTTCAAACGATAAGCCACGGGTCCAATTCTTTCAGTAATCTCAAACGGTCCAAAATATCGAGGATTCAACTTTCCCCTCTTACCAAAACCTACCACACCCTTCCAAGGTGATACCTTCAGCATGACACAATCGCCAACTTGAAATTCTAAAGATTTTCTTCTAACATCGGCATAACTCTTCTGCTGACTCCTGATGTTTCTCAACCTTTCTTTAATCTGCACAATCTTCTCGGTAGTCTCATGAATAATTTCTGGGCCTGTGAGTTGAGCATTCACAACCTCATTCCAATAGATAGGAGACCTACACTTTCTACCATATAGTGCCTCAAACGGTGTGGATTTAATATTAGCATCATAGCTGTTATTATAAGAAAATTCAGCCAACGAAAAATATCTATCCCAACCATTACTGAAATCAATAACACACGAACGCAATATGTCTTCCAATATTTGAATGGTCCTTTCACTCTGACCATCCGTCTGTAGATGATAAGTAGTGCTCATATCCAATTTGGTTCCCAAAGCTTCCTGTAGTGACTGCCAAAACCTCGATGTGAATCGAATGTCTCGGTCTGAAATAATGGATACATGAACACCAAGTCTTGAAATAATTTCTTTCAAATATAAATGGGTAAGCTTCTCCATCGAATCACTTTCTTTTATCGGCAAGAAATGAGCTGACTTTGTGAGTCGATCAACAATAACCCAAATAGTATCATAACCACCCACCACACTCGGTAACTTCGTAATAAAATGCATTATAATACCTTCCCACTTGCACTCGAGAATTTCAGGTTGTACTAATAGTCCGGACGGTTTCTGATGTTCAGCTTTAACCTTAGCACAGGTCAATCACTTAGCTACATAGGTAGCCACATCAGTCTTCAAATTAGGCCACCAATATAACTCATTGAGATTATGATACATCTTCCCTGAACCAGGGTGAATAGAGTATATATACTTATGAGCTTCAACTAAAACAAGTTGTCGTAAATCACCAAACTTCGAAACCCAAAGACGTCCTGCAAAATACCGAGTACCATCTGTTTTACCTCAAATTATTTACTCAAGCCTTTGACCTTCTCATTTACAAAATTCTCCTCCTTCAAGGCTTCTTGTTATGCCTCAAGAATCTACCTTGCGAGGTTAGTTCAAATTGTCATGTTCAAAGCTCGAAACCTACGAGGTTCACTTCTCTCTTTTCGACTTAAAGCATTAGCCACAACATTGGATTTTCCAAGATGATAAAGGAGTTCACAATTATAATTGTTTAACAACTCAACCCATCTTTGCTGCCTCATATTTAACTATTTTTGATCAAAGATATGCTGAAGACTCTTGTGATCAGTGTACACTGTACGTTTGACCCCATACAAATAATGTCTCCAACACAACATCTCCCAATTCTAAATCATGGGTCGTATTATTCTGTTCATGAATCTTCAATTGGCGTGACGCGTAAGCAATGACCTTCTTTCGCTGCATCAAGACACAACCAAAGCCCTGACGCGAAGAGTCACAATATATAACAAAATCATCATTACCTTCAGGTAGTGATAAGATCAGTGCAGAAGTTAACTTCTCCTTCAGAGTTTGGAAAGCAGACTCTTGTTCACTTTTCCACTCGTACTTCTTCCCCTTATGCATTAAAGCAGTAAGAGGTTTCGCTACTCGTGAAAAATCTTAAATGAACCTTCTATAATAGCCTACCAAATCTAAGAACTGACAAATCTGAGTAGGAGTATTCAGAGTTTCTCACTTTTCAATTGCTTCAATCTTGGAAGGATTAACTTGATTTCCCTGTTTACTTATAACATGCCCAAAGAATTGAACTTCTTTCAACCAGAACGCACACTTCGAAAATTTAGCATACAACTCTTCTTTTCTTAACAAATCAAGCACTAATCTCAAATGCTCTTCGTGCTCTTGATCACTCTTGGAATAGATAAGAATATCATTGATGAAAACAATAACGAACTTATCCAGATAAGACTACATACACAGTTCATGAGGTACATGAACACTGCAGGCGGTTTTCGCAATATCAGTTTCTTTAACGCGCAATTGATGATAACCAGAACGGAGATCGATTTTAGAATAAACAGATAAACCTTGGAGTTGATCGAATAGATCATCTATTCTTAGAAGAGGGTAACGATTCTTAACAGTAAGCTTGTTCAATTCACGATAATCAATGCATAATTGGAATGAACCATCTTTCTTCTTAACGAATAAAATAGAATCTCCCCAAGGGGACGAACTGGGACGAATGAAACCTTTGTATAAAAACTCATGAAGTTGACTCGACAATTCTTGAAGTTCAGAAGGATCAAGTCTATAAGGATCATGTGCTACAGGAGCAGCACCGGGTACAAGGTCAATTTGAAATACTACCGCGCGATGCGGCGGATGTCCAGGTAAATCCTCGGGAAATACTTCAAGAAAATCTTTAATGACATGAACATCATCAATCTCCTTCTCTTCTTTGTCAATTTCCACTACATGGGCCATAATAGCATGACAACCTTTGCGAAGATATTTTTGAACTTCCAAAGAGCTAATGAGATTTAACTGTCTGCATTTCTTATCCCCAAAAACCATCAGCGACTCCCCAACCACACGAGTAATACGAACGATTTTCTCATAACAGACAATTTCAGCACGATTCTCGGACAACCAATCCATACCAATAACAACATCAAAACTTCCTAGCTCAATCAGAACTAAGTCTACCTCAAAGTCTCTATCAGCCAGTCTAATATTACACTTACGGTATATAGTCTTAGCAGTAAGCACCTTACCATTAGTTACTGTAACATCCCGCATTTTTCCGTTAAATTATTTTAACGCCCTTCTTTTTATTTTAATAATATCCTCAGTATCTCAATTCGTATCCTCCATTAGCTAACATTCTTAAAATATTTTTGTTATTGGATTATAACATCTCTCGTACTCTCGTGTAATTCAAAATAATTCGTTTGGTTAATTCACGCACCCGCACCCGAACTGGAGGGACTAAACTCGCAAAGAGGCCAAAGATTTGACTAGGTCAACTAGTCAAATCTTCAATCTCCTCCTCTCATTCTCTCTTTCTCTCTTTTCATACTTCCATTTTTCTCTCAAGAACTCAAACAAGATTCATCATCTAATTTCGGATTTGGAGGCTAACATAAAAAAAATTACATATTTAGAATCCTCTCTTCATCCTCTTCGACTTGATACCAATTTCATCTCATTTGGGTAACTTTCTAAAATCACTAGATTTTGTGTTCTTGATGTTTTTGAATTATAAAAGTGTTAATTAGTGTCTATGGCTCGTGTATAACACGAATATATGTTTTGTTTGTTCGATTTGTTGTTTTGAGTAACTAGTTTGAACACTTGAAAATGGGTTCGCTTAATCTTTGATTTTGGAAGATTAAATGTTGTTAAATTGTTAAAGTTCATGTTTTAATTGTGTTACTAGTATCACTAGTGTAGTGACCCGAACTTTTCCATGTTTATATATATTAATTGAGATTGATATTTACATGATTAAATGTTTCCAACATGTTAAGCAATCAAACTTGTTAAGACTTGATTAATTGAAATATGTTTCATATAGACAATTGACCACCCAAGTTGACCGGTGATTCACGAACGTTAAAACTTGTAAAAACTATATGATGACATATATATGGATATAGTCCCACTTTTAAAATCTGTGAAAGTGAGTTATAGTCCCACTTTTAAAATCTAATATTTTTGGGATGATAATACATGCTGGTTTTATAAATTATTTACAAAATAGACACAAGTACGTGAAACTACATTCTATGGTTGAATTATCTAAATCGAATATGCCCCTTTTTATTAAGTCTGGTAATCTAAGAATTAGGGAACAGACACCCTAATTGACGCGAATCCTAAAGATAGATCTATTGGGCCTAACAAACCCCATCCAAAGTACCAGATGCTTTCGTACTTCGAAATTTATATCATATCCGAAGGGTGTCCCGGAATGATGGGGATATTCTTATATATGCATCTTGTTAATGTCAGTTACCAGGTGTTCACCATATGAATGATTTTTATCTCTATGTATGGGATGTGTATTGAAATATGAAATCTTGTGGTCTATTATTATGATTTGATATATATAGGTTAAACCTATAACTCACCAACATTTTTGTTGACGTTTTAAGCATGTTTATTCTCAGGTGATTATTAAGAGCTTCCGCTGTCGCATACTTAAATAAGGACGAGATTTGGAGTCCATGCTTGTATGATATTGTGTAAAAATTGCATTCAAGAAACTTATTTTGTTGTAACATATTTGTATTGTAAACCATTATGTAATGGTCGTGTGTAAACAGGATATTTTAGATTATCATTATTTGATAATCTACGTAAAGCTTTTTAAACCTTTATTGATGAAATAAAGGTTATGGTTTGTTTTAAAATGAATGCAGTCTTTGAAAAACGTCTCATATAGAGGTCAAAACCTCGCAACGAAATCAATTAATATGGAACGTTTTTAATCAATAAGAATGGGACATTTCAACTAGCTTCATTTTGATGTGTAGATTAATTTGTAAAACTTCAAAAACATGATTAATGATTTTGTGTTTCTTGATTAGGGTTTGATCGTTATTGAGATGAACTTTTTGATGCTTGAATGCCATGAAATGTTAATTGTTAGTGTTTAGTTGTAATGCATGCTTCATTACCTTCAAAACGGCATATCATATGTGTGAATTGGATTCCCGAAACTTAAAATGCATTTTGTGAACTTGAAACTTGAAAATGGACTTTAAATGATCACATGACGAGAAATCGGTTATTGGAAATGATGTTTTTGTTTGATGAAACATGTTTAGTTATGTTCCTTGTCAAAATAGCTTTCCAACGATATAAGGTGCGAGTTCTAAATGTTTACGGTTTGCTTTTTGTGCTAAAACGAATTTTGGATCAAGACTTGAACATTTGAAACTGGCCAGGTACCAGCTCCCGTGTATTGTGACGGCGCGACAATTGTGGACCGCGGCGCGGCATAAGCCGTGTCCAGGCTCTGACCTCCTTGGTCAAAATACGAAAAATGTTTGGCACGCTATGGACCTCTGATTCACATGAGACTTGTTCTAACATGCTTATATATGAATAAAAACCTCAGAAAAATAGTTCGGGACCCGACTCGAACGTGTTGACTTTTTCGTTGACTTTGACCGACCAAAGTTTGACTTTTTGTCAAACTTGACCAAATAATTATGCAATCTTTCTAACATGATTCTTTACTTGTATCTAGCATGAAACTTGACAATTTGATTCACATGCTTCATAATCGAGCCGTAACGAGCCATAGGACTAATTGAACATCTTTGACCGTTTGTGTTTACTGTTATTGATACAACCTATATGTTTAGGTCGAGACTAGCTTTGTCTTTGAACGCGTTTACTTGTTGAAGTACTTTATTAACTCTTGCACTCCAGGTGAGATCATAGTCCCACTTTTACTCTATTGAACTTACATTTGGGATGAGAAAACATAAACGTTTCTTTTTAACTAAGTGAACACAAGTACAGGAAAACAAACATTCTACATACGAGTTTGAACAAAAATCCTCAATTCGATTATCATTAGTTACACTTGCCGGGTGTAAGCGAGAACTTATGTTATATGGCCATATGGGTTTGACAAACCCTCATTCAAACGGTTCGCTACCGTTCACGAATGAAATATATTTTCGAGAAACAGTGTATGTTCTAACACTATTGTGATGGGGTTCTATGAAAGGAATGTTAAGCCTTGATAATTGGGTGCTCGTGAATATTAACTTTTAGAATGTATTACTATTTTATCAATGTTGCAAATCTTGTGGTTCGACTTACTTTTACTCACTTACTTACTTAAACCTATGATTTCACCAGCGTTTTCGTTGACAGATTTCTATGTTTTTCTCAGGTCTTTGAATGCTATGTGAAACATGCTTCCGCTCATTATTTGATACTTGCTTTGGATGTCGAGTATACATGCATTTCATGGAGCGTCTTTTAATTTTCTTTAAAACTGTGTCGCATAGGTTTCACATGTAACTATAACCTTGTAACGTAACTTTTGGATGAACAATTCTTGTAAACTTTGAAACAATCTTTATTTTTTGAAAGGAATACGACATATCTTTGGTCAAACGTCACGTTAAAGACCTATGACCACGCAACGGGACCTAAGTAGTCGACGCCGTCAATTGATGATTTTTCGGGGTCGCTACAAGTGGTATCAGAGCATTGGTTGTAGGGATTTAGAGTTCATTGGTGTCAACCCCGAGTCATAGGGTACATTAGTGAATCTAGACTACAACCGGCATATAGACTTGAAGTAGGAATTACTTGACTATTTGTGCGTTTATACTCGAACGTTTCTACTCATAACTAACTCTCGCTTCATCTAAATCTTTCGTTGTTTAATTCGATTAACGAGCCACCTTGACTTTATAGAATAATGTCGAATGCACATATGAATCAGGGTAATATAATTGCCGGGATTATATTACGGTGACTCATATGAACGTTCCGACATTACGACACAAAGAATTTAAGGCGAGTCAAGGAAAATTTTCTCTTCATCATTATTCCATATCACGATTAGTATTGTTAAGAATACTAATCAACGATATTCTTGTGTCATGAAGGAACAATGGCTCACCAAGGTCAACACAATACTCCTCTCAAAACTCTAGAACAAGCTCTTCAACGAATGATAACCACCGCCGTGGGTGCGGCCGTGGCCGATCACTTTTCCAACAACAACAATCGTGGGGCCTGTAATTCAAACGAAGGTTGCTCCTACAAAAACTTCACGAAGTACAATCCTCCCACTTTCGATGGAACCGGGGGACCGGTTGCTCTCACCTGATGGTTTGATCAAACAGAATCCATTTTTAGCATAAGCGGTTGTCGAGACCGTGATAGGGTCAAATTCTCCACCCTCACTTTCACCGGTATTGCTCTCTCATGGTGGAACACGCATGTACAATTGGTGGGTATCGATGAAGCCCATACACTCTCTTGGACCAAATTAAGAGAAAGAATGATCACCGAATACTTCCCGCGCGACGAAACTCAAAGGATCGAACAGGGGCTAAGGAATTTAAAAACGGTCGGGAATGACCTCGAAGCTTATAATCAACGGTTTGTCGAACTAGCCTTAAGTTTCCAGAACCTCATGACTCCTGAATCCCTAAGAGTTGAACTTTACATGGAAGGCCTCCCAAAGAGCATTCACCACGAGGTAGTATCATCCAAACCCGCCAACCTACAAGAGGCTTTAACGATGGACCACCAATCTATAAAAAACGGTGAATGAAATTGAAGCGCTGACACCAACGGCCGAGGACCAACCGGGTAACAACAAAAGAAAATGGGAAGCCTCTCCATCGAGCAACTACAACAACAACTTCACCAAGAAGTCCTTCACCTCCGACGGCAAGAAAGGGTATGCCGGAAACCTGCCCTACTGTAACGAATGTCGCAAACATCATTTGGGTGAATGTGGCAAACCATTTTGCATCAGGTGTCAAAGAAGTAGCCATGTGGCCCATATTTGTAAAAGTACCGTTACCGTCGCTCAAAAGACGCCCAATGCGCCAAGGGCGGTTGTTTGTTTCGAATGTGGCCAACCGGGTCATTTCAACATCGACACCTAGGATGCCCGAGACGATGATGGACTAGTCACGGGTACGTTTCTTCACAACAACCCGCATATTTCATACTTAATCGATTCGGTTAATTTAGATGTTTTATAACCAAGACTTTGACAACGTAAGGTCTCGAGTAAGAAGCAACGACTATTGCTTCCAACTAAATTTCGGGACGAAATTTCTTCTAAGGTGTGGGTAATGTAACATCCCGCATTTTTCCGTTAAATTATTTTAACGCCCGTCTTTTTATTTTAATAATATCCTCAGTATCTCGATTCGTATCCTCCATTAGCTAACATTCTTAAAATATTTTCGTTATTGGACTATAACATCTCTCGTACTCTCGTGTAATTCAAAATAATTCGTTTGGTTAATTCACGCACCCGCACCTGAACTGGAGGGACTAAACTCGCAAAGAGGCCAAAGATTTGACTAGGTCAACTAGTCAAACCTTCAACCTCCTCCTCTCATTCTCTCTTTTCATACTTCCATTTTCCTCTCAAGAACTCAAACAAGATTCATCATCTAATTTCGGATTTGGAGGCTAACATCAAAACAAATTACATATTTGGAATCCTCTCTTCATCCTCTTCGACTTGATACCAATTTCATCTCATTTGGATAACTTTCTAAAATCACTAGATTTTGTGTTCTTGATGTTTTTGAATTATAAAAGTGTTAATTAGTGTCTATGGCTCATGTATAACATGAATATATGTTTTGTTTGTTCGATTTGTTATTTTGAGTAACTAGTTTGAACACTTGAATATGGGTTTGCTTAATCTTTGATTTTGGAAGATTAAATGTTGTTAAATTGTTAAAGTTCATGTTTTAATTGTGTTACTAGTATCACTAGCTTCATTTTGATGTGTAGGTTGATTTGTAAAACTTCAAAAACATGATTAATGATTTTGTGATTCTTGATTAGGGTTTGATCGTTCTTGAGATGAACTTTTTGATGCTTGAATGCCATGAAATGTTAATTGTTAGTGTTTAGTTGTAATGCATGTTTCATTACCTTCAAAACGGTATATCATATGTGTGAATTGGATTCCCGAAACTTAAAATGCATTTTGTGAACTTGAAACTTGAAAATGGACTTTAAATGATCACATGACGAGAAATCGGTTATTGGAAATAATGTTTTTGTTTAATGAAACATGTTTAGTTATGTTCCTTGTCAAAAGAGCTTTCCAACGATATAAGGTGCGAGTTCTAAATGTTTACGGTTTGCTTTTTGTGCTAAAACGAATTTTGGATCAAGACTTGAACATTTGAAACTGGCCAGGTACCAGCTCCCGTGTATTGTCGCGGCGTGACAATTGTGGGCCGCGGTGTCCAGGCTCTGACCTCCTTGGTCAAAATACGAAAAATATTTGGCACGCTATGGACCTCTGATTCACATGAGACTTGTTCTAACATGCTTATATATGAATAAAAACCTCAGAAAAATAGTTCGGGACCCGACCCGAATGTGTTGACTTTTTCGTTGACTTTGACCGACCAAAGTTTGACTTTTTGTTAAACTTGACCAAATAATTATGCAATCTTTCTAACATGATTCTTTACTTGTATCTAGCATGAAACTTGACAATTTGATTCACATGCTTCATAATCGAGTCGTAACGAGCCATAGAACTAATTGAACATCTTTGACCGTTTGTGTTTACCGTTATTGATACAACCTATATGTTTAGGTCGAGACTAGCTTTGTCTTTGCACGCGTTTACTTGTTGAAGTACTTTATTAACTCTTGCACTCCAGGTGAGATCATAGTCCCACTTTTACTCTTTTAAACTTACATTTGGGATGAGAAAACATAAACATTTCTTTTTAACTAAGTGAACACAAGTACAGGAAAACAAACATTCTACATACGAGTTTGAACAAAAATCCTCAATTCGATTATCATTAGTTACACTTGCCGGGTGTAAGCGAGAACTTATGTTATATGGCCATATGGGTTTGACAAACCCTCATTCAAACGGTTCGCTACCGTTTACGAATGAAATATATTTTCGAGAAACAGTGTATGTTCTAACACTTTTGTGATGGGGTTCTATTGAAGGAATGTTAAGCCTTGATAATTGGGTGCTCGTGAATATTAACTTTTAGAATGTATTACTATTTTATCAATGTTGCAAATCTTGTGGTTCGACTTACTTTTAATCACTTACTTACTTAAACCTATGATTTCACCAACGTTTTCGTTGACAGATTTCTATGTTTTTCTCAGGTCTTTGAACGCTATGTGAAACATGCTTCCGCTCATTATTTGATACTTGCTTTAGATGTCGAGTATATATGCATTTCATGGAGCGTCTTTTGATTTTCTTTAAAACTGTGTCGCATAGGTTTCACATGTAACTATAACCTTGTAACGTAACTTTTGGGTGAACAATTCTTGTAAACTTTGAAACAATCTTTATTTTTTGAAAGGAATGCGACATATCTTTGGTCAAACGTCACGTTAAAGACCTATGACCACGCAACAGGACCTAAGTAGTCGACGCCATCAATTGACGATTTGTCGGGGTCGCTACAGTTACCTCTACAGCATAAATTCTGTCTAAAGGAGTTAACGGAGTTTTGATTTTAGGACTAAATTTATTGGACACAAAACTTGAATCAGCCCCGAAATCAAATAGTACATAAACTGATAAATCATTGATCGAAAATGTACCAGTAACAAGTTTCAGGTCTTCCTCTGCATCTCTGGAATTATTACTGAACGCTCTTCCTTGCGCATTCTCAGTTGGCTTCTCATTGGGACACGTATTGTAGTGACCCAAACTTTTCCATGTTTATATATATTAATTGAGATTGATATTTACATGATTAAATGTTTCCAACATGTTAAGCAATCAAACTTGTTAAGACTTGATTAATTGAAATATGTTTCATATAGACAATTGACCACCCAAGTTGACCGGTGATTCACGAACGTTAAAATTTGTAAAAACTATATGATGACATATATATGGATATATATATAGTTATCAACTATGATAAGTAAACATATCATTAAGTATATTAACAATGAACTACATATGTAAAAACAAGACTACTAACTTAATGATTTTTAAATGAGACATATATGTAACGATTATCGTTGTAAAGAGATTTAATGTATATATATCATATTAAGAGATATTCATACATGATAATATCATGATAATATAATAATTTAAAATCTCATTTGATATTATAAACATTGGGTTAACAACATTTAACAAGATCGTTAACCTAAAGGTTTCAAAACAACACTTACATGTAACGACTAACGATGACTTAACGACTCAGTTAAAATGTATATACATGTAGTGTTTTAATATGTATTTATATACTTTTTAAAGACTTTAATACACTTATCAAAATACTTCTACTTAACAAAAATGCTTACAATTACATCCTCGTTCAGTTTCATCAACAATTCTACTCGTATGCACCCGTATTCGTACTCGTACAATACACAACTTTTAGATGTATGTACTATTGGTATATACACTCCAATGATCAGCTCTTAGCAGCCCATGTGAGTCACCTAACACATGTGGGAACCATCATTTGGCAACTAGCATGAAATATCTCATAAAATTACAAAAATATGAGTAATCATTCATGACTTATTTACATGAAAACAAAATTACATATCCTTTATATCTAATCCATACACCAACGACCAAAAACACCTACAAATACTTTTATTCTTCAATTTTCTTCATCTAATTGATCTCTCTCAAGTTCTATCTTCAAGTTCTAAGTGTTCTTCATATATTCTACAAGTTCTAGTTACATAAAATCAAGAATACTTTCAAGTTTGCTAGCTCACTTCCAATCTTGTAAGGTGATCATCCAACCTCAAGAAATCTTTGTTTCTTATAGTAGGTTATCATTCTAATACAAGGTAATAATCATATTCAAACTTTGGTTCAATTTCTATAACTATAACAATCTTATTTCAAGTGATGATCTTACTTGAACTTGTTTTCGTGTCATGATTCTGCTTCAAGAACTTCGAGCCATCCAAGGATTCGTTGAAGCTAGATCCATTTTTCTATTTTCCAGTAGGTTTATCCAAGGAACTTAAGGTAGTAATGATGTTCATAACATCATTCGATTCATACATATAAAGCTATATTATTCGAAGGTTTAAACTTGTAATCACTAGAACATAGTTTAGTTAATTCTAAACTTGTTCGCAAATAAAAGTTAATCCTTCTAACTTGACTTTTAAAATAAACTAAACACATGTTCTATATCTATATGATATGCTAACTTAATGATTTAAAACCTGGAAACACGAAAAACACCGTAAAACCGGATTTACGCCGTCGTAGTAACACCGCGGGCTGTTTTGTGTTAGTTAATTAAAAACTATGATAAACTTTGATTTAAAAGTTGTAATTCTGAGAAAATGATTTTTATTATGAACATGAAACTATATCCAAAAATTATGGTTAAACTCAAAGTGGAAGTATGTTTTCTAAAATGGTCATCTAGACGTCGTTCTTTCGACTGAAATGACTACCTTTACAAAAACGACTTGTAACTTATTTTTCCGACTATAAACCTATACTTTTCTGTTTAGATTCATAAAATAGAATTCAATATGAAACCATAGCAATTTGATTCACTCAAAACGGATTTAAAATGAAGAAGTTATGGGTAAAACAAGATTGGATAATTTTTCTCATTTTATCTACGTGAAAATTGGTAACAAATCTATTCCAACCATAACTTAATCAACTTGTATTGTATATTATGTAATCTTGAGATACCATAGACACGTATACAATGTTTCGACCTATCATGTTGACACATCTATATATATTTCAGAACAACCATAGACACTCTATATGTGAATGTTGGAGTTAGCTATACAGGGTTGAGGTTGATTCCAAAATATATATAGTTTGAGTTGTGATCAATACTGAGATACGTATACACTGGGTCGTGGATTGATTCAAGATAATATTTATCGATTTATTTATGTACATCTAACTGTGGACAACTAGTTATAGGTTACTAACGAGGACAGCTGACTTAATAAACTTAAAACATCAAAATATATTAAAAGTGTTGTAAATATATTTTGAACATACTTTAATATATATGTATATATTGTTATAGGTTCGTGAATCAACCAGTGGCCAAGTCTTACTTCCCGACGAAGTAAAAATCTGTGAAAGTGAGTTATAGTCCCACTTTTAAAATCTAATATTTTTGGGATGAGAATACATACAGGTTTTATAAATGATTTACAAAATAGACACAAGTACGTGAAACTACATTCTATGGTTGAATTATCGAAATTGAATATGCCCCTTTTTATTAAGTCTGGTAATCTAAGAATTAGGGAACAGACACCCTAATTAACGCGAATCCTAAAGATAGATCTATTGGGCCTAACAAACCCCATCCAAAGTACCGGATGCTTTAGTACTTCGAAATTTATATCATATCCGAAGGGTGTCCCGGAATGATGGGGATATTCTTATATATGCATCTTGTTAATGTCGGTTACCAGGTGTTCACCATATGAATGATTTTTATCTCTATGTATGGGATGTGTATTGAAATATGAAATCTTGTGGTCTATTATTATGATTTGATATATATAGGTTAAACCTATAACTCACCAACATTTTTGTTGACGTTTTAAGCATGTTTATTCTCAGGTGATTATTAAGAGCTTCCGCTGTCGCATACTTAAATAAGGACGAGATTTGGAGTCCATGCTTGTATGATATTGTGTAAAAACTGCATTCAAGAAACTTATTTTGTTGTAACATATTTGTATTGTAAACCATTATGTAATGGTCGTGTGTAAACAGGATATTTTAGATTATCATTATTTGATAATCTACGTAAAGCTTTTTAACCCTTTATTGATGAAATAAAGGTTATGGTTTGTTTTAAAATGAATGCAGTCTTTGAAAAACGTCTCATATAGAGGTCAAAACCTCGCAACGAAATCAATTAATATGGAACGTTTTTAATCAATAAGAACGGGACATTTCAGTTGGTATCCGAGCGTTGGTCTTAGAGAACCAGAATTTTGCGTTAGTGTGTCTTATCGAGTTTGTTAGGATGCATTAGTGAGTCTGGACTTCGACCGTGTTTACTTGAAAAATAATTGCTTAACAAATTTTGTTGGAAACTATATATTTTTAACATGTGAATATTATGTGATATATTAATCTCTTAACGCGTTTGATATTATGTGATAGATGTCTACCTCTAGAACAAGTCCCATTGACTCACCTAATAATAATGAAGAGTCAAATGTAAATTGGAATGATTCGTGGACTGATTCACAAGTTCCCGAAGAGGAACCGGAAGAAGAGTCGGAACCGGAAGAAGAATCGGAACCGGAAGAAGAATCGGAACCAGATGATGAAATAGAACCGGTGGGGGAAATAATAAAACGGTTAAGTAAAAGAAAATCCTCAACCAACCGACCAAGGTTAATTATGGTCAATGGTGTTTCCGCCAAGGAAGCAAAATATTGGGAGGATTACCAATTCTCCGATGAATCGGATTCCGACGAGAATTCCGATGATGTTATAGAAATTACCCCAACTGAATTTAAAATGGAAAAAGAAAATAATAAGGGAAAGGGCATAAAAATAGAGAAATCTAATTCCAACCCCGATGAACTTTATATGTATCGTCAACCCCCGAAGTCCTTAAGTTGTAACAATGACCCGGGAACCTCTAAACCACCAGGTTTTTCTAAACCAATGTGGAAAATTACGGCTCGTATTAGGGGAACATCATATATCCCTAGAAACTTGGCAAAACGAACCAAAACCGAAGAAGAAGAAACAAGCGAGTCGGAATAAGATAGTTGTATTCGTGTGGTGTAATATATGTAATATAGTGTGCTTATGCTTTATGATATATGTAAAAATTGCTTGTATTAATAAGTATTTTTTTTATGAATCTAACTCTTGTCTATTTTACAGGATAAAAACACAAAATGGATAGACAACCTAATATTTTAAGAGACCTACCCGGAGACATGATTGATGAAATCTTGTCTAGAGTCGGTCAGAATTCTTCGGCACAACTATTTAAGGCGAGATCAGTTTGTAAGACATTCGAAGAACGTTCCAAGAATGCCTTGGTTTATAAAAGGCTTTCGTTCAAAAGATGGGGGATATCACATTGGGAAATCCATAAGTTACGATGTGTTTACTTTGACGCATATATTGCGGGGAACCCAAATGCTATTTTACGCAATGGGTTAAGAAATTATTTTGACTCAATGTATCCGAATATTGGACTTCGTGATTTAGAAAAAGCGGCTAACATGCAACATAAAGAAGCATGTTATGCTTACGGATTAGTAATGTTCGCTTCTCACCAAAGTGAGAACAAGAATATCGGGCTACAACTATTAAATAAAACGTTCCCACAAGTGACGGAGTCGGTAATTGGGGTAAGAAATGAGGTTTTTAGATTGTTACGGGATTGTTGGACATTACGTAACCCTCGTCCCTTTGACGACGTTACAACACGATGTCTTATCAACGGCCATAATGGTTATGTTCCACAAGACCAAGGATGGGAAGTAATCCTAGTAAAACCAGAATGCATGACTTGTTTCTGGACGTATGAATTACGTGTCTTTATTGCCTTTGCTGAACGACTTGTGTACTAGCTAGAATTATCTTCACAACCATCTTGTATCAAATTTATTGTGTGCTATATTTCATGCTATATGTAAAATAAGCGGTATTGTAAGTTTGTAAAATATTGTGTAAAAGTTTGAACGCGAAATATTATTATAATCAGTTTTTCATATAGAATTGTAGTAGTTGAATTGTATATTAGCTACTAAGTATGAACTTAACGGGTAGGTACTACCCGAATTTAAACTTATAAAACGCTAATATGAAGAAAAAGCTTTTATAAATGAGTTCATATTATGCTACGAAATACTATTAACTACTCTTAATATTCTGTATGATTAACTTGTTCCATTTGACTATTTTGAAGGAAATGGCACCGACTACTCGACACACCGTGAATATGAATGAAGAGGAATTCCGTACTTTTCTAGCTTCAAACATAGCCGCAGTACAGGCTGCGCTACATACCAACAATAACCTTGGATCTAGCAGTACAGGAAATCGTGTAGGATGCACCTACAAAGAATTCACTGCCTGCAAACCTTTGGAATTTGATGGAACCGAAGGACCGATGGGATTGAAACGGTGGACCGAGAAGGTCGAATCGGTGTTTGCCATAAGTAAGTGTACTGAAGAGGACAAAGTGAAGTACGCTACGCATACCTTCACAGGTTCTGCGTTAACATGGTGGAATACCTATCTAGAGCAAGTGGGACAAGACGATGCGTACGCACTACCGTGGTCAGCATTCAAGCACTTGATGAACGAGAAGTACCGTCCCAGAACCGAGGTCAATAAGCTCAAGACAGAACTTAGAGGGTTACAAACCCAAGGATTTGATATTACCACGTACGAAAGACAATTCACAGAATTGTGCCTATTGTGTCAGGGAGCATTCGAAGATGAGGAAGAGAAGATCGACGCGTTTGTGAAAGGATTACCGGAAAGAATCCAAGAAGATATAAGTTCACACGAGCCCGCCTCCATACAACAGGCATGTAGAATGGCTCACAAACTAGTGAACCAGATTGAAGAAAGAATTAAAGAACAGACTGCTGAAGAGGCCAATGTGAAGCAAGTCAAAAGAAAGTGGGAGGAAAACGGTGATAAGAATCACCAATACAACAACAACAGCAATTACAACAATAATCGCAACAATTATCCCAACAATCGCAACATCAATCGCAACTACAACAAACGGCCCAACAACAACAACAACAACAACAACAACAACAACAACAACTACAACAATCATCCCAACAACAATAATAACTGCAACAACAACAACAATCAGAAGCAACTATGCCCAAGGTGTGAAAAGTATCACTCGGGGTTCTGCACCAAATTTTGCAACAAGTGTAAAAGAAATGGTCATAGCGCGGTGAAGTGTGAGGTCTACGGACCAGGGGTTAATAGAACAAAAGGAACAAATGGTGTCAGAACGAGTAATGGCGGAGCAAGTAGTGTCGGAGCAAGTTATGCCAATGTAGTTTGTTATAAATGTGGAAAACCGGGCCACATTATTAGAAATTGCCCGAACCAGGAGAACACGAATGGACAAGGCCGTGGAAGAGTTTTCAATATTAATGCGGCAGAGGCACAGGAAGACCCGGAGCTTATTACGGGTACGTTTCTTATTGACAATAAATCTGCTTACGTTTTATTTGATTCGGGTGCGGATAGAAGTTATATGAGTAGAGATTTTTGTGCTAAATTAAGTTGTCCATTGACGCCTTTGGATAGTAAATTTTTACTCGAAATAGCAAATGGTAAATTAATTTCAGCAGATAATATATGTCGGAATCGAGAAATTAAACTGGTTAGCGAAACATTTAAGATTGACTTGATACCAGTAGAGTTAGGGAGTTTTGATGTGATAATCGGTATGGACTGGTTGAAAGAAGTGAAAGCAGAGATTGTTTGTTACAAAAATGCAATTCGCATTATACGAGAAAAAGGAAAACCCTTAATGGTGTACGGAGAAAAGGGCAACACGAAGCTACATCTTATTAGTAATTTGAAGGCACAAAAACTAATAAGAAAAGGTTGCTATGCTGTTCTAGCACACGTCGAGAAAGTACAAACTGAAGAAAAGAGCATCAATGATGTTCCCATTGCAAAAGAATTTCCCGATGTATTTCCGAAAGAATTACCGGGATTACCCCCACATCGGTCAGTTGAATTTCAAATAGATCTTGTACCAGGAGCTGCACCAATAGCTCGTGCTCCTTACAGACTTGCACCCAGCGAGATGAAAGAACTGCAAAGCCAATTACAAGAACTTTTAGAGCGTGGTTTCATTCGACCAAGCACATCACCGTGGGGAGCTCCTGTTTTGTTTGTCAAGAAGAAAGATGGTACATTCAGGTTATGTATCGACTACCGAGAGTTGAACAAACTTACCATCAAGAACCGCTACCCACTACCGAGAATCGACGACTTATTTGATCAACTACAAGGCTCATCTGTTTATTCAAAGATTGACTTACGTTCCGGGTATCATCAAATGCGGGTGAAAGAAGATGATATTCCAAAGACTGCTTTCAGAACACGTTACGGTCATTACGAGTTTATGGTCATGCCGTTTGGTTTAACTAATGCACCAGCTGTGTTCATGGACCTTATGAACCGAGTGTGTGGACCATACCTTGACAAGTTTGTCATTGTTTTCATCGATGACATACTTATTTACTCAAAGAATGATCAAGAGCACGAAGAACATTTGAGAAAAGTGCTAGAAGTATTGAGGAAAGAAAAACTGTACGCTAAGTTTTCAAAGTGTGCATTTTGGTTGGAAGAAGTTCAATTCCTCGGTCACATAGTGAACAAAGAAGGTATTAAGGTGGATCCGGCAAAGATAGAAACTGTTGAAAAGTAGGAAACCCCGAAAACTCCGAAGCATATACGTCAATTTTTAGGATTGGCTGGTTACTACAGAAGATTCATCCAAGACTTTTCCAGAATAGTAAAACCCTTGACTGCATTAACGCATAAAGGGAAGAAATTTGAATGGAATGATGAACAAGAGAAAGCGTTTCAGTTATTGAAGAAAAAGCTAACTACGGCACCTATATTGTCATTGCCTGAAGGGAATGATGATTTTGTGATTTATTGTGACGCATCAAAGCAAGGTCTCGGTTGTGTATTAATGCAACGAACGAAGGTGATTGCTTATGCGTCTAGACAATTGAAGATTCACGAACAAAATTATACGACGCATGATTTGGAATTAGGCGCGGTTGTTTTTGCATTAAAGACTTGGAGGCACTACTTATATGGGGTCAAAAGTATTATATATACCGACCACAAAAGTCTTCAACACATATTTAATCAGAAACAACTGAATATGAGGCAGCGTAGGTGGATTGAATTGTTGAATGATTACGACTTTGAGATTCGTTACCACCCGGGGAAGGCAAATGTGGTAGCCGATGCCTTGAGCAGGAAGGACAGAGAACCCATTCAAGTAAAATCTATGAATATAATGATTCATAATAACCTTACTACTCAAATAAAGGAGGCGCAACAAGGAGTTTTAAAAGAAGGAAATTTAAAGGATGAAATACCCAAAGGATCGGAGAAGCATATTAATATTCAGGAAGACGGAACCCGGTATAGGGCTGAAAGGATTTGGGTACCAAAATTTGGAGATATGAGAGAAATGGTACTTAGAGAAGCTCATAAAACCAGATACTCAATACATCCTGGAACGGGGAAGATGTACAAGGATCTCAAGAAACATTTTTGGTGGCCGGGTATGAAAGCCGATGTTGCTAAATACGTAGGAGAATGTTTGACGTGTTCTAAGGTCAAAGCTGAGCATCAGAAACCATCAGGTCTACTTCAACAACCCGAAATCCCGGAATAGAAATGGGAACACATTACCATGGATTTCATCACTAAATTGCCAAGGACTGCAAGTGGTTTTGATACTATTTGGGTAATAGTTGATCGTCTTACCAAATCAGCACACTTCCTGCCAATAAGAGAAGATGACAAGATGGAGAAGTTAGCACGACTGTATTTGAAGGAAGTCGTCTCCAGACATGGAATACCAATCTCTATTATCTCTGATAGGGATGGCAGATTTATTTCAAGATTCTGGCAGACATTACAGCAAGCATTATGAACTCGTCTAGACATGAGTACTGCCTATCATCCACAAACTGATGGGCAGAGCGAAAGGACGATACAAACGCTTGAAGACATGCTACGAGCATGTGTTATTGATTTCGGAAACAGTTGGGATCGACATCTACCGTTAGCAGAATTTTCCTACAACAACAGCTACCATTCAAGCATTGAGATGGCGCCGTTTGAAGCACTTTATGGTAGAAAGTGCAGGTCTCCGATTTGTTGGAGTGAAGTAGGGGATAGACAGATTACGGGTCCGGAGATTATACAAGAAACTACCGAGAAGATCATCCAAATTCAACAACGGTTGAAAACCGCCCAAAGTCGACAAAAGAGCTACGCTGACATTAAAAGAAAAGATATAGAATTTGAAATTGGAGAGATGGTCATGCTTAAAGTTGCACCTTGGAAAGGCGTTGTTCGATTTGGTAAACGAGGGAAATTAAATCCAAGGTTTATTGGACCATTCAAGATTATTGATCGTGTCGGACCAGTAGCTTACCGACTTGAGTTACCTCAACAACTCGCGGCTGTACATAACACTTTCCACGTCTCGAATTTGAAGAAATGTTTTGCTAAAGAAGATCTCACTATTCCGTTAGATGAAATCCAAATCAACGAAAAACTTCAATTCATCGAAGAACCCGTCGAAATAATGGATCGTGAGGTTAAAAGACTTAAGCAAAACAAGATACCAATTGTTAGTGTTCGATGGAATGCTCGTAGAGGAATCGAGTTCACCTGGGAGCGTGAAGATCAAATGAAGAAGAAATACCCGCATCTATTTCCAGAAGATTCGTCAACACCTTCAACAGCTTAAAATTTCGGGACGAAATTTATTTAACGGGTAGGTACTGTAGTGACCCGAACTTTTCCATGTTTATATATATTAATTGAGATTGATATTTACATGATTAAATGTTTCTAACATGTTAAGCAATCAAACTTGTTAAGACTTGATTAATTGAAATATGTTTCATTTAGACAATTGACCACCCAAGTTGACCGGTGATTCACGAACGTTAAAATTTGTAAAAACTATATGATGACATATATATGGATATATATATAGTTATCAACTATGATAAGTAAACATATCATTAAGTATATTAACAATGAACTACATATGTAAAAACAAGACTACTAACTTAATGATTTTTAAACGAGACATATATGTAACGATTATCGTTGTAAAGAGATTGAATGTATATATATCATATTAAGAGATATTCATACATGATAATATCATGATAATATAATAATTTAAAATCTCATTTGATATTATAAACATTGGGTTAACAACATTTAACAAGATCGTTAACCTAAAGGTTTCAAAACAACACTTACATGTAACGACTAACGATGACTTAACGACTCAGTTAAAATGTATATACATGTAGTGTTTTAATATGTATTTATACACTTTTTAAAGACTTCAATACACTTATCAAAATACTTCTACTTAACAAAAATGCTTACAATTACATCCTCGTTCAGTTTCATCAACAATTCTACTCGTATGCACCCGTATTCGTACTCGTACAATACACAACTTTTAGATGTATGTACTATTGGTATATACACTCCAATGATCAGCTCTTAGCAGCCCATGTGAGTCACCTAACACATGTGGGAACCATCATTTGGCAACTAGCATGAAATATCTCATAAAATTACAAAAATATGAGTAATCATTCATGACTTATTTACATGAAAACAAAATTACATATCCTTTATAACTAATCCATACACCAACGACCAAAAACACCTACAAATACTTTTATTCTTCAATTTTCTTCATCTAATTGATCTCTCTCAAGTTCTATCTTCAAGTTCTAAGTGTTCTTCATATATTCTACAAGTTCTAGTTACATAAAATCAAGAATACTTTCAAGTTTGCTAGCTCACTTCCAATCTTGTAAGGTGATCATCCAACCTCAAGAAATCTTTGTTTCTTACAGTAGGTTATCATTCTAATACAAGGTAATAATCATATTCAAACTTTGGTTCAATTTCTATAACTATAACAATCTTATTTCAAGTGATGATCTTACTTGAACTTGTTTTCGTGTCATGATTCTGCTTCAAGAACTTCGAGCCATCCAAGGATCCGTTGAAGCTAGATCCATTTTTCTCTTTTCCAGTAGGTTTATCCAAGGAACTTAAGGTAGTAATGATGTTCATAACATCATTCGATTCATACATATAAAGCTATCTTATTCGAAGGTTTAAACTTGTAATCACTAGAACATAGTTTAGTTAATTCTAAACTTGTTCGCAAATAAAAGTTAATCCTTCTAACTTGACTTTTAAAATCAACAAAACACATGTTCTATATCTATATGATATGCTAACTTAATGATTTAAAACCTGGAAACACGAAAAACACCGTAAAACCGGATTTACGCCGTCGTAGTAACACCGCGGGCTGTTTTGTGTTAGTTAATTAAAAACTATGATAAAATTTGATTTAAAAGTTGTAATTCTGAGAAAATGATTTTTATTATGAACATGAAACTATTTCCAAAAATTATGGTTAAACTCAAAGTGGAAGTATGTTTTCTAAAATGGTCATCTAGACGTCGTTCTTTCGACTGAAATGACTACCTTTACAAAAATGACTTGTAACTTATTTTTCCGACTATAAACCTATACTTTTCTGTTTAGATTCATAAAATAGAGTTCAATATGAAACCATAGCAATTTGATTCACTCAAAACGGATTTAAAATGAAGAAGTTATGGGTAAAACAAGATTGGATAATTTTTCTCATTTTATCTACGTGAAAATTGGTAACAAATCTATTCCAACCATAACTTAATCAACTTGTATTGTATATTATGTAATCTTGAGATACCATAGACACGTATACAATGTTTCGACCTATCATGTCAACATATCTATATATATTTCGGAACAACCATAGACACTCTATATGTGAATGTTGGAGTTAGCTATACAGGGTTGAGGTTGATTCCAAAATATATATAGTTTGAGTTGTGATCAATACTGAGATATGTATACACTGGGTCGTGGATTGATTCAAGATAATATTTATCGATTTATTTCTGTACATCTAACTGTGGACAACTAGTTATAGGTTACTAACGAGGACAGCTGACTTAATAAACTTAAAACATCAAAATATATTAAAAGTGTTGTAAATATATTTTGAACATACTTTAATATATATGTATATATTGTTATAGGTTCGTGAATCAACCAGTGGCCAAGTCTTACTTCCCGACGAAGTAAAAATCTGTGAAAGTGAGTTATAGTCCCACTTTTAAAATCTAATAATTTTGGGATGAGAATACATGCAGGTTTTATAAATGATTTACAAAATAGACACAAGTACGTGAAACTACATTCTATGGTTAAATTATCGAAATCGAATATGCCCCTTTTTATTAAGTCTGGTAATCTAAGAATTAGGGAACAGACACCCTAATTGACGCGAATCCTAAAGATAGATCTATTGGGCCTAACAAACCCCATCCAAAGTACCGGATGCTTTAGTACTTCGAAATTTATATCATATCCGAAGGGTGTCCCGGAATGATGGGGATATTCTTATATATGCATCTTGTTAATGTCGGTTACCAGGTGTTCACCATATGAATGATTTTTATCTCTATGTATGGGATGTGTATTGAAATATGAAATCTTGTGGTCTATTATTATGATTTGATATATATAGGTTAAACCTATAACTCACCAACATTTTTGTTGACGTTTTAAGCATGTTTATTCTCAGGTGATTATTAAGAGCTTCCGCTGTCGCATACTTAAATAAGGACGAGATTTGGAGTCCATGCTTGTATGATATTGTGTAAAAACTGTATTCAAGAAACTTATTTTGTTGTAACATATTTGTATTGTAAACCATTATGTAATGGTCGTGTGTAAACAGGATATTTTAGATTATCATTATTTGATAATCTACATAAAGCTTTTTAACCCTTTATTGATGAAATAAAGGTTATGGGTTGTTTTAAAATGAATGCAGTCTTTGAAAAACGTCTCATATAGAGGTCAAAACCTCGCAACGAAATCAATTAATATGGAACGTTTTTAATCAATAAGAACGGGACATTTCACGTATCTCGGAAGTGTCCAGGCTTACCACACTCATAACAAACTTTCTGAGTTTCACCATTCTTAGACTTACCATTACCATTACCATTACCACCACCCATAGCAGGAGGTGCAGCATTCGGGATAACTATCTTACAATCCTTAGCTATGTGTCCTTATTTTGAACACCGATTACACGTAACAAAACAATAACACTCACGAGCCTTGTAACATCTCAGACAAACACATTGACCATGATTATTGGAACTTAAAGTATTCCGTTTCTTCTGCTGATTCTGATTTTGGTTGCGGTTGTTATCCCACTTCCTCTTACCATCATCAACTTTCTTAACCACCTCATCACTAGCATCCGATGCAGTTTTCTTTCCCCTTCTTAACACCTTATCATTAAACTTATATGCCATTGCTATGGCAGCTTCAATAGTTTGGGGCTCAATAGCTTCAACCCCAGTTTCAATCTGATCAGACAACCCATCAATATAGGACTCAATTTTGAGATCTTCAGCGGGATAAGTAGCAGAGTTAACTCAAAGAATCTCTGATCATAGGCATCAATGTCGGTGCCTTTCATTTTCAAATTCTTTAACTCAGTTTCTAACTTCTTGAGCTCACCCCTTGGCTGGTAGTGGGTGATCATTCTTTCCTTGAATGTATCCCAGGTAAGATTATAAGCAATATCATTTCCAGAACTATTAACAAGATTGTTCCACCAGGTTAGAGCACTGTCCTTCAGAGTGCAATTGGTAAAACTAACTTTGTCCTCATCACGGACCCTGTTAACACGAAAGATAGATTCCAACTTTTCAAACCAGCGAGTGAGACCAATTGGCCCCTCAGTACCACTGAATTCCTGCGGTCGGTTAGCCATGAAAGTTTTATGGGAATACCCAGCTTGGTTGTTACCATTTCCGTTTACATTAGCATTGGCTGTCATAGCAGCAGCTATACCTTCAGCAATCAATCGCTGCATACGATCTTCAGCTGATTCACGTGGCGGCATGATCTTCAAAACAAAATAACACAACCGTTAGTACTAAGAATAATAATAGTGTTATAAATGGGATAAATCGGACACATAAAGATTAACCATTATCATAATAGTCAATGAACACTAATGAGTAATATCATGATAGTCATCATAGTTATAGAAATAACCACAACATGCGTACATACTTATGATAAAATCATACACCATACATAACATCTAACATACATGAACTATATTACACATACAACATGCCAAAAGTCACAACACCAGAGTATAATCATGATAATGATAAATAAACAGATGATATAAATAAAATAACCATCCATAACATAAATGAAAATATATCACGATAAAATCCTCGACAAAAACGCCGTACATCACCAAAATGTATGTAAATAGGAAATAGGTCTATGAAATAAATTAATCATCCATGGTCATATCATATCACATCTTCTTGGAGCGGGTATGATAAGCTGGTCCAACATGAGGCTCCTCGGGAGTCCAATACTTCTTCAACTTATCCTTCACCACCTCCAACTCAGCCTTGATGCCACGCATCTCATCCTCCAATGCCTTAAACTTCGTGTTCATCTCACGATTACGCTTACGGTCAAACTCAACATCGTTCCTGAAGCCATCAAACCTATCCATATCATGCCTAACGTCATCAATCACTTCCATATGCGGCAGAACACGCATGCAGTCACTCAAAGCATCAATACGGGTCTCTGACATATAAGCCCGGGTCATGTGGGTAATAGTAGACATATATAGTTAACCAGATCATCCATACGAGGCTGACGAGCACGACATCGAGCGGTAGAGGGAGAAACAGAAGCAAGAACTGAAGCGTTAGTTGAAGCCGACATCTACAAACATGAAACATATACGAATATACAGTGGAGAAATAATAATAAGCAACACACTTATATATATCCCTGAAAAGAACATAAGTGCATAATAATGCTATAACAGGAAAGGTCGGGCTGTCGACTAGACTCTAATGCACCCTAATGACCAAGGGTTGACCACATTATGACCGCCTAGTTCCCTACAACCAGAGCTCTGATACCAACTGTGATGGCCCGTCAAGTACCCTTAACGGCTCCGTCACTTGGTCCCACAGCTTAATCATAACTCTAAATGAATTTAATAAATAACATTGCATTCTTTATTTAAAATGATTTTCTATAAAGGAAATCTACCAAAATATGTAAGTTTAGAAAAACCAACATCAGTTCTTAACCAAAAGTTGACCAAAAACAAAGCCAACAAACACCCAAAATAATGTAATCAAAATAGAATGCAAGTTTAATGCTTACTAAAATCTGCTAACAAGTATGCAGACTCTCTAAGCACAACAGAAGCCAAATACTCAAGTACCTGAGAAAAACATGCGAGTAAACTGTCAACAAAAATATTGAGTGAATTATAGGTTTAAATAACGTATAAGCTTTAGACCACAAGATTTCAAATGTTAGAAAAACATAAAACATTATTCCATTAATCAGTGAGCCACCTGGTAACCACTTAACCATTTCCTTACCCTTACCAAACAACAATAAACACTAAACAGGTGTATCTTCAAAAATTACGAAGTACTAATACATTCTAATTATGAATTGCTAGCGCGACTAGCTCATAATGGGGTTGTCAAGCCCGATAGATCTATCCATAGGATTCACGTTCACTAGTAGAAACCAGTGATTACAATTACCAGATTAGGGATTATTTTCGTTCAACTCATGATGAATAATTTAAATAAATTTCCACTTGTGTCTAAATGTAAAACAAAAGTTGCATGTAATCTCATCCCAAAAATACTTTAATATAGTATGAAAAACAGGACTATAACTCACCTTAAAGCAAACGAAGCAGATGAAACAGATAAGCCAACAACAAAGGTAAAGTGATCAAGAATGATCACAACTCCGACCTAAAAATAAAGCAAGTCGACATGATTACCTAACTTAGGTCAAGCCTTAGTATGATAGCCATAGTACTTGTTGTAAAGAACATCAATCGGTATGATTCGGTATGATCAGGATAACGTATAACATGTATTTTCTATTTTTGGAAAGTTTCTATTTTTGGAAAGTTTCTATTCTTGGAAAGTTTCCTTATTTAGAAAAGTCAACAAAAGTCAACTAAGAGTCAAAGTCAACTGAAAGTAAACTCAAAAGTCAACCTTGGTCAAACTTAGTCAACCTTGAAGTTTAAAGTGTAAATCATGTTATTAATATAAGTTATAATATTATTTTAAATAATATTTGTATAAACATGTCATATCATAAGTTTAATTAAATTAAATTGAATTATAAAGTTAATATAAGTTTAAAAGATATACTTGATATAACATAAGTATTTAATTAATTAATTAAATATTAATCACGTCATAAGTATTATTAATTAATAATGAATTATTAATCATAATATAAGTATCTTGAATTAATTATGAAATGTTACACATATCATAATTATCAAATCATAAGTATTTAATAATTAAATGGTATTATAAATAAATAATAATTAAATCTTATAATAAATAATTAAATAATTAATCCTTATTATAAGTCTTGATATAATAAATCTCATATCATAAGTTTTATACTTAACATAAGTCTTCCATTAATATTAATTGTATTATTAAATCATAAGTTTAATTATAAGTATAATTGAATCATAATATAAATATTAAGTAATATAATAAATATATATCATAAGTATTAATTTTTAATAATTACTTTTATAACCTAAGTAATTTAATAATAATGAAAATTATTATTCATAGCCTAAGTTAAATTTTATAACCATAAGTTTCATTAAAAAGTTCATCGGGTCATAACTTGAGCCTCGGGTGTCGGTTTTTGACGAATCTTATATATATATATATATATATATATATATATATATATATATATATATATATATATATATATATATATATATATATATATATATATATATATATATCCTCGTCTAACCAACCAACCCGGCACCTTAAAACACTCAAGAACACTCTAATATCAGTTCATAGGCATGAAGAATAGCCATGAACCAAACCTTTCGTTAATCTGTTTCAAAACTCATTTTAGCCATTCCGAGTGATCCGTGGCTCGGATTTCGATGACCCGAACATGAATGTTCATCCCATCATCAATCCAAATCCAATGGTACACCCCAAGGCCTCCAAATATATCCACAAAGTCGGAACAAAACTGGTCTCATAAGTTAACACATTTCAATCTTATCAAAACCCTAAATCTTATCATAATTTTTGATGATGATGGTTGGTGTGCTTAGCCGAAAAAAAGAAAAAAAGAGAGGAGAGGAGAGAAAACAAAATCAGGTTTAGGGAAAATGACTTTGTGAAATGGAAATGTGAAATGAAAAAAAAATAGGGAGGGGGTTTAGGCTTAGTGTTCAGCCGAATTTTGAAAGGGGGTAGCCCCCACATGGCCCATTTGATCAAATGGAAAAAGTCTTGTGGCCCGCAAACCCGAACGAAGCCTGATTAGCGAAAACACGGTTACACGATTAAATCTTCGAAAGAAATATGCACACATGAAAAATAAAATATAGTAATACTTTATATACCCATATGATATAAAAATATCGTAAATAAAATAATTTGGATTCGAAAATTGCGAAAGTCTGATTATTGGTTTGAAAACTGAAACGATTCACTGGATAGAAATCTAAAATACTTAGAAACGTACAATTCTAAATACGAACACATAAATTCATATAACACATAATAAGGAATATATTATTACTAAAATAATAATATAAATCATAGAGATGACGTGACACGAATATCAATTAACAGAAGTTAAATATAAAAGAAAAAAGATAACGGAAAAAGTAGGGTCGTGACACCAGATTTTTTTTTTGAAAGTACTATTTTTAATATGTGCTACATATAATTGATTTCATACTTTGGTTTAGAAGTATGCGAGAGACTTAGAAAATGCAAGAAAAACGTACGGTTAGTGAAAACCGGGAAAACGTTTTTTAAGGCAACGAAACGAAAGATAATTCACTTTTAATAATTATTTTATATAATTATTAAGCTTTTAAAATAATTTTAAATTATTAGAATTAATATAAACTTATAACATGAAGGATCCATTTAAAAGCTCGGTTAATGTTCCGGTTCTCAGTTTCGGTTAACGACACTTAGAAACAAATTAAATAATTATTAAGTAATAAAACTATTCCATGTATTTTATAGAAATTAGAATTATTTTTTTATTAATAGAAATTAATTGAATTTCAAAATTCGACAGAATTAACGTTTATCGATTCGGGTTGCGTTTTCGGCTAACGACACTTAAAGGCTCTTAACCGGATCCCACAGAAAGTCATCTAGCATCTATTTAGAGCCCATAGACTCCATTTTAGGCCACTTGGCCAAAATCTTTCACCCCTCCATGGTCCATATGTTATTTTCGTGGCCCGTCTGTGTTAAAACCCAAATAGTTAAGCCCTTTAAGCCTTGTAATCCTTAAATAAGTATAATAAAAAGAGGGGGACGACTTGTAGCTGCTCCCATTCACGATTTACAGCCCCATATTCATCATCTAGGTCGCCATCTTCATCTCCTTCAATCTCCATCAATTTCTTGCTTGTTTGCTAAACCGTTTACGAATTCTAGCTCCACTCGTCGTGCTCTACACATCTATACCAACAATTTAATGATTAGGGTAAGATCCAAAAACTCTAGTTTTCCAGATTTTATTTTTATTATACATGTATGAGGTTATAGTGGTGTCTAGTGCTCAAACCATGATGTGTGTTTGTCCGATTTGTTCGTTATATGACCGTACATGCTATTTTATTTAACCCACGAATTTTACCAGACCCTAAATGATTTTTACATGTTAAATAATGTTAATATTATTGCTTATTTGGGTTGCTCTTGAAAAACTATTAGTTTTGAACATAGATAACGCGCGATTTCGATAAACGGTTAACATGATATGTGCAATTAGGGTTTCGATATGAATTTGTGATGAATCTATTTTTTTGGAATAACATGATGCTTTACTGATCATAATATGTTTTTTATTGAATAGCTTGTGAAAAGTTAATAATTTTACATTTTAGATATCGCATGTTTTCGAGTTTTGGTTCATCAGTTAGGATTAAAACAAATTCGGTAAGATTATATTTGTAATTAATTTTATGGAATTGAATGCTTATGAATTAAATCATGAAATGTTTATAAATGGATTTATTACGAAAAATTAATAAGATTACACTAAGATATTGAATGATTACGATTAGTAAAACTTAAGTTATGATCGAAACATCATTTTGTAAGATTTACTCGACGTTTGCATGAATAAAATGTGATTATGAATAATTGGTAAGATGGGTTTCCATGATTTCCTGTAATATCAGTTAGAACATGATTAGGTAGACTTTCTAGTTGGTGGTATATTGAATTATTGTGTTATGTGGCGGTAATGCTATACAAGATAACATGCAGAAACTGAACTGGTGTAATTTGTGTATATCTTGAGTTCTAGAAATCCTATAATAGCATGGTTAGACTTTTTAGAAAGCTAATAACATAATCAACTGATCTGGAAAGAATCATTTTATCATTTTATGTATTTTGTGATTTATGCTCATATGTTTTAGCCCAGGTTGACATGAACACTTAGTCGATTAACTAGAACGCTAAACGGTAACCGAAACTTTATTGAATGACATGTGTAGATTTGTTAGACCAACATAAGTGACCTACTGATGTGGTTGACTTATGTTGACATGATTGGAAATGGTTGACTACCGGTTGACTTACTTTGACTTGTGTTGACTTTGTTGAAATTGTTACGTGCAATGTGTGACTGTAAATGTGCTTCTACGAATGTATAGACCATATGGCCAAGATTTATAGAATGGTATGAACCTTACCTACTAAAATGTGAATCAACATAGGTATACATTACTTCTTTGTATTTTATGGAACTCTATTTGGTCATTAACGGACTATTTATACGATACGTAACCAGAAACTGTTAAAACTGTGAAACTTAAATCTGAAAGTGGTCAATTGAACTTGTTTTTTATTAACCAAGATTTTATAACCTACTGATGTGTTTGACTTAGGTTAACCATATTGACCAAGTTTGACTTGTATGAGTTTTGTTGACTATGTGTTGACTTTTACTATGACTATGAGTCGGTTTGAGCATTAGGACCATGTATACCCTATGGACTGATCTAGCTTATTTGACACGTATTGACCAAATTATATTCTCTAGGTTGAGTCTACGGGTCAAGGAGCTACATTTTGATTATCTACGGTGCTATTTTTAGCTGCACTAAAGATGAGTTATAGCCCCTTTTTCTCTACTGTTTTTGGAGTGAGAATACATGCTTACTAGTTTCCAAAAAGTTTATTACACGAAGGTTCACAGTCCAACATTATTTTAAACTTTTACTGTATATACCCGGGATGTGAATACACGTTGAAACAGATTTACAACCATACACGATGATTTAGAAACAAACTTTGTATTGCATGAGTTACAGACCTAAAAACCCTTAGCTCGAATACGTTAAATTACTTATGTAAGCGCGAATCATATGGACAGATCTGTTGGGTTTTGACAAACCCCACCCTACCTTAACTGAGGTGCATGTTACTTCGTAAATGATACACTTGGTCAGTGTACACTATTATAGGGTAAAAGAAAGACACGTGGGATACCATGCGCGATGTTAAGCTTCATAATTCGCTACGATCAAGACTTCCGTAAGGCTTTCCCCCGTTCGAAGCAGTTTAGATGCCGAAAATGACATTTTACTATTTCTAAAGGTGAATTTTGCACTTTTAGATCTCACGATAGGTAATACCTTCACATGTGAATTGTTGTGCCTTTTTAAATACAACTATGATACTTGTTTTTATTTAATATTGTATTTAGGTACATCAAGAACCACTAGCTACAAAACTTTGCTGCTTGTATAACGGCTTGGTATTATTGTTCGAGTATTTTTAGCCGTTTTTTAATTTCTCTAGATTCATAACCTTATTTTAGTTTTTGCTTCTAAATTTCATATTGAATGTGAATATATGAGAGTGTAGTTTCATTTTGATGATAATTAATGGCCGCAAAACACATATTTGAAGTCATTACATTCCCCACAAAATCGGGCAAAATTTTGTGGAGAATTTTTCGAAATATTTTCAATTGCAGATTAGGCCCATATTCTCAAGATAACTAGAAAACGGCGCTACGAGCAAGACTTCCTCGAGGATTCCCCCCGTTCGAAGCAGTTTTCATGCCGAAAATGACATTTTACTATTTTTAAAAGGTGAATTTTGCAATTTTAGATCTTACGATAAGTAATACCTTCACATGTGAATTGTTGTGCCTGTTTAAATACCACTATGATACTTATTTTTATTTAATCTTTTATTTAGGTACATCGAGAATCATTTTGGGGCTACTATATCACCACTAGCTACAAAACGTTGCTGCTTTTATAACGTCTTAGTTTTATTGTTCGAGTATTTTTAGCCGTTTTTTATTTATTTATCTAGATTCATAACCTTATTTCTGTTTTTTTTAGAATTTTCATATTGAATGCGATATATGAGAGTGTAGTTTCGTTTTGATGACAATTAATGACCGCAAAACACATATTTGAAGTCACTGCATTCCCCACAAAATCGGGCAAAATTTTGTGGTGAGTTTTCCGAAATATTTTCAATTGCAGATTAGCCCATATTCTCAAGATAACTAGAAAACGGAGAAATGAGCAAGATTTCCTTGAGGCTTTCCCCCGTTCGAAGCAGTTTACATACTGAAAATGACATGTTACTATTTTTAAAGGTGAATTTTGCACTTTTAGATCTTACGATAAGTAATACCTTCACATGTGAATTGTTATGCATGTTTAAATACCACTATGATACTTGTTTTTATTTAATATTGTATTTAGGTACATCGAGAATTATTTTGGGGAAACTATATCACCACTAGCTACAAAACGTTGCTGCTTTTAAAACGTCTTGATTTTATTATTCGAGTATTTTTAGCCAGTTTTTTATTTCTCTAGATTCATAACCTTATTTTTGTTTTTTTCTAAATTTCATATTGAATGCGAATATATGAGAGTGTAGTTTCATTTTGATGATAATTAATGGCCGCAAAACACATATTTGAAGTCACTGCATTTCTCACAAAATCGGGCAAAATTTTGTGGAGAGTTTTTCGAAATATTTTCAATTGCAGATTAGGCCCATATTATCAAGAGAACTAGAAAACGGTGCTACGAGCAAGACTTCCTTGAGGTTTTCCCCCGTTCAAAGTAGTTTACATGCCGAAAATGACATTTTACTATTTTTAAAGGTGAATTTTGCACTTTTAGATCTTACGATAAGTAATACCTTCACATGTGAATTGTTGTGCCTGTTTAAATACCACTATGATACTTGTTTTTATTTAATATTATATTTAGGTACATCGAGAATCATTTTGGGCTACTATATCACCACTAGCTACAAAAGTTGCTGCTTTTATAACGTATTGGTTTTATTGTTCGAGTATTTTTAGCCTTTTTTTATTTCTCTCGATTCATAACCTTATTTTTTTTTTGTTACTAAATTTCATATTGAATGCGAATATATGAGAGTGTAGTTTCATTTTGATGATAACTAATGGCCGCAAAACACGTATTTGAAGTCATTGCATTTCCACAAAATCGGGCGAAATTTTGTGGCGAGTTTTCCGAAATATTTTTAATTGCAGATTAGGCCCATATTCTCAAGATAACTAGAAAACGGAGAAACGAGCAAGACTTCCTTGAGGCTTTCCCCCGTTCGAATCAGTTTACATACCGAAAATGACATTTTACTATTTTTAAAGGTGATTTTTGCACTTTTAGAACTTACGATAAGTAATACCTTCACATGCGAATTGTTCTGCCTATTTAAATACCACTATGATACTTGTTTTTATTTAATATTGTACTTAGGTACATCGAGAATCATTTTGGGGCTACTATATCACCATTAGCTACAAAACGTTGCTGCTTTAATAACGTCTTGGTTTTATTGTTCGAGTATTTTTAGCCGTTTTTTTAATTTCTCTAGATTCATAACCTTATTTTTGTTTTTGTTTCTAAATTTCATATTGAATGTAAATATATGAGAATGTAGCTTCGTTTTGATGATAATTAATGGCCGTAAAACACATATTTGATTCTCCACAAAATCGGGCAAAATTTTGATTAGAATTTTCCGAAATATTTTCAATTGCAGATTAGGCCCATATTCTCAAGATAACGAGAAAATGGCGCTACGAGCAAGACTTCCTTAAGGCGTTCCCCCGTTCGAAGCAGTTTAGATGCCGAAAATGACATTTTACTATTTTTAAAGGTGAATTTTGTACTTTTAGATCTAAGATAAGTAATACCCTCACAGGTGAATTGTTGTGCCTGTTTTAATACCACTATGATATTTTTTTATTTAATATTGTATTTAGGTACATCGAGAATCATTTTAGGGCAACTATATCACCACTAGCTACAAAACGTTGCTGCTTTTATAACGTCTTGGTTTTATTGTTCGAGTATTTTTAGCCGTTTTTTTTATTTCTCTCGATTCATAACCTTATTTTTGTTTTTTTTCTAAGTTTCATATTGAATGCGAATATATGAGAGTGTAGTTTTATTTTGATGATAATTAATGGCTGCAAAACACATATTTGAAGTCACTACATTCCCCACAAAATCGGGCCAAATTTTGCGGTGAGTTTTTCGAAATATTTTCAATTGTAGATTAGGCCCATATTCTCAAGATAACTAGAAAACGGTGCTACAAGCAAGACTTCCTCGAGGCTTTCCCCCGTTCGAAGCAGTTTACATGCTGAAAATGACATTTTACTATTTTAAAGGTGAATTTTGCAATTTTAGATCTTACGATAAGTAATACTTTCACATGTGAATTGTTGTGCCTGTTTAAATACCACTATGATACATGTTTTTATTTAATACTCCCTCAGTCCCACTACAAGTGTCCATTTACTTTTTGTACATAGTTTTAAGAAATCTCACTAACTTCATTTTTCACCAATCAGAAATATTCTCTCTTCAGAATAACCTTCTATGATTGGTTGAAACATCAAGTGGACACTTGAAATGGGACATCCCAAAATAGAAAGGTGAACACTTATGATGGGACGGAGGTAGTATTGTATTTAGGTACATCGAGAATCATTTTGGGGCTACTATATCACCACTAGCTACAAAAGTTGCTGCTTTTATAATGTCTTGGTTTTATTGTTCGAGTATTTTTAGCCGTTTTTTTATTTCTCTCGATTCATAACCTTATTTTTGTTTTGTTTTTAAATTTCATATTGATTGAGAATATGTGAGAGTGTAGTTTCGTTTTGATGATAATTAACGGCCACAAAACACATATTTGAAGTCACTACATTCCCCACAAAATCGGGCAAAATTTTGTGGTGAGTTTTCCGAAATATTTTCAATTGCAGATTAGGCCAATATTCTCAAGATAACTAGGAAACGGCGCTACGAGCAAGACTTCCTTGAGGCTTTCCCCCGTTCGAAGCAGTTTACATGCCGAAAATGATATTTTACTATTTTTAAAGGTAAATTTTGCACTTTTAGATCTTATGATAAGTAATACTTTCACATGTGAATTGTTGTGCCTGTTTAAATACCACTATGATACTTGTTTTTATTTAATATTATATTTAGGTACATCGAGAATCATTTTGGGGCTACTATATCACCACTAGCTACAAAAGTTGCTGCTTTTATAACGTCTTGGTTTTATTGTTCGAGTATTTTTAGCAGTTTTTTATTTCTCTCGATTCATAACCTTATTTTTGTTTTTGTTTCTAAATTTCATATTGAATGCGAATATATGAGAGTGTAGTTTCTTTTTGATGATAATTAATGGCCGCGAAACACATATTTGAAGTCACTGCATTCTCCACAAAATCGGGAAAAATTTTGTGGTGAGTTTTCCGAAATATTTTTAATTGCAGATTAGGCCCATATTATGAAGATAACTAGAAAACGGAGAAATGAGTAAGACTTTCTTGAGGCTTTCCCCCGTTCGAAGCAGTTTACATGCCGAAAATGACATTTTACTATTTTTAAAGGTGAATTTTGCACTTTTAGATCTTACGATAAGTAATACCTTCACATGTGAACTGTTGTGCCTGTTTAAATACCACTATGATACTTTTTTTTTAATATTGTGCTTAGGAACATCGAGAATCATTTTGGGGCTACAATATCACAACTAGCTACAAAACGTTGCTGCTTTAATAACGTATTGGTTTTACTGTTCGATTATTTTTAGCCGTTTTTTTCTCTAGATTCATAACCTTATTTTTGTTTTTGTTTCTAAATTTCATATTGAATACGAATATATGAGAGCGTAGTTTCATTTAATAGCCGCAAAACACATATTTGAAGTCACTACATTCTCCACAAAATCGGGCAAAATTTTGTGGAGAATTTTTCGAAATATTTTCAATTGCAGATTAGGCCCATATTATCAAGATAACTAGAAAACGACACTACGAGCAAGACTTCCTTGAGGATTTCCTCCGTTCAAAGCAGTTTACATGCCGAAAATGACATTTTACTATTTTTAAAGGTGAATTTTGCACTTTTATATCTTACGATAAGTAATACCTTCACATGTGAATTGTAGTGCCTGTTTTAATACCACTATGATACTTTTTTTATTTAATATTTTATTTAGGTACATCGAGAATCATTTTGGGGCTACTATATCACCACTAGCTACAAAAGTTGCTGCTTTTATAACGTATTGATTTTATTGTTCTAGTATTTTTAGCCTTTTTTTTATTTCTCTCGATTCATAACCTTATTTTTGTTACTAAATTTCATATTGAATGCGAATATATGAGAGTGTAGTTTCATTTTGATGATAATTAATGGCCGCGAAACACGTATTTGAAGTCACTGCATTTCCCACAAAATCGAGCAAAATTTTGTGGTGAGTTTTCCGAAATATTTTTAATTGCAGATTAGGCCCATATTCTCAAGATAACTAGAAAACAGAGAAACGAGCAAGAATTTCTTGAGGCTTTCCCCCGTTCGAAGAAGTTTACATGCCGAAAATGACATTTTACTATTTTTAAAGGTGAATTTTGCATTTTTAGATCTTACGATAAGTAATACATTCACATGTGAATTGTTGTGCCTATTCAAATACCACTGTGATACTTGTTTTTATTTAATATTGTATTTAGGTACATCGAGAATAATTTTGGGGCTCCTATATCACCACTAGCTACAAAACGTTGATACTTTTATAACGTCTTGGTTTTATTGTTCGAGTATTTTTAGCCATTTTTTATTTCTCTATATTCATAACCTTATTTCTGTTTTTTTATAAATTTCATATTGAATGCGATATATGAGAATGTAGTTTAGTTTTGATGATAATTAATGGCTGCAAAACAAATATTTGAAGTCACTGCATTTCCCACAAAATCGGGCAAAGTTTTGTGGTGAGTTTTTCGAAATATTTTCAATTGCAGATTAGACCCATATTCTCAAGATAACTAGAAAACGGAGAAACGAGCAAGATTTCCTTGAGGCTTTCCCCCGTTCGATGTAGTTTACATGCCGAAAATGACATTTTACTATTTTTAAAGGTGAATTTTGTACTTTTAGATCTTACGATAAGTAATACCTTCACATGTGAATTGTTGTGCTTGTTTAAATACCACTATGATACTTGTTTTTTTTTAATATTGTATTTAGGTACATCGAGAATCATTTTGGGGAAACAATATCACCACTAGCTACAAAACGTTGCTGCTTTTATAACGTCTTGGTTTTATTATTCGAGTATTTTTAGCCGTTTTTTTATTTCTCTCGATTCATAACCTTATTTTTGTTTTTTTTTTCTAAGTTTTATATTGAATGCAAATATATGAGAGTGTAGTTTTATTTTGATGATAATTAATGGCCGCAAAACACATATTTAAAGTCACTACATTCCCCACAAAATCTGGCAAAATTTTGTGGAGAGTTTTCTAAAATATTTTTAATTGCAGATTAGGCCTATATTCTCAAGATAACTAGAAAATGGCGCTACGAGCAAGACTTCCTTGAGGCTTTCCCCCGTTCGAAGCAATTTACAAGCCGAAAATGACATTTTACTATTTTTAAAGGTGAATTTTGCACTTTTAGATCTTACGATAAATAATACATTCACATGTGAATTGTTGTGCCTGTTTAAATACCACTATGATACTTGTTTTTATTTAATATTGTATTTGGTACATCGAGAATCATTTTGGGGCTACTATATCACCACTAGCTACGAAAGTTGCTGCTTTTATAACGTCTTGGTTTTATTATTCGAGTATTTTTAGCCGTTTTTTATTTCTCTCGATTCATAACCTTATTTTTGTTTTTGTTTCTAAATTTCATATTGATTGAGAATATATGAGAGTGTAGTTTCATTTTGATGATAATTAATGACTACAAAATACATACTTGAAGTCACTACAATCCCCACAAAATCGGGCAAAATTTTGTGGTGAGTTTTCCGAAAAATTTTCAAATACAGATTAGGCCCATATTCTCAAGATAACTAGAAAATGGCGCTACGAGCAAGACTTCCTTGAGGCTTTTCCCCGTTCGAAGCAGTTTACATGCCGAAAATAACATTTTACTATTTTTAAAGGTGAATTTTGCACTTTTAGATCTTACGATAAGTAATACCTTCACATGTGAATTGTTGTGCCTGTTTAAATACCACTATGATACTTATTTTTATTTAATATTGTATTTAGGTACATCGAGAATCATTTTGGGACTACTATATCACCACTAGCTACAAAACGTTGCTGCTTTTATAACGTCTTGGTTTTATTGTTCGAGTATTTGTAGTCATTTTTTATTTCTCTAGATTCATAACCTTATTTCTATTTTTTTATAAATTTCATATTGAATGCGATATATGAGAGTGTAGTTTCGTTTTGATGATAATTAATGGCTGCAAAACACATATTTGAAGTCACTGCATTCCCAACAAAAGCGGGCCAAATTTTGTGGTGAGTTTTCTGAAATATTTTCAATTGCAGATTAGGCCCATATTCTCAAGATAATTAGAAAACGGAGAAACGAGCAAGACTTCCTTGAGGCTTTACCCCGTTCGAAGCAGTTTACAAGCCGAAAATGACATTTTACTATTTTTAAAGGTGAATTTTGCACTTTTAGATCTTACGATAAGTAATACCTTCACATGTGAATTGTTGTGCCTGTTTAAATACCACTATGATTATTGATTATTGTTTTTATTTAATATTGTATTTAGGTACATCGAGAATCATTTTGGGGCAACTATATCACCACTAGCTACAAAACGTTGCTGCTTTTATAACGTCTTGATTTTATTGTTCGAGTATTTTTAGCCTTTTTTTATTTCTCAAGATTCATAACCTTATTTTTGTTTTTTTTTCTAAATTTCATATTGAATGTGAATATATGAGAGTGTAGTTTCGTTTTTATGATAATTAATGGCCGCAAAACACATATTTGAAGTCACTACATTCCCCACAAAATGGGGAAAAATCTTGTGGAGAGTTTTCTGAAATATTTTCATTTGTAGATTTGACCCATATTCTCAAGATAACTAGAAAATGACGCTACGAGCAAGACTTCCTTTAGGCTTTCCCTCGTTCGAAGCAGTTTACATGCCGAAAATGACATTTTACTATTTTTAAATGTAAATTTTGCACTTTTAGATCTTACGATAAGTAATACCTTCATATGTTAATTGTTGTGCCTGTTTAAATACCACATACTTGTTTTTATTTAATATTGTATTTAGGTACATCGAGAATCATTTTGGGGCAACTATATCACCGCTAGCTACAAAACGTTGCTGCTTTTATAACGTCTTGATTTTATTGTTCGAGTATTTTTAGCCTTTTTTTATTTCTCAAGATTCATAACCTTATTTTTGTTTTTGTTTCTAAATTTCATATTGAATGCGAATATATGAGAGTGTAGTTTCATTTTGATGATAATTAATGGCCGCAAAACACGTATTTGAAGTCACTGCATTCCCCACAAAATTGGGCAAAATTTTGTGGTGAGTTTTCCGAAATATTTTTAATTGCAGATTAGGCCAATATTCTCAAGATAACTAGAAAACGGAGAAACGAGCAAGATTTCCTTGTGGATTTCCCCCGTTCGAAGCAGTTTACATGTCGGAAATGACATTTTACTATTTTTAACGGTGAATTTTGCACTTATAGATCTTACGATAAGTGATACCTTCACATGTGAATTTAAGTGATACCTTCACATGTGAATTATTGTGCCTGTTTAAATACCACTATGATACTTGTTTTTATTTAATATTGTACTCAGGTACATCGAGAATAATTTTGGGGCTACTATATCACCACTAGCTACAAAACGTTGCTGCTTTAATAACGTATTGGTTTTATTGTTCGCGTATTTTTAGCCGTTTTTATATTTTTTCAAGATTCATAACCTTATTTTTGTTTTTGTTTCTAAATTTCATATTGAATGCGAATATATGAGAATGTAGTTTCATTTTGATGATAATTAATAGCTGCAAAACACATATTTGAAGTCACTACATTCTCCACAAAATCGGGCAAAATTTTGTGGAGAATTTTTTAAAATATTTTCAATTGCAGATTAGGCCCATATTCTCAAGATAACTAGAAAACGGCGCTACGAGCAAGACTTCCTTAAGGCTTTCGCCCGTTCGAAGCAGTTTAGATGCCGAAAATGACATTTTACTATTTTTAAAGGTGAATTTTGTACTTTTAGATCTTACGATAAGTAATACCGTCACATGTGAATTGTTGTGCCTGTTTGAATACCACTATGATACTTGTTTTTATTTAATATTGTATTTAGGTAAATCGAGAATCATTTTGGGGCAACTATATCACCACTAGCTATAAAACGTTGCTGCTTTTATAACGTCTTGGTTTTATTATTCGAGTATTTTTAGCCGTTTTTTTATTTCTCTAGATTTATAACCTTACTTTTGTTTTTTTTTTCTTTCTAAATTTCATATTGAATGCGAATATATGAGAGTGTAGTTTTGTTTTGATGATATTAATGGCCGCAAAACACATATTTGAAGTCACTACATTCCCCATAAAATCGGGCAAAATTTTGTGGTGAGTTTTTCGAAATATTTTCAATTGCAGATTAGGCCCATATTCTTAAGATAACTAGAAAACGGCGCTACGAGCAAGACTTCCTTGAGGCTTTCCCCCGTTGGAAGCAGTTTACATGCCGAAAATGACATTTTACTATTTTTAAACGTGAATTTTGCACTTTTAGATCTTACGATAAGTAATACATTCACATGTGAATTGTTGTGCCTATTTAAATACCACTATGATACCTGGTTTTTTTTAATAATATTGTATTTAGGTACATCGAGAATCATTTTGGGGCTAATATATCACCACTAGCTACAAAAGTTGCTGCTTTTATAACGTCTTGGTTTTATTGTTCGAGTATTTTTAGCCGTTTTTTAATTCTCTCAATTCTTAACCTTATTTTAGTTTTTGTTTCTAAATTTCATATTGAATGAGAATATATGAGAGTGTTGTTTCATTTTTGATGATAATTAAGGGCAGCAAAACACATATTTGAAGTCACTATATTCCCCACAAAATCGGGCTAAATTTTGTGGTGAGTTTTCCGAAATATATTAAATTGCAGATTAGGCCCATATTCTCAAGATAACTAAAAAACGGTGCTACGAGCAAGATTTCCTTGAGGCTTTCTGATAGGTCAGATCATGTTGAGATTAGAAGAAAAGACAAGTTAGAATGAGATTCGGTAAGTGTTAAGGAGATTTGGTATGAGAGAGAATCAACAAGATTTACATTCCACAGCTTCTAGAACTCATATACAATGCAATGGCTATCTAATTAGGACTACTTAGGTTCCTTATATAGCCCTCTTCTAAGGAACCTTCATTTAAGCATATTTCACATTAACACTATACAACTTCGGGGTCCTAACAATCTCCCCCTTAGTGTTAAATGTGAACTTTTTACAATATAATCTTATTTAAAACATCTAAAGGAACTTTGTTCCTCTGAAGTGAACTTTGGATTTGAATCCCTTGGGATTCTCATATCTTCGTATGTTCACTCTTGTCTTGAGACGACTTTTCAATCTCGTGAGAATGCATTTGACAATCTTATTATCTTTAGATGAATAACAATTATTGATCAGTCTCCATCTTAAGTATTTGAAAGCATACATCAACGTTCAGTCTGAGTATCTTCTAAAATTTGAGACTCTGATGAAGACCTTTGTATAGTGAGAATTGACAAATGCAAACCCATATGGACAGTCACTTACTTCAAGTAATGACATATATCTTAGCTCTTCAATCACTTGATTTGGCGGTTTGATTCCGAGCTTTTTGTGTCCAGATTCTAATCCCATCTGAAAATCGTGAACATACATCATCTCATTGAATCAAGAATAAACCTGTAGACTGCCTTCATTGCAATAGCATGATAAGTTGTTGCAGATTCATTCAAGTCTATCATGTGATTGTAGATGAAGATGATGTCGTCCATCTTTAGTCTATTAAAATCCGCTTCTGAGAACTGATAATCCTCATCATCCATTCTTGTTACTTGAAACAATGTCATCTTCACTCCATCCTTGTTAATCATCAAAATCTTATTAATGCTTTTGATCTCTGAATTTCGCTGTTCTTGAAGTTTCTCTTCATTCTTTAATTTGAATTTGTCTCGAACACACATATAAGCTTTGAGATATTCTGAATTCTTATGATATTTCCATGCACCCAGAATACTCATTGATGCAGAAAGGACGAGATCAGAATCACCATAGATTCTATAAGCTTGTTGTTCAATGAATGGTGAACAAAGAATCATCTTCTCTTCATCCTCACTAAGATGGAAATCAGCATCATGCTCAAGAACAATCTCTGCAATTTGAAATGGAACATCAAGATCAGGAGGAGTCGTAGTATCTTCTTTGCCATTAGAGAATATCTCCTTTTCGAAGTGTATCCCAAATTCATCGGTTGGAGATGTCAAATTGACAAATTGATGTTCATTGAAATCATTGGCGACACTGTACGACCCATTCAAAATATTTTTAATATTATCAAAGTTTCGATTGTCCTCTTGATCTGACATATTCTTAGTTTGATCAGCTAAATCCATAATCATTAACATCCCCGAGTCACCCTCTCTCTGACCTTCCGATTCATCTAGAAAACTCTCACATTAAATTTCTTCAATTTCATCACTTTCAGAATCAGATATATCAACAACATCATGATTCTTATGTTGACTAGATGAACCAGCTTCATGAGTTGATCTTTGAAAACTACTGGACCAATAACCACCTTATCTATTCTCCCCCTCATGAAGATTGTCGGGATTGAAATCGTCATGGTCAGGCATGTGAATTGGTCCAGGTGACTTGCATGGAGATAAAGGATATACTACTCTTGCTTGCTCATGATAAATCATCATAGTCTCGCAAACTTCATCAAGATCAGTTTGTTTAGCAAACTCAGCAAGATATAGTTCCTCCACCTCATTGTCAGAGATATATCTAAACCCATATCTATTCAAAATCCAAGAAGGTGACCCAGTTGGTGAAACAACGGTGTAACCATGAACAACATCAGCATCAGCAGCAACTGTTGAAGGAGATGTCGGTGGAAGTGCTTGATTTTCCGTGAGGGCAGGTAAGGATATATGTGCGGTATTATTCTTATATGTAGGGCGATACGTACTACTAGTCAGATTCGTGATATCCCCTTCAAATGGAGGTTGGGTAACAACCGGAGTTGTTACCGGCGAAGTTTCTTTCGAAGCATCCGCCTCCATGACTTTAGTCTCATGGGACTCTGACAAAGTAGTAGAACTACCCGTCGGTTTAGTTCTCGCAGAGATATTACTATCTCCGACTCCTGAAATCATTGATATACCATGAGGTGGCACATCTCTTTCAGTTAAAGACTCTTCCTCCAGACCCTGAGATTCAGAATCCGAAAGAGGAGTGGTTTGAACCAATGGATCAATTTCTTGAACCAAGGTATCAGTCTGCTGGAAATCTGATAAATATCCCGAAGGATTGTCATGTTGACTCGTTTCCATGGGATACGGCAGATCTCCCTCATCAAGATAAGCCGGACCTCGAGACCCTGTTGTACATTGAGGCACAGGAGGATTTCCAGCCGATACGCATGGTGCCTTTTCAAGACTTTTCGGCTCCCTTTCGGCCGTTATGGACTTCAATGATTGAGTTTCCTCAATCGATTGAGTCAACGCAGACTTTACTGCAGAGGAAGACTTTACTTCCTTAGATGCCGAAGCATCGTGCTGGGTAGGATTTATTATTAAGTCCTTTTTAGATTGGATGGGCTTATTGGTCTTTTTACCATCCGTGCGTTTAGCTCTCTTGCCTACCGAAGCTTGCGCTTCATTTAGTGTAGGGCTTATTGTTATTGTTGGATGTGATACGGAAATGGGTGAGGGTGACCTAATAGGCTCTAGGTCTTGGTCTGTATCACCAATTGTTGGAGTAACTGTTTAGCGGACGATAGGTGTCGAAGTCCTAGATCTAGTTACTCGTTGGTTTGGCGGAGTCAGATCATCTCATCGGGCATAAATAGTATTCTCTTAGGAGAATGTTCAGGAGATGATTCAGTTGCTGAAGAATCGATGTCACTGCTCACCTCAGGTGTTGTGGAAAGGGTTGGTTCAATCCTAGGTGACCTAAGTTCCCTGATCCTCATGGGTTGAGCTTGGTGTGCTACCCTAGAATGTTTGAGGTTTACCCTAAGTGGAGGATTAGCTGGCCCGGGTGGTTGTACTACAGGTTCCTCTACAACCTCTAGGGCTGGAACCGCGGCAGGTTCAACTTGTACTTGTTGTACCGGGTTCGGAAGAGGTATTCCTACAGTCTTAAAATATGAACGCATTCGAGAGTCTTAGGGTGCAGCTAGCCCCCTTGCCAATTTAGAATAGGCGCAGTGAACTGATTGTCAGATATGACCGGGGTATTCATCTTCAGCTCCCCAAATCTTTTCATCTGTAATCCATCTATACCTGGTACAAATATATTTACATTTCTGCAAGCATTTATAGCATCATGGATAAAAATACAGAAAAACCTTTCATAAGGAATATATGAACCCCTTGGTTTATCAACTTGGGCTTGAACCAAATCCCATAGAAGTTCTGCATAGTCAGGAGTTTCCACTCTTGTGAAAGAGTAGAATAGTCTCAGCATTGGCACAGTCAGGCTGTCTGATCTACTCCTTGTCATCAGCAAGCATCTGTTGATGATTTAGAAGATCACATACCACCTTGAGTGCAGGTATTTCTTCTAAAACTTAGCCAGTGGAACATTGGTAGCTCCAACATAACCAAGATCAAATATTGATGACATCATCTGCTGAGTAGTAGGGAAAGCAAGAGCATTCTATACAAGAGGAAGTTGAAAGATCCTCCTGAAATCAGCTTTTGTGATACTCCTCATCCCTTGTACCCCTTTTAGCTCAAATTCAAAACGAGCTTGTGTATGATGTGTGCGAGGCGTACTAGGAAATAGTTATATTTTTACTACGAAAAACTATTAAATACGATACAATTTTTCACAAGTGATTTATTTATATATAGAGTGGATATACCTAAACCTTGCTACAACACTTATAGGCAGTGTACCTAATCGTACAGTAGTGTAGTTTTTAGTAAGTCCGGTTCGTCCACAGGGAAATCGCCAAGTTTAACGCTATATTTTTAACTTATAATTGTAAAAATACAAAAATATATATAAGTAGTATTATTATTATAAAAGGGGGGGTTTTTACCGTTTAATGACCGGTTTGTCGATTTTTAAAACTTTAGTCGCAGTTAAAACCTAATGTAAAATATTAAAAATAAAAATAACTTAATTTAAAGCGTAAAGTAAATAACGATAATGAAATTGCGATAAATAAAAATGCGATAAATAAAAAGTACGATAATTAAAAGTGCAATTAAATACGAAATAAAGGAAATTAAATATGAAATAAAGGAATTATGCTTATTTAAACTTCCGTAATCATGATGTTCGACGTGTTGTTTTTAGTTTATTCCCATGGGTTAATTGTCCTTTGTCCTGGATTATTTGATATGTCCATACGGATTTGTCCATAATAGTCCATCAGTCATAATCATAAAGTGCGAGAGTCTTCGTCAAATTATTCTTATTCCCGAAGTCAAATATTCCAACTAATTGGGAATTCGAATTGTAACAAGGTCTTAATACTTTGTTTAATGAGTACACCAGGTTATCGACTGCGTGTAGTCCAAGGTTTTACTACTTTGTTAACAATTACACCAATTACCCTTGAATGTAATCCACCCCTGTTTCAACAAGTCTATTAACTATTAATCCAGTTCCGTGTCCGGTAAAATGAACAATTATTGGTATTTATAGATATCCCGCCCACTGTACCCAGTCAATCGTATGTGGTTATATATAAATACGTCAAATTATAAGTCTATATATTAAATCAACGAGGTATCGTTTAGTTAATATAAAACCCATTAATAGCCCATAGTCTAATTTCCACAAGTGTCGTTCTTTTTTCCAAACCCCAATTATGGTACAAAGTCCAATTACCCCGTCTTAATATTTTAGCCCAACATCATGATTACTTCGATTTAAATAAGGATAATAATAACTTAGCTACGAGACATTAATTTAAAAAGGTTGAACATAACTTACAATGATTAAAAATAGCGTAGCGTTACACGGACAGAATTTCGACTTACACCCTTACAACATTCGCTAACATACCCTTATTATTAGAATTTAAAATTAAAATTAAAATTAAAATATAATATATATATATATATATATGTATGTATGTATGTATGTATATATATATATATACGTTGAGTGAGAGATAGATGGAAAAGATATGTAAAACTTGCTCAAAACCGCGAAATTTATAGGCATGTGGCCTGACTTTTTGGGTCATGCGACCGCATGAAAATCCCTCTTCCTGGCCATGTGATCGCATGGCCAGCTGGGACAGCTCAACTTTGGTTATTTTCTAGCTTGTCGACGTTATTTTTAAATATATATAATATATAAATAATTTATATAATTATTTAAATATTATATTGTATTCTTGTGCATAGTTGAGTCATAATGTTAGGTCCGTTGCGTCGAGCATTGAGAGTTAACTTTGGTCCCGGTTCCAGATTTTCGAACGTCCTTGCGTACAATTTAATATCTTGTATTTTGTGTTTTTCAACTTGTACTCTTGTAATTTTGAGACGTTTCTAAATAAATTTGAACCACTTTGATTGTACTTTGTACTTTTGAGCTTTTTGGTCGTTTGCATCTTCAATTCGTTGAATCTGTCTTTTGTCTTCACCTTTTATTATTTAAACGAATATTGCTTGTAAATAGAACAATTTCAACTAAAAGCTTGTCTTTCTTGAGGGATAATGCTATGAAATATATGTTCGTTTTTAGCATTATCAAATATTTCCACCCTTGAGCGTTGCTTGTCCTCAAGCAATATAGTCTTGAAATAAAAATACTAGAATCACTTCTTTATTCTTCACACTTTGTATATCAGTGATTTCTATACAGCGGTATGAACAATGGTAGTAACGATGTGGTTTACAGTCCCATATGACTATAAAAATTTAGATCCTTAAGGAAATTGAATCTTTATGAAAACATTTGATCTTTTGAAAATTCAATCTAGCTTTTACCCTAGATAAGTTTTCCGGAATAACCCTTCACCGGTGTTGCAAAATGTTTTTGTGGGTTTGGTGGGTTTCAGATTTGAAAATTTTAGCAAAAACTTATGGTTTTTTGTCACCCACTTGCTAACCTTGTGTATTGGGAAAGCAACACGTCCAGTATACTTGTTCCGTATATTACCTTTCGATAAACTACCGTCCGGTTGTAAAGGAAAGCGTTGAACAAGCAACTGTTAAGGCAATGTCCCCTGACATGCTTTTAATTATGGTCTATAACGTGTCGGATGCAATTACTATCCTTTGTAGGAGCAATAGTAAAGCTCACCCTATAATTTTTTGGTCTGGCACAAGGTCCTGTATTCGACCATGCTATGCAACCACCGTTCTTACGGTTGACACCCGATTTGGTTCAGGTGACCTAATGAATTCCAGGTGAATTCCTAGGATTTTACGTTCAATGGTAATGAACGCATTGAAAATAGGTTTTCAGAAAACAAATCGGTTTGTATTTTGATCAAAATATTTTCTCGTTCAAGCTCGAGTTTAGATATCATTGAATTCCATGAGTTTGTAATTCTCAATCTTTAAGGTCAATCTCAAGGATTGAGTAATATCAGGCTTAAAGGCTGATTTTTAATCTTTAAGGAGATTATCCTTTCTGGGGGTCTGATTCATTAGTCTTATCAAGCTAATTTGCACGGCGTCCTCCCCATTTTACGAGACAGATCCTCTCATGGTTAGGATAAGTCTGACCACTTGGCGACCCTGTTTAATGCTGAGGTCCGTGGATTTCCAGCTAATTTTCGAGAAAACTTTTCAAGGTTTTTCGTAGACTCTACAACTGGTCTGGACGACAACTTCCTGGCCTAAATCAAGAAGCGCGTTTCTTTTTCGGAAGACTTTACTTCCTTTTAATGATGGAATTGATTCATCGTGTAGATCCATCTTTCTTTCAAATATATTATAGTAAATTGGGTAAAACTGATTAGTTTAGTCCAAAGCAAAAGTATCTTCAATTATTTGTTACAGAAATATGTGATATATGTTCAAAATAACTTGGTAAATTTTTCCCACACTTGGCTTTTATTTTCCTTTCTTTGCCTTTTTATTGTCCTCTATTCCATTTTAAATGAATTCTAACATTTTGGGTTGTTTATCAATTTATGTCCTTTCCGAGGTAACAATAATTTCGGTGTTAACACCTAGTTTTATCGTTCATAAATTTGTATAAACATGATTTTGAGTTCATTTAATTGAAAATTTTGAAAATTTTTTACTAGAATTGGGTAGTCAGTATATAAGACTAGGACTGTTCTTTATTATTAGAGAGCACTAGATTCTAATACAACTACTGCGTTACTAGTATTTTTAATGGTAACCAAGTGTATAAGTTAAAATTTTAAAAATCCGAAAGAATTTAACCCCTTCCCACACTTAAGATCTTGCAATGCCCTCATTTGCAAGAAATCAGTACAATTTAAATTATTGAGGGTGATTAGCGTAGAAAAAAGATTAAATTTTACCAAAGTTTCCAAACATATTGGCGTTTGTTTTAAAAGCAAAGATTTTTGGTTTTTTTTTTTTAATATTTTTGGCATACTTTAATTCAATAAGATTAAAAATAATGATAATAAAAATTCTCGTTCCTCCCTTGGGTAGAGCAATTTCGGTTCAATGACCTAGTTTTCAACTCACGACGAATTTTAAAAATCATATTTTTATCTTAGTGAAATAAAGTAAATTTTTGTTTTTAAATTCACACCAAACTTAAATTTAAAATGCATAAAATTAAAAATTCATATTATTACAATTTTAAAAATTCACACCAAATTTATATTATAATTTTGTTTTTATACATACAAACTTTTATTAAAAACATAAATTTTTTAAATATTTACAAACTTAAATATATTGATTTAAAAGTTTACAATAATAATTTAATATTAATATATTAATTAAAAAACAAAGTAAAAATAAAAATTAAAAATCTTTTTAGTCTTTTATCCCTCTTTAATCAATCAAATATTATCAAAAATATACGCCTCTCTTTTCGGTAAAGTAATTTCGGCTATATTACCTAGTTTTACTCCTGACGAATTTCTGAAATATTTTGGGTTGATTGATTAAAGATATTTATACCTTAAGAATAAACGGTAAATTTCGCAGTGATGTAATAAATTTTTGTATGATATCAATAATTTCGGTCGCAAAACCTAATTTTATTGAGTATCAATTTAATACTTTATAGCGAACAATTTAGCGTTTATTATCAAAAGGCTAAAAGCAATAAAATAAAAATAAAAACTGTACAAACTTACCTGTGAGATAGAATTCTCAGTGACCTGCTTTAGCCCACTCATAAGATAGTCGGACTAATTGGTTTTCCATAGCTACATAGGCATAATCTCGAGCATTCAACGATTTTTCTTCGAAACATATGAACGGTCCTTCTCTGCATAAAGTAATAAACTCGGTATTGGAATATGTCAGATTCGTCGAGCATTTTCCTTCATGTGACCATTTTCCGCATTTGTGAATCTTTCAAGGTGTCGTGCTCTTCTTTTCGCTGCGGATTTTGATTTTCCTTTACCAAAATGTAACTTATTATGATCGTTTCTGAGTTCTTTTCTTACTCCGTCCAATTTGGCTCTTATTACTGATACCAGGTCACTCAGGAGTGTGTCATTATTACGTTTAGTAATCAAATCGTGTAGCATTAGACCATGGTTCAGATCAAAGGAATTCTTCATCTCGTAAAACCTAAAAAAATAAAAATTCAGAATGGGGGGAGAAGACTAGTTCTTTAGGGTCTGCTAGGGAAAGACCATTCGGATTCCATTCTCGAGAACTACACGAAAACAGAATATCTAACTCTAACAGAAATACATATTACCCTAAAAAGATTCGAATCTCCCCATACTTAGTTAGCTGTGGTGTCGAAATTATGATTAACTTCGTTGTCAACTTCCATCGGACCATGTATGTAATGTTTAACTCTGTGACCATTAACTTTAAATTCAATCCCATTTGAATTTATTAACTCTATTATTCCGTATGGGAAAAATCTTTTGACTATGAATGGTCCAGACCATCTTGATTTCAATTTTCCAGGAAATAGCTTGAATCGTGAATTGAAAAGAAGAACTCTGTCTCCTTCTTTAAATTCTTTTGAACTTCAAATTCTTTTATCATGCCATTTCTTCGTTCTTTCCTTATAGATTAAGGTATTTTCATATGCTTCATGTCTTAATTCTTCTAATTCGTTTAATTGACTTAACCGTAGACGTCCAGCTTCATGTAAATCAAGATTACATGTCTTCAAAGCCCAAAATGAGTTTGTGTTCAATTTCTACTGGAAGATGACATGCTTTTCCGTAAACGAGTTTAAAAGGTGTGGTTCCAATTGGAGTTTTGTAGGATGTTCTAAAAGCTCAGAGTGCATCCTCTAATTTCATGGACCATTCCTTCGGATTTGATCCTACGGTTTTCTCTAGAATACGTTTTAAAGCTCGGTTGGTATTTTCAACTTGTCCACTTGTTTGTGGATGATAAGCGGTTGAGATTTTATGAGTTACTCCATATCTTTTGAGAACTTTCTCAAGTTGATTGTAACAAAAATGAGTACCCCGATCACTTATTAAAGCTTTCGGTGTTCCGAACCTTGCAAAAAGACGTTTTAAAAAGTTGACTACAACGCGTGCGTCGTTAGTTGGGAGAGCTTGTGCTTCCGCCCATTTAGATACATAATCAATGGCAACGAGAATGTAGAGATTATTATGAGATTTTGGAAATGGACCCATAAAGTCAATACCCCAAATGTCAAATACTTCACATACTTGAATGACATTTTGTGGTATTTCATCACGTTGACTTATTTTTCCGGCCCTTTGACAAGCATCACAGGATTTTCAAAGAAGATGTGCGTCTTTGAAAATTGTAGGCCAATAGAATCTAGCAACGTAAACTTTTCTTGCTGTAAGTTGAGGCCCATAATGCCCTCCTGTTGGTCCTGTGTGACAATGGTTTAAGATTTGACTAGCTTCATCTCCGAATACACATCGGCGTATTATTCCATCGGGACAACTTTTAAACAAATGTGGATCTTCCCAGAAATAGTGTTTTATATCACTAAAGAATTTCTTTCGATTTTGGTACGACAAACCTTTTTCAAGAAATCCACATACTAAATAGTTTGCATAGTCTGCAAACCATCGAATTTCATTATAATCTATCTTCAATAGATATTCATCAGGGAAGTTGTCTTGTATGGCCGATTCATTTAGAACTTCTAATTCGGGTTTTTCAAGACGAGAAAGATGATCAGCTGCGAGATTTTCTGCTCCCTTTTTATCTTGGATTTCAATATCGAACTCTTGTAAGAGTAAGATCCAACGGATTAATCTTGGTTTAGCATCTTGTTTTGAAAATAGGTATCTAAGAGCAGAATGGTCGGTATAGACCACCGTTTTTGCTAGAACAAGATATGAACGAAATTTATCAAAAGCAAAGACAATAGCAAGGAGTTCTTTTTCAGTAATTGTGTAATTCGTTTGTACTCCTTGTAACGTCTTACTAGCATAATAAATAGGTTGAAATCATTTTTCAATCCTTTGTCCTAAAACGGCACCCATTGCAAAATCACTTGCATCGCACATTAGTTCAAACGGTAGATTCCAATTTGGAGTTATCATGATCGGTGCATTAGTGAGTTTTTCTTTAAGAATATTAAAAGATTTGATGCATTCATCTGAAAAGATGAATGGAGCATCCTTTTCTAGGAGTTTATTCATAGGAGTGGCAATTTTAGAAAAATCTTTTATGAAACGTCGTTAAAAACTGGCATGCCCTAGAAAACTCCTAACTCCTCTAACATTGGTGGGATGTGGAAGTTTAGCAATTACATCTACTTTAGCTCTATCCACTTCAATTCCTTCCTTTGAAATTTTATGACCAAGAACGATGCCTTCTTTAACCATGAAATGGCATTTCTCCCAATTAAGTACTAGATTTGATTGCTCGCATCTAATAAGCATTCGTTCAAGATTAACTAGACATGATTCAAATGTATCACCGAAGACTGAAAAGTCATCTATGAAAACTTTCATGCATTCTTTTATCATGTCGTGAAAAATCACCATCATGCACCTTTGAAAGGTTGCAGGGGCGTTGCAAAGTCCAAATGGCATGCGTTTGTAAGAAAAAGTACCATAAGGGCACGTGAATGTGGTTTTCTCTTGATCCTCGGATGCTATTGGAATTTGAAAATATCCGGAAAAACCATCAAGAAAACAATAGTAACTATTTCCGGCTAATCTTTCCAACATTTGATCAATGAAAGGTAAGGGAAAGTGATCTTTTCTGGTGGCGTCATTTAATTTTCTATAATCAATACAAACACACCATCCTGTTACAGTCCTAGTAGGAATAAGCTCATTTTTCTCATTTGTGATGACAGTCATGCCACCCTTCTTAGGTACGCATTGAACTGGGCTTACCCATGGACTATCAAAGATTGGATAAATTAAAACTGCATCTAGTAGTTTAATAATTTCTTTCTTAACAACATCTTGCATATTCGGATTTAGTCTTCGTTGGCGTTGCACATATGTTTTATGACCTTCTTCCATAAGGATTTTACGTGTGCAATACGAAGGACTTATTCCTTTAATATCATGAATTTTCCATGCAATAGCTGGTTTATGAGCTTTTAGCACAGTAATGAGTTGAGATTTTTTATTTTCAGTAAGAGAAGACGATATTATTACAGGTAATTCAGATTCACCATGTAGATAAGCATATTCCAAATGGTTTGGAAGTGGCTTTAACTCTAATGTTGGTGGTTCTTCTATCGATGATTTATATCGATATCTGTCTTCTTCTTTTAGCATTTGAATTTATTCTGTTGTTGGTTCATATCCATTAGCCATAAGTGTAGCTAACATTTCAGTTTCATCAATTGGTTCAGTTCCTTCTCCTAAAGAACATTCTCCCGTTCCTTGTAATTCTGGAAATTCTTCTAACAATTCTGCATGTGAATCTATAGTTTGAATATAATAACATGTATCATCTGCAGATTGTGGTTGTTGCATTGCTCTATCAACAGAAAAGGTAACACTCTCGTCCTCTATACTTAGGGTCATTTTCTTACTGAACACGTCTATTATTGCTTTAGCCGTGTTTAAGAATGGTCTTCCTAATATGAGAGGAACTCAAGAATCTTCTTCCATGTCCAGAATAACAAAATCTACTAGAAATACTAAAGTACCAACTTTAACTAGCATGTTCTCCATTATCCCTTTAGGATATTTTACTGATTGATCGGCTAGTTGTATGCTTATTCGTGTTGGTTTCAATTCTCCAAGGTCTAGTTTAGCGTATAGTGAATACGGCATTAAATTTATACTAGCACCTAAGTCTGCCAATGCTTCTATTGAACTAAGACTACCCAAAAAACATGGAATTGTGAAACTTCCTGGATCTGATAATTTTTCTGGTATCTTATTCAACAGCACTGCATAACAATTAGCATTCATAGTAACAGCCGAGAGTTCTTCCATTTTCTTTCTATTAGTGATTAGATCTTTCAGAAATTTAGCATATCTAGGCATTCCTGAAATCACATCAATGAAAGGAAGATCGACATTTATCTGTTTAAACATATCCAAGAATTTGGATTGCTCAGCTTCAAGTCTCTCTTTTCTCATTTTACTTGGGTAAGGAAGTGGTGGTTGGTATGGTTTAACATAAGGTTTAGCCTTAACTGTGTTATCTTCATTAACCTTTTCAACTACCGGTTCTTTTTCCTTATCTTGCTTAGGTTGTGGTTCTTGTAGAGTAGGAATAGCTTCATCAGAAATTACAGGTATTTCAGGTGGTATAAGTGTAATACCACATCTTGTGGCAATGGCTTTAGCTGTTTCATTCCGGGGGTTAGCATTTGTATCACTAGGTAGACTTCCCGATTTTCTTTCACCTATCAACCGTGCTAGGTTGCTCACTTCTTGTTCCAGATTTTGAATAGAAGCTTGTTGATTTCTAAATGCTTGAGCAGTTTGTTCATTGGTTTGTTTCTGAGATGTGAAAAACTGCGTTTGAAATTCAACTAGCTTTGACATCATATCTTCTAAATTTGGCTTTTTATCATCGGTTTGTGGTGGTTTATTTTGAAAAATAGGTCTTTGCTGATTGTAAGTATTATTGGATACTTGTTGATTGCTAGGACCTTATTGGTTGTTGTATGGAACATTTCGTTATAATTCTGATTTTGATTGTAGATTGGTCTTGGCAGTTGATAATTATTCTGATAATTATTTCCAGGTCTTTGGTTTATGTATGAAACATTCTCTCTTTGTTCCATTGTTAGTTCAATACTGAGACAATCTTTTGTCAAATGTGGTCCTCCACACTGCTCACAACTAATTCGTATTGAGTGTATATCCTTAGTCATCTTTTCCATTCGTCTCTCGACATCATCTATCTTTGCAGAAATGGAATTTAATTCATGGCTAGAATCGGCTCTAGCTGCTTTAGATGATCTAACGATATCTTTTTCTTGATGCTACTCATGTGAGTGGGAAGCAGTGTTATCAATAATTTTGTAAGCGTCAGTTGCGATTTTCTTCATAATGGAACCACCAGCTGCTATATCTATGTCTTTCCTTGTAGTGATGTCACATCCTTGGTAGAATATTTGTACTATTTGACAGGTGTCTAAGCCATGTTGCGGACATCCTCTTAATAACTTTCCAAATCTTGTCCACGCTTCATATAGAGTTTCATTTGGCTTTTGCGTGAACGTAACAATTTCTCCTTGAAGTCTCACGGCTTTAGATGCCGGAAAGAATTGTTTAAGAAATTTTTCAACTAAAACATCCCATGTATCAATCGCTCCTTCAGGTAATGATTCTAACCAATCTTTGGCTTCTCCCTTTAAAGTCCAGGGAAATAACATGAGATATATCTGTTCATCCTCAACTTCTCGAATTTTAAATAGAGTGCAGACCCTATTAAAAGTACGAAGATGTTCATTTGGATCTTCCTTCAGCGCACCACTAAATTGGCATTGATTAGTTACAATGTGTAGGATTTGTCCTTTGATTTCATAATCTGGCGCATTTATGTCAGGTTGAGTAATTGCGTGACCTTGGCCAGTGCGTTTAGCTCTCATTCGGTCTTCCATACTTAGAGGTTCCAGATTCTCCATGATTGAATTTGTTGAATCTGAATCACTAGAGGATTCTAATTTAATGGTAGGTTCCTCAACAATCTTTGTTTGAATGATTTGTGGCTCCGGAGGAAAGATTAGTGGTTCAGGATCTCTGAATTGTCCATGAATATCCTCCGGATTCTCAATTGTGAGGCCGGGTTCAAAAAATAGATTATCGGAAATTTGAATTGGAGTACTTGGTCTACTTGATGACGATTCTAAAGAAAAATCAACGGCGACAATATTGGCTAGATGTCTTGATCTGGTTACAGGTGGTGAACGTACAAAAGGTGGTGAACGTTTTGCTCGGTGCATTCACTGAATATCCTATTAGTTATAAAAGATAAAAATTATATAAG